>NW_028240803.1:600000-1108357 GCF_964263255.1 Lissotriton vulgaris | reverse complement strand
AGCATGTTTAAAGTGATTTTCATGCTTCCAGGGGCCCTAAACACAAGATTTATGGAATGGTTAAAAGTGCATGAAAATGGCCAATTTACTCACTCTGAGTTCTCAAAAAGGGTTTCTTTACCCCGGGAAGTTAATTAAATACCATTTGGAGGCATTTAATGTTCGAGCCAAAACGGCTGATTTTCGACAAAAGAGATAACACCCCCCCATTACGTCATGCTTCAGAAATGTGGAAAAGGGTCCGTTTTCAAATGTTTTATTTTTGAACGTCAGTTCACATTTGTAGGTGGATCATCAGTGTTAGAGCTAAAATTAGCATGTTTAAAGTGATTTTCATGCTTCCAGGGGCTCGGGAAGTGAATGAAATACTATTTGGAGGCATTTAATGTTCAAGCAAAAACAGCTGATTTTTGACAAAAGAGATAACACCCCCCCCATTACGTCATGCTTCAGAAATGTGGAAAATGGTCCGTTTTCAAATGTTTTATTTTCGAACGTCAGTTCACATTTGTAGGTGGATCATCAGTGTTAGAGCTAAAATTAGCATGTTTAAAGTGATTTTCATGCTTCCAGGGGCCCTAAACACAAGATTTATGGAATGGTTAAAAGTCCATGAAAATGGCCAATTTACTCACTCTGAGTTCTCAAAAAGGGTTTCTTCACCCCGGGAAGTTAATTAAATACCATTTGGAGGCATTTAATGTTCGAGCCAAAACGGCTGATTTTCGACAAAAGAGATAACACCCCCCCCCATTACGTCATGCTTCAGAAATGTGGAAAATGGTCCGTTTTCAAATGTTTTATTTTTGAACGTCAGTTCACATTTGTAGGTGGATCATCAGTGTTAGAGCTAAAATTAGCATGTTTAAAGTGATTTTCATGCTTCCAGGGTCTCGGGAAGTTAATTAAATACCATTTGGAGGCATTTAATGTTCGAGCAAAAACGGCTGATTTTCGACAAAAGAGATAACACCCCCCTCATTACGTCATGCTTCAGAAATGTGGAAAATGGTCCGTTTTCAAATGTTTTATTTTTGAACGTCAGTTCACATTTGTAGGTGGATCATCAGTGTTAGAGCTAAAATTGGCATGTTTAAAGTGATTTTCATGCTTCCAGGGGCCCTAAACACACGATTTATGGAATGGTTAAAAGTGCATGAAAATGACCAATTTACTTACTCTGAGTTCTCAAAAAAGGTTTCTTCATCCCGGGAAGTTAATTAAATACCATTTGGAGGCATTTATTGTTTGAGCTAAAACTGATGATTTTCGACAAAAGAGATAACACCCCCCTATTACGTCATGCTTCAGAAATGTGGAAAATGGTCCGTTTTCAAATGTTTTATTTTTGAACGTCAGTTCACATTTGTAGGTGGATCATCAGTGTTAGAGCTAAAATTAGCATGTTTAAGGTGATTTTCATGCTTCCAGGGGCCCTAAACACAAGATTTATGGAATGGTTAATAGTGCATGAAAATGGCCAATTTACTCACTCTGAGTTCTCAAAAAGGGTTTCTTCACCCCGGGAAGTTAATTAAATACCATTTGGAGGCATTTAATGTTTGAGCCAAAACGGCTGATTTTCGACAAAAGAGATAACACCCCCCCATTACGTCATGCTTCAGAAATGTGGAAAATGGTCCGTTTTCAAATGTTTTATTTTTGAACGTCAGTTCACATTTGTAGGTGGATCATCAGTGTTAGAGCTAAAATTAGCATGTTTAAAGTGATTTTCATGCTTCCAGGGGCTCGGGAAGTGAATTAAATACTATTTGGAGGCATTTAATGTTCAAGCAAAAACAGCTGATTTTTGACAAAAGAGATAACACCCCCCCATTACGTCATGCTTCAGAAATGTGGAAAATGGTCCGTTTTCAAATGTTTTATTTTTGAACGTCAGTTCACATTTGTAGGTGGATCATCAGTGTTAGAGCTAAAATTAGCATGTTTAAAGTGATTTTCATGCTTCCAGGGTCCCTAAACACAAGATTTATGGAATGGTTAAAAGTGCATGAAAATGGCCAATTTACTCACTCTGAGTTCTCAAAAAGGGTTTCTTTACCTCGGGAAGTTAATTAAATACCATTTGGAGGCATTTAATGTTCGAGCCAAAACGGCTGATTTTCGACAAAAGAGATAACACCCCCCCATTACATCATGCTTCAGAAATGTGGAAAATGGTCCGTTTTCAAATGTTTTATTTTTGAACGTCAGTTCACATTTGTAGGTGGATCATCAGTGTTAGAGCTAAAATGAGCATGTTTAAAGTGATTTTCATGCTTCCAGGGGCCCTAAACACAAGATTTAAGGAATGGTTAAAAGTGCATGAAAATGGCCAATTTACTCACTCTGAGTTCTCAAAAAGGGTTTCTTCACCCCGGGAAGTTAATTAAATACCATTTGGAGGCATTTAATGTTCGAGCAAAAACGGCTGATTTTCGACAAAAGAGATAACACCCCCCCATTACGTCATGCTTCAGAAATGTGGAAAATGGTCCGTTTTCAAATGTTTTATTTTTGAACGTCAGTTCACGTTTGTAGGTGGATCATCAGTGTTAGAGCTAAAATTAGCATGTTTAAAGTGATTTTCATGCTTCCAGGGGCTCGGGAAGTTAATTAAATACCATTTGGAGGCATTTAATGTTCGAGCAAAAACGGCTGATTTTCGACAAAAGAGATAACACCCCCCCATTACGTCATGCTTCAGAAATGTGGAAAATGGTCCGTTTTCAAATGTTTTATTTTTGAACGTCAGTTCACATTTGTAGGTGGATCATCAGTGTTAGAGCTAAAATTAGCATGTTTAAGGTGATTTTCATGCTTCCAGGGGCCCTAAACACAAGATTTATGGAATGGTTAAAAGTGCATGAAAATGGCCAATTTACTCACTCTGAGTTCTCAAAAAGGGTTTCTTCATCCCGGGAAGTTAATTAAATACCATTTGGAGGCATTTAATGTTTGAGCTAAAACGGATGATTTTCGACAAAAGAGATAACACCCCCCTATTACGTCATGCTTCAGAAATGTGGAAAATGGTCCGTTTTCAAATGTTTTATTTTTGAACGTCAGTTCACATTTGTAGGTGGATCATCAGTGTTAGAGCTAAAATTAGCATGTTTAAGGTGATTTTCATGCTTCCAGGGGCCCTAAACACAAGATTTATGGAATGGTTAAAAGTGCATGAAAATGGCCAATTTACTCACTCTGAGTTCTCAAAAAGGGTTTCTTCACCCCGGGAAGTTAATTAAATACCATTTGGAGGCATTTAATGTTCGAGCCAAAACGGCTGATTTTCGACAAAAGAGATAACACCCCCCCATTACGTCATGCTTCAGAAATGTGGAAAATGGTCCGTTTTCAAATGTTTTATTTTTGAACGTCAGTTCACATTTGTAGGTGGATCATCAGTGTTAGAGCTAAAATTAGCATGTTTAAAGTGATTTTCATGCTTCCAGGGGCTCGGGAAGTAAATTAAATACTATTTGGAGGCATTTAATATTCAAGCAAAAACAGCAGATTTTTGACAAAAGAGATAACACCCCCCCATTACGTCATGCTTCAGAAATGTGGAAAATGGTCCGTTTTCAAATGTTTTATTTTTGAACGTCAGTTCACATTTGTAGGTGGATCATAAGTGTTAGAGCTAAAATTAGCATGTTTAAAGTGATTTTCATGCTTCCAGGGGCCCTAAACACAAGATTTATGGAATGGTTAAAAGTGCATGAAAATGGCCAATTTACTCACTCTGAGTTCTCAAAAAGGGTTTCTTTACCCCGGGAAGTTAATTAAATACCATTTGGAGGCATTTAATGTTCGAGCCAAAACGGCGGATTTTCGACAAAAGAGATAACACCCCCCCATTACGTCATGCTTCAGAAATGTGGAAAAGGGTCCGTTTTCAAATGTTTTATTTTTGAACGTCAGTTCACATTTGTAGGTGGATCATCAGTGTTAGAGCTAAAATTAGCATGTTTAAAGTGATTTTCATGCTTCCAGGGGCTCGGGAAGTGAATGAAATACTATTTGGAGGCATTTAATGTTCAAGCAAAAACAGCTGATTTTTGACAAAAGAGATAACACCCCCCCATTACGTCATGCTTCAGAAATGTGGAAAATGGTCCGTTTTCAAATGTTTTATTTTCGAACGTCAGTTCACATTGGTAGGTGGATCATCAGTGTTAGAGCTAAAATTAGCATGTTTAAAGTGATTTTCATGCTTCCAGGGGCCCTAAACACAAGATTTATGGAATGGTTAAAAGTCCATGAAAATGGCCAATTTACTCACTCTGAGTTCTCAAAAAGGGTTTCTTCACCCCGGGAAGTTAATTAAATACCATTTGGAGGCATTTAATGTTCGAGCCAAAACGGCTGATTTTCGACAAAAGAGATAACACCCCCCCCCATTACGTCATGCTTCAGAAATGTGGAAAATGGTCCGTTTTCAAATGGTTTATTTTTGAACGTCAGTTCACATTTGTAGGTGGATCATCAGTGTTAGAGCTAAAATTAGCATGTTTAAAGTGATTTTCATGCTTCCAGGGTCTCGGGAAGTTAATTAAATACCATTTGGAGGCATTTAATGTTCGAGCAAAAACGGCTGATTTTCGACAAAAGAGATAACACCCCCCCCATTACGTCATGCTTCAGAAATGTGGAAAATGGTCCGTTTTCAAATGTTTTATTTTTGAACGTCAGTTCACATTTGTAGGTGGATCATCAGTGTTAGAGCTAAAATTAGCATGTTTAAAGTGATTTTCATGCTTCCAGGGGCCCTAAACACACGATTTATGGAATGGTTAAAAGTGCATGAAAATGACCAATTTACTTACTCTGAGTTCTCAAAAAAGGTTTCTTCATCCCGGGAAGTTAATTAAATACCATTTGGAGGCATTTATTGTTTGAGCTAAAACGGATGATTTTCGACAAAAGAGATAACACCCCCCTATTACGTCATGCTTCAGAAATGTGGAAAATGGTCCGTTTTCAAATGTTTTATTTTTGAACGTCAGTTCACATTTGTAGGTGGATCATCAGTGTTAGAGCTAAAATTAGCATGTTTAAGGTGATTTTCATGCTTCCAGGGGCCCTAAACACAAGATTTATGGAATGGTTAATAGTGCATGAAAATGGCCAATTTACTCACTCTGAGTTCTCAAAAAGGGTTTCTTCACCCCGGGAAGTTAATTAAATACCATTTGGAGGCATTTAATGTTTGAGCCAAAACAGCTGATTTTCGACAAAAGAGATAACACCCCCCCATTACGTCATGCTTCAGAAATGTGGAAAATGGTCCGTTTTCAAATGTTTTATTTTTGAACGTCAGTTCACATTTGTAGGTGGATCATCAGTGTTAGAGCTAAAATTAGCATGTTTAAAGTGATTTTCATGCTTCCAGGGGCTCGGGAAGTGAATTAAATACTATTTGGAGGCATTTAATGTTCAAGCAAAAACAGCTGATTTTTGACAAAAGAGATAACACCCCCCCATTACGTCATGCTTCAGAAATGTGGAAAATGGTCCGTTTTCAAATGTTTTATTTTTGAACGTCAGTTCACATTTGTAGGTGGATCATCAGTGTTAGAGCTAAAATTAGCATGTTTAAAGTGATTTTCATGCTTCCAGGGGCCCTAAACACAAGATTTATGGAATGGTTAAAAGTGCATGAAAATGGCCAATTTACTCACTCTGAGTTCTCAAAAAGGGTTTCTTTACCTCGGGAAGTTAATTAAAGACCATTTGGAGGCATTTCATGTTCGAGCCAAAACGGCTGATTTTCGACAAAAGAGATAACACCCCCCCATTACATCATTCTTCAGAAATGTGGAAAATGGTCCGTTTTCAAATGTTTTATTTTTGAACGTCAGTTCACATTTGTAGGTGGATCATCAGTGTTAGAGCTAAAATTAGCATGTTTAAGGTGATTTTCATGCTTCCAGGGGCCCTAAACACAAGATTTATGGAATGGTTAAAAGTGCATGAAAATGGCCAATTTACTCACTCTGAGTTCTCAAAAAGGGTTTCTTCACCCCGGGAAGTTAATTAAATACCATTTGGAGGCATTTAATGTTCGAGCCAAAACGGCGGATTTTCGACAAAAGAGATAACACCCCCCCATTACGTCATGCTTCAGAAATGTGGAAAAGGGTCCGTTTTCAAATGTTTTATTTTTGAACGTCAGTTCACATTTGTAGGTGGATCATCAGTGTTAGAGCTAAAATTAGCATGTTTAAAGTGATTTTCATGCTTCCAGGGGCTCGGGAAGTGAATGAAATACTATTTGGAGGCATTTAATGTTCAAGCAAAAACAGCTGATTTTTGACAAAAGAGATAACACCCCCCCATTACGTCATGCTTCAGAAATGTGGAAAATGGTCCGTTTTCAAATGTTTTATTTTCGAACGTCAGTTCACATTGGTAGGTGGATCATCAGTGTTAGAGCTAAAATTAGCATGTTTAAAGTGATTTTCATGCTTCCAGGGGCCCTAAACACAAGATTTATGGAATGGTTAAAAGTCCATGAAAATGGCCAATTTACTCACTCTGAGTTCTCAAAAAGGGTTTCTTCACCCCGGGAAGTTAATTAAATACCATTTGGAGGCATTTAATGTTCGAGCCAAAACGGCTGATTTTCGACAAAAGAGATAACACCCCCCCCCATTACGTCATGCTTCAGAAATGTGGAAAATGGTCCGTTTTCAAATGGTTTATTTTTGAACGTCAGTTCACATTTGTAGGTGGATCATCAGTGTTAGAGCTAAAATTAGCATGTTTAAAGTGATTTTCATGCTTCCAGGGTCTCGGGAAGTTAATTAAATACCATTTGGAGGCATTTAATGTTCGAGCAAAAACGGCTGATTTTCGACAAAAGAGATAACACCCCCCCCATTACGTCATGCTTCAGAAATGTGAAAAATGGTCCGTTTTCAAATGTTTTATTTTTGAACGTCAGTTCACATTTGTAGGTGGATCATCAGTGTTAGAGCTAAAATTAGCATGTTTAAAGTGATTTTCATGCTTCCAGGGGCCCTAAACACACGATTTATGGAATGGTTAAAAGTGCATGAAAATGACCAATTTACTTACTCTGAGTTCTCAAAAAAGGTTTCTTCATCCCGGGAAGTTAATTAAATACCATTTGGAGGCATTTATTGTTTGAGCTAAAACGGATGATTTTCGACAAAAGAGATAACACCCCCCTATTACGTCATGCTTCAGAAATGTGGAAAATGGTCCGTTTTCAAATGTTTTATTTTTGAACGTCAGTTCACATTTGTAGGTGGATCATCAGTGTTAGAGCTAAAATTAGCATGTTTAAGGTGATTTTCATGCTTCCAGGGGCCCTAAACACAAGATTTATGGAATGGTTAATAGTGCATGAAAATGGCCAATTTACTCACTCTGAGTTCTCAAAAAGGGTTTCTTCACCCCGGGAAGTTAATTAAATACCATTTGGAGGCATTTAATGTTTGAGCCAAAACAGCTGATTTTCGACAAAAGAGATAACACCCCCCCATTACGTCATGCTTCAGAAATGTGGAAAATGGTCCGTTTTCAAATGTTTTATTTTTGAACGTCAGTTCACATTTGTAGGTGGATCATCAGTGTTAGAGCTAAAATTAGCATGTTTAAAGTGATTTTCATGCTTCCAGGGGCTCGGGAAGTGAATTAAATACTATTTGGAGGCATTTAATGTTCAAGCAAAAACAGCTGATTTTTGACAAAAGAGATAACACCCCCCCATTACGTCATGCTTCAGAAATGTGGAAAATGGTCCGTTTTCAAATGTTTTATTTTTGAACGTCAGTTCACATTTGTAGGTGGATCATCAGTGTTAGAGCTAAAATTAGCATGTTTAAAGTGATTTTCATGCTTCCAGGGGCCCTAAACACAAGATTTATGGAATGGTTAAAAGTGCATGAAAATGGCCAATTTACTCACTCTGAGTTCTCAAAAAGGGTTTCTTTACCTCGGGAAGTTAATTAAAGACCATTTGGAGGCATTTCATGTTCGAGCCAAAACGGCTGATTTTCGACAAAAGAGATAACACCCCCCCATTACATCATTCTTCAGAAATGTGGAAAATGGTCCGTTTTCAAATGTTTTATTTTTGAACGTCAGTTCACATTTGTAGGTGGATCATCAGTGTTAGAGCTAAAATTAGCATGTTTAAGGTGATTTTCATGCTTCCAGGGGCCCTAAACACAAGATTTATGGAATGGTTAAAAGTGCATGAAAATGGCCAATTTACTCACTCTGAGTTCTCAAAAAGGGTTTCTTCACCCCGGGAAGTTAATTAAATACCATTTGGAGGCATTTAATGTTCGAGCCAAAACGGCTGATTTTCGACAAAAGAGATAACACCCCCCCATTACGTCATGCTTCAGAAATGTGGAAAATGGTCCGTTTTCAAATGTTTTATTTTTGAACGTCAGTTCACATTTGTAGGTGGATCATCAGTGTTAGAGCTAAAATTAGCATGTTTAAAGTGATTTTCATGCTTCCAGGGGCTCGGGAAGTAAATTAAATACTATTTGGAGGCATTTAATATTCAAGCAAAAACAGCAGATTTTTGACAAAAGAGATAACACCCCCCCATTACGTCATGCTTCAGAAATGTGGAAAATGGTCCGCTTTCAAATGTTTTATTTTTGAACGTCAGTTCACATTTGTAGGTGGATCATCAGTGTTAGAGCTAAAATTAGCATGTTTAAAGTGATTTTCATGCTTCCAGGGGCCCTAAACACAAGATTTATGGAATGGTTAAAAGTGCATGAAAATGGCCAATTTACTCACTCTGAGTTCTCAAAAAGGGTTTCTTTACCCCGGGAAGTTAATTAAATACCATTTGGAGGCATTTAATGTTCGAGCCAAAACGGCTGATTTTCGACAAAAGAGATAACACCCCCCCATTACGTCATGCTTCAGAAATGTGGAAAATGGTCCGTTTTCAAATGTTTTATTTTTGAACGTCAGTTCACATTTGTAGGTGGATCATCAGTGTTAGAGCTAAAATTAGCATGTTTAAAGTGATTTTCATGCTTCCAGGGGCTCGGAAAGTGAATTAAATACTATTTGGAGGCATTTAATGTTCAAGCAAAAAAAGCTGATTTTTGACAAAAGAGATAACACCCCCCCCATTACGTCATGCTTCAGAAATGTGGAAAATGGTCCGTTTTCAAATGTTTTATTTTTGAACGTCAGTTCACATTTGTAGGTGGATCATCAGTGTTAGAGCTAAAATTAGCATGTTTAAAGTGATTTTCATGCTTCCAGGGGCCCTAAACACAAGATTTATGGAATGGTTAAAAGTGCATGAAAATGGCCAATTTACTCACTCTGAGTTCTCAAAAAGGGTTTCTTTACCCCGGGAAGTTAATTAAATACCATTTGGAGGCATTTAATGTTCGAGCCAAAACGGCTGATTTTCGACAAAAGAGATAACACCCCCCCATTACGTCATGCTTCAGAAATGTGGAAAACGGTCCGTTTTCAAATGTTTTATTTTTGAACGTCAGTTCACATTTGTAGGTGGATCATCAGTGTTAGAGCTAAAATTAGCATGTTTAAAGTGATTTTCATGCTTCCAGGGGCTCGGGAAGTGAATTAAATACTATTTGGAGGCATTTAATGTTCAAGCAAAAACAGCTGATTTTTGACAAAAGAGATAACACCCCCCCATTCCGTCATGCTTCAGAAATGTGGAAAATGGTCCGTTTTCAAATGTTTTATTTTCGAACGTCAGTTCACGTTTGTAGGTGGATCATCAGTGTTAGAGCTAAAATTAGCATGTTTAAAGTGATTTTCATGCTTCCAGGGGCTCGGGAAGTTAATTAAATACCATTTGGAGGCATTTAATGTTCGAGCAAAAACGGCTGATTTTCGACAAAAGAGATAACACCCCCCCATTACGTCATGCTTCAGAAATGTGGAAAATCGTCCGTTTTCAAATGTTTTATTTTTGAACGTCAGTTCACATTTGTAGGTGGATCATCAGTGTTAGAGCTAAAATTAGCATGTTTAAAGTGATTTTCATGCTTCCAGGGGCCCTAAACACACGATTTACGGAATGGTTAAAAGTGCATGAAAATGGCCAATTTACTTACTCTGAGTTCTCAAAAAAGGTTTCTTCATCCCGGGAAGTTAATTAAATACCATTTGGAGGCATTTAATGTTTGAGCTAAAACGGATGATTTTCGACAAAAGAGATAACACCCCCCTATTACGTCATGCTTCAGAAATGTGGAAAATGGTCCGTTTTCAAATGTTTTATTTTTGAACGTCAGTTCACATTTGTAGGTGGATCATCAGTGTTAGAGCTAAAATTAGCATGTTTAAGGTGATTTTCATGCTTCCAGGGGCCCTAAACACAAGATTTATGGAATGGTTAAAAGTGCATGAAAATGGCCAATTTACTCACTCTGAGTTCTCAAAAAGGGTTTCTTCACCCCGGGAAGTTAATTAAATACCATTTGGAGGCATTTAATGTTCGAGCCAAAACGGCTGATTTTCGACAAAAGAGATAACACCCCCCCATTACGTCATGCTTCAGAAATGTGGAAAATGGTCCGTTTTCAAATGTTTTATTTTTGAACGTCAGTTCACATTTGTAGGTGGATCATCAGTGTTAGAGCTAAAATTAGCATGTTTAAAGTGATTTTCATGCTTCCATGGGCCCTAAACACAAGATTTATGGAATGGTTAAAAGTGCATGAAAATGGCCAATTTACTCACTCTGAGTTCTCAAAAAGGGTTTCTTTACCCCGGGAAGTTAATTAAATACCATTTGGAGGCATTTAATGTTCGAGCCAAAACGGCTGATTTTCGACAAAAGAGATAACACCCCCCCATTACGTCATGCTTCAGAAATGTGGAAAATGGTCCGTTTTCAAATGTTTTATTTTTGAACGTCAGTTCACATTTGTAGGTGGATCATCAGTGTTAGAGCTAAAATTAGCATGTTTAAAGTGATTTTCATGCTTCCAGGGGCTCGGAAAGTGAATTAAATACTATTTGGAGGCATTTAATGTTCAAGCAAAAAAAGCTGATTTTTGACAAAAGAGATAACACCCCCCCCATTACGTCATGCTTCAGAAATGTGGAAAATGGTCCGTTTTCAAATGTTTTATTTTTGAACGTCAGTTCACATTTGTAGGTGGATCATCAGTGTTAGAGCTAAAATTAGCATGTTTAAAGTGATTTTCATGCTTCCAGGGGCCCTAAACACAAGATTTATGGAATGGTTAAAAGTGCATGAAAATGGCCAATTTACTCACTCTGAGTTCTCAAAAAGGGTTTCTTCACCCCGGGAAGTTAATTAAATACCATTTGGAGGCATTTAATGTTCGAGCCAAAACGGCTGATTTTCGACAAAAGAGATAACACCCCCCCATTACGTCATGCTTCAGAAATGTGGAAAACGGTCCGTTTTCAAATGTTTTATTTTTGAACGTCAGTTCACATTTGTAGGTGAATCATCAGTGTTAGAGCTAAAATTAGCATGTTTAAAGTGATTTTCATGCTTCCAGGGGCTCGGGAAGTGAATTAAATACTATTTGGAGGCATTTAATGTTCAAGCAAAAACAGCTGATTTTTGACAAAAGAGATAACACCCCCCCATTACATCATGCTTCAGAAATGTGGAAAATGGTCCGTTTTCAAATGTTTTATTTTTGAACGTCAGTTCACATTTGTAGGTGGATCATCAGTGTTAGAGCTAAAATTAGCATGTTTAAAGTGATTTTCATGCTTCCAGGGGCCCTAAACACAAGATTTATGGAATGGTTGAAAGTGCATGAAAATGGCCAATTTACTCACTCTGAGTTCTCAAAAAGGGTTTCTTTACCCCGGGAAGTTAATTAAATACCATTTGGAGGCATTTAATGTTCGAGCCAAAACGGCTGATTTTCGAAAAAAGAGATAACACCCCCCCATTACATCATGCTTCAGAAATGTGGAAAATGGTCCGTTTTCAAATGTTTTATTTTTGAACGTCAGTTCACATTTGTAGGAGGATCATCAGTGTTAGAGCTAAAATGAGCATGTTTAAAGTGATTTTCATGCTTCCAGGGGCCCTAAACACAAGATTTAAGGAATGGTTAAAAGTGCATGAAAATGGCCAATTTACTTACTCTGAGTTCTCAAAAAAGGTTTCTTCATCCCGGGAAGTTAATTAAATACCATTTGGAGGCATTTAATGTTGGAGCCAAAACGGCTGATTTTCGACAAAAGAGATAACACCCCCCCCATTACGTCATGCTTCAGAAATGTGGAAAATGGTCCGTTTTCAAATGTTTTATTTTTGAACGTCAGTTCACATTTGTAGGTGGATCATCAGTGTTAGAGCTAAAATTAGCATGTTTAAAGTGATTTTCATGCTTCCAGGGGCTCGGGAAGTTATTAAATACCATTTGGAGGCATTTAATGTTCGAGCAAAAACGGCTGATTTTCGACAAAAGAGATAACACCCCCCCCATTACGTCATGCTTCAGAAATGTGGAAAATGGTCCGTTTTCAAATGTTTTATTTTTGAACGTCAGTTCACATTTGTAGGTGGATCATCAGTGTTAGAGCTAAAATTAGCATGTTTAAAGTGATTTTCATGCTTCCAGGGGCCCTAAACACACGATTTATGGAATGGTTAAAAGTGCATGAAAATGACCAATTTACTTACTCTGAGTTCTCAAAAAAGGTTTCTTCATCCCGGGAAGTTAATTAAATACCATTTGGAGGCATTTATTGTTTGAGCTAAAACGGATGATTTTCGACAAAAGAGATAACACCCCCCTATTACGTCATGCTTCAGAAATGTGGAAAATGGTCCGTTTTCAAATGTTTTATTTTTGAACGTCAGTTCACATTTGTAGGTGGATCATCAGTGTTAGAGCTAAAATTAGCATGTTTAAGGTGATTTTCATGCTTCCAGGGGCCCTAAACACAAGATTTATGGAATGGTTAATAGTGCATGAAAATGGCCAATTTACTCACTCTGAGTTCTCAAAAAGGGTTTCTTCACCCCGGGAAGTTAATTAAATACCATTTGGAGGCATTTAATGTTTGAGCCAAAACGGCTGATTTTCGACAAAAGAGATAACACCCCCCATTACGTCATGCTTCAGAAAAGTGGGAAAATGGTCCGTTTTCAAATGTTTTATTTTTGAACGTCAGTTCCCATTTGTAGGTGGATCATCAGTGTTAGAGCTAAAATTAGCATGTTTAAAGTGATTTTCATGCTTCCAGGGGCTCGGGAAGTGAATTAAATACTATTTGGAGGCATTTAATGTTCAAGCAAAAACAGCTGATTTTTGACAAAAGAGATAACACCCCCCCATTACGTCATGCTTCAGAAATGTGGAAAATGGTCCGTTTTCAAATGTTTTATTTTTGAACGTCAGTTCACATTTGTAGGTGGATCATCAGTGTTAGAGCTAAAATTAGCATGTTTAAAGTGATTTTCATGCTTCCAGGGGCCCTAAACACACGATTTACGGAATGGTTAAAAGTGCATGAAAATGGCCAATTTACTTACTCTGAGTTCTCAAAAAAGGTTTCTTCATCCCGGGAAGTTAATTAAATACCATTTGGAGGCATTTAATGTTTGAGCTAAAACGGATGATTTTCGACAAAAGAGATAACACCCCCCTATTACGTCATGCTTCAGAAATGTGGAAAATGGTCCGTTTTCAAATGTTTTATTTTTGAACGTCAGTTCACATTTGTAGGTGGATCATCAGTGTTAGAGCTAAAATTAGCATGTTTAAGGTGATTTTCATGCTTCCAGGGGCCCTAAACACAAGATTTATGGAATGGTTAAAAGTGCATGAAAATGGCCAATTTACTCACTCTGAGTTCTCAAAAAGGGTTTCTTCACCCCGGGAAGTTAATTAAATACCATTTGGAGGCATTTAATGTTCGAGCCAAAACGGCTGATTTTCGACAAAAGAGATAACACCCCCCCATTACGTCATGCTTCAGAAATGTGGAAAATGGTCCGTTTTCAAATGTTTTATTTTTGAACGTCAGTTCACAGTTGTAGGTGGATCATCAGTGTTAGAGCTAAAATTAGCATGTTTAAAGTGATTTTCATGCTTCCAGGGGCTCGGGAAGTAAATTAAATACTATTTGGAGGCATTTAATATTCAAGCAAAAACAGCTGATTTTTGACAAAAGAGATAACACCCCCCCATTACGTCATGCTTCAGAAATGTGGAAAATGGTCCGTTTTCAAATGTTTTATTTTTGAACGTCAGTTCACATTTGTAGGTGGATCATCAGTGTTAGAGCTAAAATTAGCATGTTTAAAGTGATTTTCATGCTTCCAGGGGCCCTAAACACACGATTTACGGAATGGTTAAAAGTGCATGAAAATGGCCAATTTACTTACTCTGAGTTCTCAAAAAAGGTTTCTTCATCCCGGGAAGTTAATTAAATACCATTTGGAGGCATTTAATGTTTGAGCTAAAACGGATGATTTTCGACAAAAGAGATAACACCCCCCTATTACGTCATGCTTCAGAAATGTGGAAAATGGTCCGTTTTCAAATGTTTTATTTTTGAACGTCAGTTCACATTTGTAGGTGGATCATCAGTGTTAGAGCTAAAATTAGCATGTTTAAGGTGATTTTCATGCTTCCAGGGGCCCTAAACACAAGATTTATGGAATGGTTAAAAGTGCATGAAAATGGCCAATTTACTCACTCTGAGTTCTCAAAAAGGGTTTCTTCACCCCGGGAAGTTAATTAAATACCATTTGGAGGCATTTAATGTTCGAGCCAAAACGGCTGATTTTCGACAAAAGAGATAACACCCCCCCATTACGTCATGCTTCAGAAATGTGGAAAATGGTCCATTTTCAAATGTTTTATTTTTGAACGTCAGTTCACAGTTGTAGGTGGATCATCAGTGTTAGAGCTAAAATTAGCATGTTTAAAGTGATTTTCATGCTTCCAGGGGCTCGGGAAGTAAATTAAATACTATTTGGAGGCATTTAATATTCAAGCAAAAACAGCTGATTTTTGACAAAAGAGATAACACCCCCCCATTACGTCATGCTTCAGAAATGTGGAAAATGGTCCGTTTTCAAATGTTTTATTTTTGAACGTCAGTTCACATTTGTAGGTGGATCATCAGTGTTAGAGCTAAAATTAGCATGTTTAAAGTGATTTTCATGCTTCCAGGGGCCCTAAACACACGATTTACGGAATGGTTAAAAGTGCATGAAAATGGCCAATTTACTTACTCTGAGTTCTCAAAAAAGGTTTCTTCATCCCGGGAAGTTAATTAAATACCATTTGGAGGCATTTAATGTTTGAGCTAAAACGGATGATTTTCGACAAAAGAGATAACACCCCCCTATTACGTCATGCTTCAGAAATGTGGAAAATGGTCCGTTTTCAAATGTTTTATTTTTGAACGTCAGTTCACATTTGTAGGTGGATCATCAGTGTTAGAGCTAAAATTAGCATGTTTAAGGTGATTTTCATGCTTCCAGGGGCCCTAAACACAAGATTTATGGAATGGTTAAAAGTGCATGAAAATGGCCAATTTACTCACTCTGAGTTCTCAAAAAGGGTTTCTTCACCCCGGGAAGTTAATTAAATACCATTTGGAGGCATTTAATGTTCGAGCCAAAACGGCTGATTTTCGACAAAAGAGATAACACCCCCCCATTACGTCATGCTTCAGAAATGTGGAAAATGGTCCGTTTTCAAATGTTTTATTTTTGAACGTCAGTTCACAGTTGTAGGTGGATCATCAGTGTTAGAGCTAAAATTAGCATGTTTAAAGTGATTTTCATGCTTCCAGGGGCTCGGGAAGTAAATTAAATACTATTTGGAGGCATTTAATATTCAAGCAAAAACAGCAGATTTTTGACAAAAGAGATAACACCCCCCCATTACGTCATGCTTCAGAAATGTGGAAAGTGGTCCGTTTTCAAATGTTTTATTTTTGAACGTCAGTTCACATTTGTAGGTGGATCATCAGTGTTAGAGCTAAAATTAGCATGTTTAAAGTGATTTTCATGCTTCCATGGGCCCTAAACACAAGATTTATGGAATGGTTAAAAGTGCATGAAAATGGCCAATTTACTCACTCTGAGTTCTCAAAAAGGGTTTCTTTACCCCGGGAAGTTAATTAAATACCATTTTTGAGGCATTTAATGTTCGAGCCAAAACGGCTGATTTTCGACAAAAGAGATAACACCCCCCCATTACGTCATGCTTCAGAAATGTGGAAAATGGTCCGTTTTCAAATGTTTTATTTTTGAACGTCAGTTCACATTTGTAGGTGGATCATCAGTGTTAGAGCTAAAATTAGCATGTTTAAAGTGATTTTCATGCTTCCAGGGGCTCGGAAAGTGAATTAAATACTATTTGGAGGCATTTAATGTTCAAGCAAAAAAAGCTGATTTTTGACAAAAGAGATAACACCCCCCCCCATTACGTCATGCTTCAGAAATGTGGAAAATGGTCCGTTTTCAAATGTTTTATTTTTGAACGTCAGTTCACATTTGTAGGTGGATCATCAGTGTTAGAGCTAAAATTAGCATGTTTAAAGTGATTTTCATGCTTCCAGGGGCCCTAAACACAAGATTTATGGAATGGTTAAAAGTGCATGAAAATGGCCAATTTACTCACTCTGAGTTCTCAAAAAGGGTTTCTTCACCCCGGGAAGTTAATTAAATACCATTTGGAGGCATTTAATGTTCGAGCCAAAACGGCTGATTTTCGACAAAAGAGATAACACCCCCCCATTACGTCATGCTTCAGAAATGTGGAAAACGGTCCGTTTTCAAATGTTTTATTTTTGAACGTCAGTTCACATTTGTAGGTGGATCATCAGTGTTAGAGCTAAAATTAGCATGTTTAAAGTGATTTTCATGCTTCCAGGGGCTCGGGAAGTGAATTAAATACTATTTGGAGGCATTTAATGTTCAAGCAAAAACAGCTGATTTTTGACAAAAGAGATAACACCCCCCCATTACATCATGCTTCAGAAATGTGGAAAATGGTCCGTTTTCAAATGTTTTATTTTTGAACGTCAGTTCACATTTGTAGGTGGATCATCAGTGTTAGAGCTAAAATTAGCATGTTTAAAGTGATTTTCATGCTTCCAGGGGCCCTAAACACAAGATTTATGGAATGGTTGAAAGTGCATGAAAATGGCCAATTTACTCACTCTGAGTTCTCAAAAAGGGTTTCTTTACCCCGGGAAGTTAATTAAATACCATTTGGAGGCATTTAATGTTCGAGCCAAAACGGCCGATTTTCGAAAAAAGAGATAACACCCCCCCATTACATCATGCTTCAGAAATGTGGAAAATGGTCCGTTTTCAAATGTTTTATTTTTGAACGTCAGTTCACATTTGTAGGAGGATCATCAGTGTTAGAGCTAAAATGAGCATGTTTAAAGTGATTTTCATGCTTCCAGGGGCCCTAAACACAAGATTTAAGGAATGGTTAAAAGTGCATGAAAATGGCCAATTTACTTACTCTGAGTTCTCAAAAAAGGTTTCTTCATCCCGGGAAGTTAATTAAATACCATTTGGAGGCATTTAATGTTGGAGCCAAAACGGCTGATTTTCGACAAAAGAGATAACACCCCCCCCATTACGTCATGCTTCAGAAATGTGGAAAATGGTCCGTTTTCAAATGTTTTATTTTTGAACGTCAGTTCACATTTGTAGGTGGATCATCAGTGTTAGAGCTAAAATTAGCATGTTTAAAGTGATTTTCATGCTTCCAGGGGATCGGGAAGTTAATTAAATACCATTTGGAGGCATTTAATGTTCGAGCAAAAACGGCTGATTTTCGACAAAAGAGATAACACCCCCCCCATTACGTCATGCTTCAGAAATGTGGAAAATGGTCCGTTTTCAAATGTTTTATTTTTGAACGTCAGTTCACATTTGTAGGTGGATCATCAGTGTTAGAGCTAAAATTAGCATGTTTAAAGTGATTTTCATGCTTCCAGGGGCCCTAAACACACGATTTATGGAATGGTTAAAAGTGCATGAAAATGACCAATTTACTTACTCTGAGTTCTCAAAAAAGGTTTCTTCATCCCGGGAAGTTAATTAAATACCATTTGGAGGCATTTATTATTTGAGCTAAAACGGATGATTTTCGACAAAAGAGATAACACCCCCCTATTACGTCATGCTTCAGAAATGTGGAAAATGGTCCGTTTTCAAATGTTTTATTTTTGAACGTCAGTTCACATTTGTAGGTGGATCATCAGTGTTAGAGCTAAAATTAGCATGTTTAAGGTGATTTTCATGCTTCCAGGGGCCCTAAACACAAGATTTATGGAATGGTTAATAGTGCATGAAAATGGCCAATTTACTCACTCTGAGTTCTCAAAAAGGGTTTCTTCACCCCGGGAAGTTAATTAAATACCATTTGGAGGCATTTAATGTTTGAGCCAAAACGGCTGATTTTCGACAAAAGAGATAACACCCCCCATTACGTCATGCTTCAGAAAAGTGGGAAAATGGTCCGTTTTCAAATGTTTTATTTTTGAACGTCAGTTCCCATTTGTAGGTGGATCATCAGTGTTAGAGCTAAAATTAGCATGTTTAAAGTGATTTTCATGCTTCCAGGGGCTCGGGAAGTGAATTAAATACTATTTGGAGGCATTTAATGTTCAAGCAAAAACAGCTGATTTTTGACAAAAGAGATAACACCCCCCCATTACGTCATGCTTCAGAAATGTGGAAAATGGTCCGTTTTCAAATGTTTTATTTTTGAACGTCAGTTCACATTTGTAGGTGGATCATCAGTGTTAGAGCTAAAATTAGCATGTTTAAAGTGATTTTCATGCTTCCAGGGGCCCTAAACACAAGATTTATGGAATGGTTAAAAGTGCATGAAAATGGCCAATTTACTCACTCTGAGTTCTCAAAAAAGGTTTCTTCATCCCGGGAAGTTAATTAAATACCATTTGGAGGCATTTAATGTTCGAGCCAAAACGGCTGATTTTCGACAAAAGAGATAACACCCCCCCATTACGTCATGCTTCAGAAATGTGGAAAATGTTCCGTTTTCAAATGTTTTATTTTTGAACGTCAGTTCACATTTGTAGGTGGATCATCAGTGTTAGAGCTAAAATGAGCATGTTTAAAGTGATTTTCATGCTTCCAGGGGCCCTAAACACAAGATTTAAGGAATGGTTAAAAGTGCATGAAAATGGCCAATTTACTCACTCTGAGTTCTCAAAAAGGGTTTCTTCACCCCGGGAAGTTAATTAAATACCATTTGGAGGCATTTAATGTTCGAGCAAACATGGCTGATTTTCGACAAAAGAGATAACACCCCCCCATTACGTCATGCTTCAGAAATGTGGAAAATGGTCCGTTTTCAAATGTTTTATTTTTGAACGTCAGTTCACGTTTGTAGGTGGATCATCAGTGTTAGAGCTAAAATTAGCATGTTTAAAGTGATTTTCATGCTTCCAGGGGCTCGGGAAGTTAATTAAATACCATTTGGAGGCATTTAATGTTCGAGCAAAAACGGCTGATTTTCGACAAAAGAGATAACACCCCCCCCCATTACGTCATGCTTCAGAAATGTGGAAAATGGTCCGTTTTCAAATGTTTTTTTTTTGAACGTCAGTTCACATTTGTAGGTGGAACATCAGTGTTAGAGCTAAAATTAGCATGTTTAAAGTGATTTTCATGCTTCCAGGGGCCCTAAACACACGATTTACGGAATGGTTAAAAGTGCATGAAAATGGCCAATTTACTTACTCTGAGTTCTCAAAAAAGGTTTCTTCATCCCGGGAAGTTAATTAAATACCATTTGGAGGCATGTAATGTTTGAGCTAAAACGGATGATTTTCGACAAAAGAGATAACACCCCCCTATTACGTCATGCTTCAGAAATGTGGAAAATGGTCCGTTTTCAAATGTTTTATTTTTGAACGTCAGTTCACATTTGTAGGTGGATCATCAGTGTTAGAGCTAAAATTAGCATGTTTAAAGTGATTTTCATGCTTCCATGGGCCCTAAACACAAGATTTATGGAATGGTTAAAAGTGCATGAAAATGGCCAATTTACTCACTCTGAGTTCTCAAAAAGGGTTTCTTTACCCCGGGAAGTTAATTAAATACCATTTGGAGGCATTTAATGTTCGAGCCAAAACGGCTGATTTTCGACAAAAGAGATAACACCCCCCCATTACGTCATGCTTCAGAAATGTGGAAAATGGTCCGTTTTCAAATGTTTTATTTTTGAACGTCAGTTCACATTTGTAGGTGGATCATCAGTGTTAGAGCTAAAATTAGCATGTTTAAAGTGATTTTCATGCTTCCAGGGGCTCGGAAAGTGAATTAAATACTATTTGGAGGCATTTAATGTTCAAGCAAAAAAAGCTGATTTTTGACAAAAGAGATAACACCCCCCCCATTACGTCATGCTTCAGAAATGTGGAAAATGGTCCGTTTTCAAATGTTTTATTTTTGAACGTCAGTTCACATTTGTAGGTGGATCATCAGTGTTAGAGCTAAAATTAGCATGTTTAAAGTGATTTTCATGCTTCCAGGGGCCCTAAACACAAGATTTATGGAATGGTTAAAAGTGCATGAAAATGGCCAATTTACTCACTCTGAGTTCTCAATAAGGGTTTCTTCACCCCGGGAAGTTAATTAAATACCATTTGGAGGCATTTAATGTTCGAGCCAAAACGGCTGATTTTCGACAAAAGAGATAACACCCCCCCATTACGTCATGCTTCAGAAATGTGGAAAACGGTCCGTTTTCAAATGTTTTATTTTTGAACGTCAGTTCACATTTGTAGGTGGATCATCAGTGTTAGAGCTAAAATTAGCATGTTTAAAGTGATTTTCATGCTTCCAGGGGCTCGGGAAGTGAATTAAATACTATTTGGAGGCATTTAATGTTCAAGCAAAAACAGCTGATTTTTGACAAAAGAGATAACACCCCCCCATTACATCATGCTTCAGAAATGTGGAAAATGGTCCGTTTTCAAATGTTTTATTTTTGAACGTCAGTTCACATTTGTAGGTGGATCATCAGTGTTAGAGCTAAAATTAGCATGTTTAAAGTGATTTTCATGCTTCCAGGGGCCCTAAACACAAGATTTATGGAATGGTTGAAAGTGCATGAAAATGGCCAATTTACTCACTCTGAGTTCTCAAAAAGGGTTTCTTTACCCCGGGAAGTTAATTAAATACCATTTGGAGGCATTTAATGTTCGAGCCAAAACGGCTGATTTTCGAAAAAAGAGATAACACCCCCCCATTACATCATGCTTCAGAAATGTGGAAAATGGTCCGTTTTCAAATGTTTTATTTTTGAACGTCAGTTCACATTTGTAGGAGGATCATCAGTGTTAGAGCTAAAATGAGCATGTTTAAAGTGATTTCCATGCTTCCAGGGGCCCTAAACACAAGATTTAAGGAATGGTTAAAAGTGCATGAAAATGGCCAATTTACTTACTCTGAGTTCTCAAAAAAAGGTTTCTTCATCCCGGGAAGTTAATTAAATACCATTTGGAGGCATTTAATGTTGGAGCCAAAACGGCTGATTTTCGACAAAAGAGATAACACCCCCCCCATTACGTCATGCTTCAGAAATGTGGAAAATGGTCCGTTTTCAAATGTTTTATTTTTGAACGTCAGTTCACATTTGTAGGTGGATCATCAGTGTTAGAGCTAAAATTAGCATGTTTAAAGTGATTTTCATGCTTCCAGGGGCTCGGGAAGTTAATTAAATACCATTTGGAGGCATTTAATGTTCGAGCAAAAACGGCTGATTTTCGACAAAAGAGATAACACCCCCCCATTACGTCATGCTTCAGAAATGTGGAAAATCGTCCGTTTTCAAATGTTTTATTTTTGAACGTCAGTTCACATTTGTAGGTGGATCATCAGTGTTAGAGCTAAAATTAGCATGTTTAAAGTGATTTTCATGCTTCCAGGGGCCCTAAACACACGATTTACGGAATGGTTAAAAGTGCATGAAAATGGCCAATTTACTTACTCTGAGTTCTCAAAAAAGGTTTCTTCATCCCGGGAAGTTAATTAAATACCATTTGGAGGCATTTAATGTTTGAGCTAAAACGGATGATTTTCGACAAAAGAGATAACACCCCCCTATTACGTCATGCTTCAGAAATGTGGAAAATGGTCCGTTTTCAAATGTTTTATTTTTGAACGTCAGTTCACATATGTAGGTGGATCATCAGTGTTAGAGCTAAAATTAGCATGTTTAAGGTGATTTTCATGCTTCCAGGGGCCCTAAACACAAGATTTATGGAATGGTTAAAAGTGCATGAAAATGGCCAATTTACTCACTCTGAGTTCTCAAAAAGGGTTTCTTCACCCCGGGAAGTTAATTAAATACCATTTGGAGGCATTTAATGTTCGAGCCAAAACGGCTGATTTTCGACAAAAGAGATAACACCCCCCCATTACGTCATGCTTCAGAAATGTGGAAAATGGTCCGTTTTCAAATGTTTTATTTTTGAACGTCAGTTCACAGTTGTAGGTGGATCATCAGTGTTAGAGCTAAAATTAGCATGTTTAAAGTGATTTTCATGCTTCCAGGGGCTCGGGAAGTAAATTAAATACTATTTGGAGGCATTTAATATTCAAGCAAAAACAGCAGATTTTTGACAAAAGAGATAACACCCCCCCATTACGTCATGCTTCAGAAATGTGGAAAATGGTCCGTTTTCAAATGTTTTATTTTTGAACGTCAGTTCACATTTGTAGGTGGATCATCAGTGTTAGAGCTAAAATTAGCATGTTTAAAGTGATTTTCATGCTTCCATGGGCCCTAAACACAAGATTTATGGAATGGTTAAAAGTGCATGAAAATGGCCAATTTACTCACTCTGAGTTCTCAAAAAGGGTTTCTTTACCCCGGGAAGTTAATTAAATACCATTTGGAGGCATTTAATGTTCGAGCCAAAACGGCTGATTTTCGACAAAAGAGATAACACCCCCCCATTACGTCATGCTTCAGAAATGTGGAAAATGGTCCGTTTTCAAATGTTTTATTTTTGAACGTCAGTTCACATTTGTAGGTGGATCATCAGTGTTAGAGCTAAAATTAGCATGTTTAAAGTGATTTTCATGCTTCCAGGGGCTCGGAAAGTGAATTAAATACTATTTGGAGGCATTTAATGTTCAAGCAAAAAAAGCTGATTTTTGACAAAAGAGATAACACCCCCCCCATTACGTCATGCTTCAGAAATGTGGAAAATGGTCCGTTTTCAAATGTTTTATTTTTGAACGTCAGTTCACATTTGTAGGTGGATCATCAGTGTTAGAGCTAAAAGTAGCATGTTTAAAGTGATTTTCATGCTTCCAGGGGCCCTAAACACAAGATTTATGGAATGGTTAAAAGTGCATGAAAATGGCCAATTTACTCACTCTGAGTTCTCAAAAAGGGTTTCTTCACCCCGGGAAGTTAATTAAATACCATTTGGAGGCATTTAATGTTCGAGCCAAAACGGCTGATTTTCGACAAAAGAGATAACACCCCCCCATTACGTCATGCTTCAGAAATGTGGAAAACGGTCCGTTTTCAAATGTTTTATTTTTGAACGTCAGTTCACATTTGTAGGTGGATCATCAGTGTTAGAGCTAAAATTAGCATGTTTAAAGTGATTTTCATGCTTCCAGGGGCTCGGGAAGTGAATTAAATACTATTTGGAGGCATTTAATGTTCAAGCAAAAACAGCTGATTTTTGACAAAAGAGATAACACCCCCCCATTACATCATGCTTCAGAAATGTGGAAAATGGTCCGTTTTCAAATGTTTTATTTTTGAACGTCAGTTCACATTTGTAGGTGGATCATCAGTGTTAGAGCTAAAATTAGCATGTTTAAAGTGATTTTCATGCTTCCAGGGGCCCTAAACACAAGATTTATGGAATGGTTGAAAGTGCATGAAAATGGCCAATTTACTCACTCTGAGTTCTCAAAAAGGGTTTCTTTACCCCGGGAAGTTAATTAAATACCATTTGGAGGCATTTAATGTTCGAGCCAAAACGGCTGATTTTCGAAAAAAGAGATAACACCCCCCCATTACATCATGCTTCAGAAATGTGGAAAATGGTCCGTTTTCAAATGTTTTATTTTTGAACGTCAGTTCACATTTGTAGGAGGATCATCAGTGTTAGAGCTAAAATGAGCATGTTTAAAGTGATTTTCATGCTTCCAGGGGCCCTAAACACAAGATTTAAGAAATGGTTAAAAGTGCATGAAAATGGCCAATTTACTTACTCTGAGTTCTCAAAAAAGGTTTCTTCATCCCGGGAAGTTAATTAAATACCATTTGGAGGCATTTAATGTTGGAGCCAAAACGGCTGATTTTCGACAAAAGAGATAACACCCCCCCCATTACGTCATGCTTCAGAAATGTGGAAAATGGTCCGTTTTCAAATGTTTTATTTTTGAACGTCAGTTCACATTTGTAGGTGGATCATCAGTGTTAGAGCTAAAATTAGCATGTTTAAAGTGATTTTCATGCTTCCAGGGGCTCGGGAAGTTATTAAATACCATTTGGAGGCATTTAATGTTCGAGCAAAAACGGCTGATTTTCGACAAAAGAGATAACACCCCCCCCATTACGTCATGCTTCAGAAATGTGGAAAATGGTCCGTTTTCAAATGTTTTATTTTTGAACGTCAGTTCACATTTGTAGGTGGATCATCAGTGTTAGAGCTAAAATTAGCATGTTTAAAGTGATTTTCATGCTTCCAGGGGCCCTAAACACACGATTTATGGAATGGTTAAAAGTGCATGAAAATGACCAATTTACTTACTCTGAGTTCTCAAAAAAGGTTTCTTCATCCCGGGAAGTTAATTAAATACCATTTGGAGGCATTTATTGTTTGAGCTAAAACGGATGATTTTCGACAAAAGAGATAACACCCCCCTATTACGTCATGCTTCAGAAATGTGGAAAATGGTCCGTTTTCAAATGTTTTATTTTTGAACGTCAGTTCACATTTGTAGGTGGATCATCAGTGTTAGAGCTAAAATTAGCATGTTTAAGGTGATTTTCATGCTTCCAGGGGCCCTAAACACAAGATTTATGGAATGGTTAATAGTGCATGAAAATGGCCAATTTACTCACTCTGAGTTCTCAAAAAGGGTTTCTTCACCCCGGGAAGTTAATTAAATACCATTTGGAGGCATTTAATGTTTGAGCCAAAACGGCTGATTTTCGACAAAAGAGATAACACCCCCCATTACGTCATGCTTCAGAAAAGTGGAAAAATGGTCCGTTTTCAAATGTTTTATTTTTGAACGTCAGTTCCCATTTGTAGGTGGATCATCAGTGTTAGAGCTAAAATTAGCATGTTTAAAGTGATTTTCATGCTTCCAGGGGCTCGGGAAGTGAATTAAATACTATTTGGAGGCATTTAATGTTCAAGCAAAAACAGCTGATTTTTGACAAAAGAGATAACACCCCCCCATTACGTCATGCTTCAGAAATGTGGAAAATGGTCCGTTTTCAAATGTTTTATTTTTGAACGTCAGTTCACATTTGTAGGTGGATCATCAGTGTTAGAGCTAAAATTAGCATGTTTAAAGTGATTTTCATGCTTCCAGGGGCCCTAAACACACGATTTACGGAATGGTTAAAAGTGCATGAAAATGGCCAATTTACTTACTCTGAGTTCTCAAAAAAGGTTTCTTCATCCCGGGAAGTTAATTAAATACCATTTGGAGGCATTTAATGTTTGAGCTAAAACGGATGATTTTCGACAAAAGAGATAACACCCCCCTATTACGTCATGCTTCAGAAATGTGGAAAATGGTCCGTTTTCAAATGTTTTATTTTTGAACGTCAGTTCACATTTGTAGGTGGATCATCAGTGTTAGAGCTAAAATTAGCATGTTTAAGGTGATTTTCATGCTTCCAGGGGCCCTAAACACAAGATTTATGGAATGGTTAAAAGTGCATGAAAATGGCCAATTTACTCACTCTGAGTTCTCAAAAAGGGTTTCTTCACCCCGGGAAGTTAATTAAATACCATTTGGAGGCATTTAATGTTCGAGCCAAAACGGCTGATTTTCGACAAAAGAGATAACACCCCCCCATTACGTCATGCTTCAGAAATGTGGAAAATGGTCCGTTTTCAAATGTTTTATTTTTGAACGTCAGTTCACAGTTGTAGGTGGATCATCAGTGTTAGAGCTAAAATTAGCATGTTTAAAGTGATTTTCATGCTTCCAGGGGCTCGGGAAGTAAATTAAATACTATTTGGAGGCATTTAATATTCAAGCAAAAACAGCTGATTTTTGACAAAAGAGATAACACCCCCCCATTACGTCATGCTTCAGAAATGTGGAAAATGGTCCGTTTTCAAATGTTTTATTTTTGAACGTCAGTTCACATTTGTAGGTGGATCATCAGTGTTAGAGCTAAAATTAGCATGTTTAAAGTGATTTTCATGCTTCCAGGGGCCCTAAACACACGATTTACGGAATGGTTAAAAGTGCATGAAAATGGCCAATTTACTTACTCTGAGTTCTCAAAAAAGGTTTCTTCATCCCGGGAAGTTAATTAAATACCATTTGGAGGCATTTAATGTTTGAGCTAAAACGGATGATTTTCGACAAAAGAGATAACACCCCCCTATTACGTCATGCTTCAGAAATGTGGAAAATGGTCCGTTTTCAAATGTTTTATTTTTGAACGTCAGTTCACATTTGTAGGTGGATCATCAGTGTTAGAGCTAAAATTAGCATGTTTAAGGTGATTTTCATGCTTCCAGGGGCCCTAAACACAAGATTTATGGAATGGTTAAAAGTGCATGAAAATGGCCAATTTACTCACTCTGAGTTCTCAAAAAGGGTTTCTTCACCCCGGGAAGTTAATTAAATACCATTTGGAGGCATTTAATGTTCGAGCCAAAACGGCTGATTTTCGACAAAAGAGATAACACCCCCCCATTACGTCATGCTTCAGAAATGTGGAAAATGGTCCGTTTTCAAATGTTTTATTTTTGAACGTCAGTTCACAGTTGTAGGTGGATCATCAGTGTTAGAGCTAAAATTAGCATGTTTAAAGTGATTTTCATGCTTCCAGGGGCTCGGGAAGTAAATTAAATACTATTTGGAGGCATTTAATATTCAAGCAAAAACAGCAGATTTTTGACAAAAGAGATAACACCCCCCCATTACGTCATGCTTCAGAAATGTGAAAGTGGTCCGTTTTCAAATGTTTTATTTTTGAACGTCAGTTCACATTTGTAGGTGGATCATCAGTGTTAGAGCTAAAATTAGCATGTTTAAAGTGATTTTCATGCTTCCATGGGCCCTAAACACAAGATTTATGGAATGGTTAAAAGTGCATGAAAATGGCCAATTTACTCACTCTGAGTTCTCAAAAAGGGCTTCTTTACCCCGGGAAGTTAATTAAATACCATTTTTGAGGCATTTAATGTTCGAGCCAAAACGGCTGATTTTCGACAAAAGAGATAACACCCCCCCATTACGTCATGCTTCAGAAATGTGGAAAATGGTCCGTTTTCAAATGTTTTATTTTTGAACGTCAGTTCACATTTGTAGGTGGATCATCAGTGTTAGAGCTAAAATTAGCATGTTTAAAGTGATTTTCATGCTTCCAGGGGCTCGGAAAGTGAATTAAATACTATTTGGAGGCATTTAATGTTCAAGCAAAAAAAGCTGATTTTTGACAAAAGAGATAACACCCCCCCCCATTACGTCATGCTTCAGAAATGTGGAAAATGGTCCGTTTTCAAATGTTTTATTTTTGAACGTCAGTTCACATTTGTAGGTGGATCATCAGTGTTAGAGCTAAAATTAGCATGTTTAAAGTGATTTTCATGCTTCCAGGGGCCCTAAACACAAGATTTATGGAATGGTTAAAAGTGCATGAAAATGGCCAATTTACTCACTCTGAGTTCTCAAAAAGGGTTTCTTCACCCCGGGAAGTTAATTAAATACCATTTGGAGGCATTTAATGTTCGAGCCAAAACGGCTGATTTTCGACAAAAGAGATAACACCCCCCCATTACGTCATGCTTCAGAAATGTGGAAAACGGTCCGTTTTCAAATGTTTTATTTTTGAACGTCAGTTCACATTTGTAGGTGGATCATCAGTGTTAGAGCTAAAATTAGCATGTTTAAAGTGATTTTCATGCTTCCAGGGGCTCGGGAAGTGAATTAAATACTATTTGGAGGCATTTAATGTTCAAGCAAAAACAGCTGATTTTTGACAAGAGATAACACCCCCCCATTACATCATGCTTCAGAAATGTGGAAAATGGTCCGTTTTCAAATGTTTTATTTTTGAACGTCAGTTCACATTTGTAGGTGGATCATCAGTGTTAGAGCTAAAATTAGCATGTTTAAAGTGATTTTCATGCTTCCAGGGGCCCTAAACACAAGATTTATGGAATGGTTGAAAGTGCATGAAAATGGCCAATTTACTCACTCTGAGTTCTCAAAAAGGGTTTCTTTACCCCGGGAAGTTAATTAAATACCATTTGGAGGCATTTAATGTTCGAGCCAAAACGGCTGATTTTCGAAAAAAGAGATAACACCCCCCCATTACATCATGCTTCAGAAATGTGGAAAATGGTCCGTTTTCAAATGTTTTATTTTTGAACGTCAGTTCACATTTGTAGGAGGATCATCAGTGTTAGAGCTAAAATGAGCATGTTTAAAGTGATTTTCATGCTTCCAGGGGCCCTAAACACAAGATTTAAGGAATGGTTAAAAGTGCATGAAAATGGCCAATTTACTTACTCTGAGTTCTCAAAAAAGGTTTCTTCATCCCGGGAAGTTAATTAAATACCATTTGGAGGCATTTAATGTTGGAGCCAAAACGGCTGATTTTCGACAAAAGAGATAACACCCCCCCATTACGTCATGCTTCAGAAATGTGGAAAATGGTCCGTTTTCAAATGTTTTATTTTTGAACGTCAGTTCACATTTGTAGGTGGATCATCAGTGTTAGAGCTAAAATTAGCATGTTTAAAGTGATTTTCATGCTTCCAGGGGCTCGGGAAGTTAATTAAATACCATTTGGAGGCATTTAATGTTCGAGCAAAAACGGCTGATTTTCGACAAAAGAGATACCACCCCCCCCATTACGTCATGCTTCAGAAATGTGGAAAATGGTCCGTTTTCAAATGTTTTATTTTTGAACGTCAGTTCACATTTGTAGGTGGATCATCAGTGTTAGAGCTAAAATTAGCATGTTTAAAGTGATTTTCATGCTTCCAGGGGCCCTAAACACACGATTTATGGAATGGTTAAAAGTGCATGAAAATGACCAATTTACTTACTCTGAGTTCTCAAAAAAGGTTTCTTCATCCCGGGAAGTTAATTAAATACCATTTGGAGGCATTTATTGTTTGAGCTAAAACGGATGATTTTCGACAAAAGAGATAACACCCCCCTATTACGTCATGCTTCAGAAATGTGGAAAATGGTCCGTTTTCAAATGTTTTATTTTTGAACGTCAGTTCACATTTGTAGGTGGATCATCAGTGTTAGAGCTAAAATTAGCATGTTTAAGGTGATTTTCATGCTTCCAGGGGCCCTAAACACAAGATTTATGGAATGGTTAATAGTGCATGAAAATGGCCAATTTACTCACTCTGAGTTCTCAAAAAGGGTTTCTTCACCCCGGGAAGTTAATTAAATACCATTTGGAGGCATTTAATGTTTGAGCCAAAACGGCTGATTTTCGACAAAAGAGATAACACCCCCCATTACGTCATGCTTCAGAAAAGTGGGAAAATGGTCCGTTTTCAAATGTTTTATTTTTGAACGTCAGTTCCCATTTGTAGGTGGATCATCAGTGTTAGAGCTAAAATTAGCATGTTTAAAGTGATTTTCATGCTTCCAGGGGCTCGGGAAGTGAATTAAATACTATTTGGAGGCATTTAATGTTCAAGCAAAAACAGCTGATTTTTGACAAAAGAGATAACACCCCCCCATTACGTCATGCTTCAGAAATGTGGAAAATGGTCCGTTTTCAAATGTTTTATTTTTGAACGTCAGTTCACATTTGTAGGTGGATCATCAGTGTTAGAGCTAAAATTAGCATGTTTAAAGTGATTTTCATGCTTCCAGGGGCCCTAAACACAAGATTTATGGAATGGTTAAAAGTGCATGAAAATGGCCAATTTACTCACTCTGAGTTCTCAAAAAAGGTTTCTTCATCCCGGGAAGTTAATTAAATACCATTTGGAGGCATTTAATGTTCGAGCCAAAACGGCTGATTTTCGACAAAAGAGATAACACCCCCCCATTACGTCATGCTTCAGAAATGTGGAAAATGTTCCGTTTTCAAATGTTTTATTTTTGAACGTCAGTTCACATTTGTAGGTGGATCATCAGTGTTAGAGCTAAAATGAGCATGTTTAAAGTGATTTTCATGCTTCCAGGGGCCCTAAACACAAGATTTAAGGAATGGTTAAAAGTGCATGAAAATGGCCAATTTACTCACTCTGAGTTCTCAAAAAGGGTTTCTTCACCCCGGGAAGTTAATTAAATACCATTTGGAGGCATTTAATGTTCGAGCAAACATGGCTGATTTTCGACAAAAGAGATAACACCCCCCCATTACGTCATGCTTCAGAAATGTGGAAAATGGTCCGTTTTCAAATGTTTTATTTTTGAACGTCAGTTCACGTTTGTAGGTGGATCATCAGTGTTAGAGCTAAAATTAGCATGTTTAAAGTGATTTTCATGCTTCCAGGGGCTCGGGAAGTTAATTAAATACCATTTGGAGGCATTTAATGTTCGAGCAAAAACGGCTGATTTTCGACAAAAGAGATAACACCCCCCCCATTACGTCATGCTTCAGAAATGTGGAAAATGGTCCGTTTTCAAATGTTTTTTTTTTGAACGTCAGTTCACATTTGTAGGTGGAACATCAGTGTTAGAGCTAAAATTAGCATGTTTAAAGTGATTTTCATGCTTCCAGGGGCCCTAAACACACGATTTACGGAATGGTTAAAAGTGCATGAAAATGGCCAATTTACTTACTCTGAGTTCTCAAAAAAGGTTTCTTCATCCCGGGAAGTTAATTAAATACCATTTGGAGGCATGTAATGTTTGAGCTAAAACGGATGATTTTCGACAAAAGAGATAACACCCCCCTATTACGTCATGCTTCAGAAATGTGGAAAATGGTCCGTTTTCAAATGTTTTATTTTTGAACGTCAGTTCACATTTGTAGGTGGATCATCAGTGTTAGAGCTAAAATTAGCATGTTTAAAGTGATTTTCATGCTTCCATGGGCCCTAAACACAAGATTTATGGAATGGTTAAAAGTGCATGAAAATGGCCAATTTACTCACTCTGAGTTCTCAAAAAGGGTTTCTTTACCCCAGGAAGTTAATTAAATACCACTTGGAGGCATTTAATGTTCGAGCCAAAACGGCTGATTTTCGACAAAAGAGATAACACCCCCCCATTACGTCATGCTTCAGAAATGTGGAAAATGGTCCGTTTTCAAATGTTTTATTTTTGAACGTCAGTTCACATTTGTAGATGGATCATCAGTGTTAGAGCTAAAATTAGCATGTTTAAAGTGATTTTCATGCTTCCAGGGGCTCGGAAAGTGAATTAAATACTATTTGGAGGCATTTAATGTTCAAGCAAAAAAAGCTGATTTTTGACAAAAGAGATAACACCCCCCCCATTACGTCATGCTTCAGAAATGTGGAAAATGGTCCGTTTTCAAATGTTTTATTTTTGAACGTCAGTTCACATTTGTAGGTGGATCATCAGTGTTAGAGCTAAAATTAGCATGTTTAAAGTGATTTTCATGCTTCCAGGGGCCCTAAACACAAGATTTATGGAATGGTTAAAAGTGCATGAAAATGGCCAATTTACTCACTCTGAGTTCTCAATAAGGGTTTCTTCACCCCGGGAAGTTAATTAAATACCATTTGGAGGCATTTAATGTTCGAGCCAAAACGGCTGATTTTCGACAAAAGAGATAACACCCCCCCATTACGTCATGCTTCAGAAATGTGGAAAACGGTCCGTTTTCAAATGTTTTATTTTTGAACGTCAGTTCACATTTGTAGGTGGATCATCAGTGTTAGAGCTAAAATTAGCATGTTTAAAGTGATTTTCATGCTTCCAGGGGCTCGGGAAGTGAATTAAATACTATTTGGAGGCATTTAATGTTCAAGCAAAAACAGCTGATTTTTGACAAAAGAGATAACACCCCCCCATTACATCATGCTTCAGAAATGTGGAAAATGGTCCGTTTTCAAATGTTTTATTTTTGAACGTCAGTTCACATTTGTAGGTGGATCATCAGTGTTAGAGCTAAAATTAGCATGTTTAAAGTGATTTTCATGCTTCCAGGGGCCCTAAACACAAGATTTATGGAATGGTTGAAAGTGCATGAAAATGGCCAATTTACTCACTCTGAGTTCTCAAAAAGGGTTTCTTTACCCCGGGAAGTTAATTAAATACCATTTGGAGGCATTTAATGTTCGAGCCAAAACGGCTGATTTTCGAAAAAAGAGATAACACCCCCCCATTACATCATGCTTCAGAAATGTGGAAAATGGTCCGTTTTCAAATGTTTTATTTTTGAACGTCAGTTCACATTTGTAGGAGGATCATCAGTGTTAGAGCTAAAATGAGCATGTTTAAAGTGATTTTCATGCTTCCAGGGGCCCTAAACACAAGATTTAAGGAATGGTTAAAAGTGCATGAAAATGGCCAATTTACTTACTCTGAGTTCTCAAAAAAAGGTTTCTTCATCCCGGGAAGTTAATTAAATACCATTTGGAGGCATTTAATGTTGGAGCCAAAACGGCTGATTTTCGACAAAAGAGATAACACCCCCCCATTACGTCATGCTTCAGAAATGTGGAAAATGGTCCGTTTTCAAATGTTTTATTTTTGAACGTCAGTTCACATTTGTAGGTGGATCATCAGTGTTAGAGCTAAAATTAGCATGTTTAAAGTGATTTTCATGCTTCCAGGGGCTCGGGAAGTTATTAAATACCATTTGGAGGCATTTAATGTTCGAGCAAAAACGGCTGATTTTCGACAAAAGAGATAACACCCCCCCCATTACGTCATGCTTCAGAAATGTGGAAAATGGTCCTTTTTCAAATGTTTTATTTTTGAACGTCAGTTCACATTTGTAGGTGGATCATCAGTGTTAGAGCTAAAATTAGCATGTTTAAAGTGATTTTCATGCTTCCAGGGGCCCTAAACACACGATTTACGGAATGGTTAAAAGTGCATGAAAATGGCCAATTTACTTACTCTGAGTTCTCAAAAAAGGTTTCTTCATCCCGGGAAGTTAATTAAATACCATTTGGAGGCATTTAATGTTTGAGCTAAAACGGATGATTTTCGACAAAAGAGATAACACCCCCCTATTACGTCATGCTTCAGAAATGTGGAAAATGGTCCGTTTTCAAATGTTTTATTTTTGAACGTCAGTTCACATTTGTAGGTGGATCATCAGTGTTAGAGCTAAAATTAGCATGTTTAAGGTGATTTTCATGCTTCCAGGGGCCCTAAACACAAGATTTATGGAATGGTTAAAAGTGCATGAAAATGGCCAATTTACTCACTCTGAGTTCTCAAAAAGGGTTTCTTCACCCCGGGAAGTTAATTAAATACCATTTGGAGGCATTTAATGTTCGAGCCAAAACGGCTGATTTTCGACAAAAGAGATAACACCCCCCCATTACGTCATGCTTCAGAAATGTGGAAAATGGTCCGTTTTCAAATGTTTTATTTTTGAACGTCAGTTCACAGTTGTAGGTGGATCATCAGTGTTAGAGCTAAAATTAGCATGTTTAAAGTGATTTTCATGCTTCCAGGGGCTCGGGAAGTAAATTAAATACTATTTGGAGGCATTTAATATTCAAGCAAAAACAGCAGATTTTTGACAAAAGAGATAACACCCCCCCATTACGTCATGCTTCAGAAATGTGGAAAATGGTCCGTTTTCAAATGTTTTATTTTTGAACGTCAGTTCACATTTGTAGGTGGATCATCAGTGTTAGAGCTAAAATTAGCATGTTTAAAGTGATTTTCATGCTTCCATGGGCCCTAAACACAAGATTTATGGAATGGTTAAAAGTGCATGAAAATGGCCAATTTACTCACTCTGAGTTCTCAAAAAGGGTTTCTTTACCCCGGGAAGTTAATTAAATACCATTTGGAGGCATTTAATGTTCGAGCCAAAACGGCTGATTTTCGACAAAAGAGATAACACCCCCCCATTACGTCATGCTTCAGAAATGTGGAAAATGGTCCGTTTTCAAATGTTTTATTTTTGAACGTCAGTTCACATTTGTAGGTGGATCATCAGTGTTAGAGCTAAAATTAGCATGTTTAAAGTGATTTTCATGCTTCCAGGGGCTCGGAAAGTGAATTAAATACTATTTGGAGGCATTTAATGTTCAAGCAAAAAAAGCTGATTTTTGACAAAAGAGATAACACCCCCCCCCATTACGTCATGCTTCAGAAATGTGGAAAATGGTCCGTTTTCAAATGTTTTATTTTTGAACGTCAGTTCACATTTGTAGGTGGATCATCAGTGTTAGAGCTAAAATTAGCATGTTTAAAGTGATTTTCATGCTTCCAGGGGCCCTAAACACAAGATTTATGGAATGGTTAAAAGTGCATGAAAATGGCCAATTTACTCACTCTGAGTTCTCAAAAAGGGTTTCTTCACCCCGGGAAGTTAATTAAATACCATTTGGAGGCATTTAATGTTCGAGCCAAAACGGCTGATTTTCGACAAAAGAGATAACACCCCCCCATTACGTCATGCTTCAGAAATGTGGAAAACGGTCCGTTTTCAAATGTTTTATTTTTGAACGTCAGTTCACATTTGTAGGTGGATCATCAGTGTTAGAGCTAAAATTAGCATGTTTAAAGTGATTTTCATGCTTCCAGGGGCTCGGGAAGTGAATTAAATACTATTTGGAGGCATTTAATGTTCAAGCAAAAACAGCTGATTTTTGACAAAAGAGATAACACCCCCCCATTACATCATGCTTCAGAAATGTGGAAAATGGTCCGTTTTCAAATGTTTTATTTTTGAACGTCAGTTCACATTTGTAGGAGGATCATCAGTGTTAGAGCTAAAATGAGCATGTTTAAAGTGATTTTCATGCTTCCAGGGGCCCTAAACACAAGATTTAAGAAATGGTTAAAAGTGCATGAAAATGGCCAATTTACTTACTCTGAGTTCTCAAAAAAGGTTTCTTCATCCCGGGAAGTTAATTAAATACCATTTGGAGGCATTTAATGTTGGAGCCAAAACGGCTGATTTTCGACAAAAGAGATAACACCCCCCCCATTACGTCATGCTTCAGAAATGTGGAAAATGGTCCGTTTTCAAATGTTTTATTTTTGAACGTCAGTTCACATTTGTAGGTGGATCATCAGTGTTAGAGCTAAAATTAGCATGTTTAAAGTGATTTTCATGCTTCCAGGGGCTCGGGAAGTTATTAAATACCATTTGGAGGCATTTAATGTTCGAGCAAAAACGGCTGATTTTCGACAAAAGAGATAACACCCCCCCCATTACGTCATGCTTCAGAAATGTGGAAAATGGTCCGTTTTCAAATGTTTTATTTTTGAACGTCAGTTCACATTTGTAGGTGGATCATCAGTGTTAGAGCTAAAATTAGCATGTTTAAAGTGATTTTCATGCTTCCAGGGGCCCTAAACACACGATTTATGGAATGGTTAAAAGTGCATGAAAATGACCAATTTACTTACTCTGAGTTCTCAAAAAAGGTTTCTTCATCCCGGGAAGTTAATTAAATACCATTTGGAGGCATTTATTGTTTGAGCTAAAACGGATGATTTTCGACAAAAGAGATAACACCCCCCTATTACGTCATGCTTCAGAAATGTGGAAAATGGTCCGTTTTCAAATGTTTTATTTTTGAACGTCAGTTCACATTTGTAGGTGGATCATCAGTGTTAGAGCTAAAATTAGCATGTTTAAGGTGATTTTCATGCTTCCAGGGGCCCTAAACACAAGATTTATGGAATGGTTAATAGTGCATGAAAATGGCCAATTTACTCACTCTGAGTTCTCAAAAAGGGTTTCTTCACCCCGGGAAGTTAATTAAATACCATTTGGAGGCATTTAATGTTTGAGCCAAAATGGCTGATTTTCGACAAAAGAGATAACACCCCCCATTACGTCATGCTTCAGAAAAGTGGAAAAATGGTCCGTTTTCAAATGTTTTATTTTTGAACGTCAGTTCCCATTTGTAGGTGGATCATCAGTGTTAGAGCTAAAATTAGCATGTTTAAAGTGATTTTCATGCTTCCAGGGGCTCGGGAAGTGAATTAAATACTATTTGGAGGCATTTAATGTTCAAGCAAAAACAGCTGATTTTTGACAAAAGAGATAACACCCCCCCATTACGTCATGCTTCAGAAATGTGGAAAATGGTCCGTTTTCAAATGTTTTATTTTTGAACGTCAGTTCACATTTGTAGGTGGATCATCAGTGTTAGAGCTAAAATTAGCATGTTTAAAGTGATTTTCATGCTTCCAGGGGCCCTAAACACACGATTTACGGAATGGTTAAAAGTGCATGAAAATGGCCAATTTACTTACTCTGAGTTCTCAAAAAAGGTTTCTTCATCCCGGGAAGTTAATTAAATACCATTTGGAGGCATTTAATGTTTGAGCTAAAACGGATGATTTTCGACAAAAGAGATAACACCCCCCTATTACGTCGTGCTTCAGAAATGTGGAAAATGGTCCGTTTTCAAATGTTTTATTTTTGAACGTCAGTTCACATTTGTAGGTGGATCATCAGTGTTAGAGCTAAAATTAGCATGTTTAAGGTGATTTTCATGCTTCCAGGGGCCCTAAACACAAGATTTATGGAATGGTTAAAAGTGCATGAAAATGGCCAATTTACTCACTCTGAGTTCTCAAAAAGGGTTTCTTCACCCCGGGAAGTTAATTAAATACCATTTGGAGGCATTTAATGTTCGAGCCAAAACGGCTGATTTTCGACAAAAGAGATAACACTCCCCCATTACGTCATGCTTCAGAAATGTGGAAAATGGTCCGTTTTCAAATGTTTTATTTTTGAACGTCAGTTCACAGTTGTAGGTGGATCATCAGTGTTAGAGCTAAAATTAGCATGTTTAAAGTGATTTTCATGCTTCCAGGGGCTCGGGAAGTAAATTAAATACTATTTGGAGGCATTTAATATTCAAGCAAAAACAGCTGATTTTTGACAAAAGAGATAACACCCCCCCATTACGTCATGCTTCAGAAATGTGGAAAATGGTCCGTTTTCAAATGTTTTATTTTTGAACGTCAGTTCACATTTGTAGGTGGATCATCAGTGTTAGAGCTAAAATTAGCATGTTTAAAGTGATTTTCATGCTTCCAGGGGCCCTAAACACACGATTTACGGAATGGTTAAAAGTGCATGAAAATGGCCAATTTACTTACTCTGAGTTCTCAAAAAAGGTTTCTTCATCCCGGGAAGTTAATTAAATACCATTTGGAGGCATTTAATGTTTGAGCTAAAACGGATGATTTTCGACAAAAGAGATAACACCCCCCTATTACGTCATGCTTCAGAAATGTGGAAAATGGTCCGTTTTCAAATGTTTTATTTTTGAACGTCAGTTCACATTTGTAGGTGGATCATCAGTGTTAGAGCTAAAATTAGCATGTTTAAGGTGATTTTCATGCTTCCAGGGGCCCTAAACACAAGATTTATGGAATGGTTAAAAGTGCATGAAAATGGCCAATTTACTCACTCTGAGTTCTCAAAAAGGGTTTCTTCACCCCGGGAAGTTAATTAAATACCATTTGGAGGCATTTAATGTTCGAGCCAAAACGGCTGATTTTCGACAAAAGAGATAACACCCCCCCATTACGTCATGCTTCAGAAATGTGGAAAATGGTCCGTTTTCAAATGTTTTATTTTTGAACGTCAGTTCACAGTTGTAGGTGGATCATCAGTGTTAGAGCTAAAATTAGCATGTTTAAAGTGATTTTCATGCTTCCAGGGGCTCGGGAAGTAAATTAAATACTATTTGGAGGCATTTAATATTCAAGCAAAAACAGCAGATTTTTGACAAAAGAGATAACACCCCCCCATTACGTCATGCTTCAGAAATGTGAAAGTGGTCCGTTTTCAAATGTTTTATTTTTGAACGTCAGTTCACATTTGTAGGTGGATCATCAGTGTTAGAGCTAAAATTAGCATGTTTAAAGTGATTTTCATGCTTCCATGGGCCCTAAACACAAGATTTATGGAATGGTTAAAAGTGCATGAAAATGGCCAATTTACTCACTCTGAGTTCTCAAAAAGGGTTTCTTTACCCCGGGAAGTTAATTAAATACCATTTTTGAGGCATTTAATGTTCGAGCCAAAACGGCTGATTTTCGACAAAAGAGATAACACCCCCCCATTACGTCATGCTTCAGAAATGTGGAAAATGGTCCGTTTTCAAATGTTTTATTTTTGAACGTCAGTTCACATTTGTAGGTGGATCATCAGTGTTAGAGCTAAAATTAGCATGTTTAAAGTGATTTTCATGCTTCCAGGGGCTCGGAAAGTGAATTAAATACTATTTGGAGGCATTTAATGTTCAAGCAAAAAAAGCTGATTTTTGACAAAAGAGATAACACCCCCCCCATTACGTCATGCTTCAGAAATGTGGAAAATGGTCCGTTTTCAAATGTTTTATTTTTGAACGTCAGTTCACATTTGTAGGTGGATCATCAGTGTTAGAGCTAAAATTAGCATGTTTAAAGTGATTTTCATGCTTCCAGGGGCCCTAAACACAAGATTTATGGAATGGTTAAAAGTGCATGAAAATGGCCAATTTACTCACTCTGAGTTCTCAAAAAGGGTTTCTTCACCCCGGGAAGTTAATTAAATACCATTTGGAGGCATTTAATGTTCGAGCCAAAACGGCTGATTTTCGACAAAAGAGATAACACCCCCCCATTACGTCATGCTTCAGAAATGTGGAAAACGGTCCGTTTTCAAATGTTTTATTTTTGAACGTCAGTTCACATTTGTAGGTGGATCATCAGTGTTAGAGCTAAAATTAGCATGTTTAAAGTGATTTTCATGCTTCCAGGGGCTCGGGAAGTGAATTAAATACTATTTGGAGGCATTTAATGTTCAAGCAAAAACAGCTGATTTTTGACAAAAGAGATAACACCCCCCCATTACATCATGCTTCAGAAATGTGGAAAATGGTCCGTTTTCAAATGTTTTATTTTTGAACGTCAGTTCACATTTGTAGGTGGATCATCAGTGTTAGAGCTAAAATTAGCATGTTTAAAGTGATTTTCATGCTTCCAGGGGCCCTAAACACAAGATTTATGGAATGGTTGAAAGTGCATGAAAATGGCCAATTTACTCACTCTGAGTTCTCAAAAAGGGTTTCTTTACCCCGGGAAGTTAATTAAATACCATTTGGAGGCATTTAATGTTCGAGCCAAAACGGCTGATTTTCGAAAAAAGAGATAACACCCCCCCATTACATCATGCTTCAGAAATGTGGAAAATGGTCCGTTTTCAAATGTTTTATTTTTGAACGTCAGTTCACATTTGTAGGAGGATCATCAGTGTTAGAGCTAAAATGAGCATGTTTAAAGTGATTTTCATGCTTCCAGGGGCCCTAAACACAAGATTTAAGGAATGGTTAAAAGTGCATGAAAATGGCCAATTTACTTACTCTGAGTTCTCAAAAAAGGTTTCTTCATCCCGGGAAGTTAATTAAATACCATTTGGAGGCATTTAATGTTGGAGCCAAAACGGCTGATTTTCGACAAAAGAGATAACACCCCCCCCATTACGTCATGCTTCAGAAATGTGGAAAATGGTCCGTTTTCAAATGTTTTATTTTTGAACGTCAGTTCACATTTGTAGGTGGATCATCAGTGTTAGAGCTAAAATTAGCATGTTTAAAGTGATTTTCATGCTTCCAGGGGCTCGGGAAGTTAATTAAATACCATTTGGAGGCATTTAATGTTCGAGCAAAAACGGCTGATTTTCGACAAAAGAGATAACACCCCCCCCATTACGTCATGCTTCAGAAATGTGGAAAATGGTCCGTTTTCAAATGTTTTATTTTTGAACGTCAGTTCACATTTGTAGGTGGATCATCAGTGTTAGAGCTAAAATTAGCATGTTTAAAGTGATTTTCATGCTTCCAGGGGCCCTAAACACACGATTTATGGAATGGTTAAAAGTGCATGAAAATGACCAATTTACTTACTCTGAGTTCTCAAAAAAGGTTTCTTCATCCCGGGAAGTTAATTAAATACCATTTGGAGGCATTTATTGTTTGAGCTAAAACGGATGATTTTCGACAAAAGAGATAACACCCCCCTATTACGTCATGCTTCAGAAATGTGGAAAATGGTCCGTTTTCAAATGTTTTATTTTTGAACGTCAGTTCACATTTGTAGGTGGATCATCAGTGTTAGAGCTAAAATTAGCATGTTTAAGGTGATTTTCATGCTTCCAGGGGCCCTAAACACAAGATTTATGGAATGGTTAATAGTGCATGAAAATGGCCAATTTACTCACTCTGAGTTCTCAAAAAGGGTTTCTTCACCCCGGGAAGTTAATTAAATACCATTTGGAGGCATTTAATGTTTGAGCCAAAACGGCTGATTTTCGACAAAAGAGATAACACCCCCCATTACGTCATGCTTCAGAAAAGTGGGAAAATGGTCCGTTTTCAAATGTTTTATTTTTGAACGTCAGTTCCCATTTGTAGGTGGATCATCAGTGTTAGAGCTAAAATTAGCATGTTTAAAGTGATTTTCATGCTTCCAGGGGCTCGGGAAGTGAATTAAATACTATTTGGAGGCATTTAATGTTCAAGCAAAAACAGCTGATTTTTGACAAAAGAGATAACACCCCCCCATTACGTCATGCTTCAGAAATGTGGAAAATGGTCCGTTTTCAAATGTTTTATTTTTGAACGTCAGTTCACATTTGTAGGTGGATCATCAGTGTTAGAGCTAAAATTAGCATGTTTAAAGTGATTTTCATGCTTCCAGGGGCCCTAAACACAAGATTTATGGAATGGTTAAAAGTGCATGAAAATGGCCAATTTACTCACTCTGAGTTCTCAAAAAAGGTTTCTTCATCCCGGGAAGTTAATTAAATACCATTTGGAGGCATTTAATGTTCGAGCCAAAACGGCTGATTTTCGACAAAAGAGATAACACCCCCCCATTACGTCATGCTTCAGAAATGTGGAAAATGTTCCGTTTTCAAATGTTTTATTTTTGAACGTCAGTTCACATTTGTAGGTGGATCATCAGTGTTAGAGCTAAAATGAGCATGTTTAAAGTGATTTTCATGCTTCCAGGGGCCCTAAACACAAGATTTAAGGAATGGTTAAAAGTGCATGAAAATGGCCAATTTACTCACTCTGAGTTCTCAAAAAGGGTTTCTTCACCCCGGGAAGTTAATTAAATACCATTTGGAGGCATTTAATGTTCGAGCAAACATGGCTGATTTTCGACAAAAGAGATAACACCCCCCCATTACGTCATGCTTCAGAAATGTGGAAAATGGTCCGTTTTCAAATGTTTTATTTTTGAACGTCAGTTCACGTTTGTAGGTGGATCATCAGTGTTAGAGCTAAAATTAGCATGTTTAAAGTGATTTTCATGCTTCCAGGGGCTCGGGAAGTTAATTAAATACCATTTGGAGGCATTTAATGTTCGAGCAAAAACGGCTGATTTTCGACAAAAGAGATAACACCCCCCCCCATTACGTCATGCTTCAGAAATGTGGAAAATGGTCCGTTTTCAAATGTTTTTTTTTTGAACGTCAGTTCACATTTGTAGGTGGAACATCAGTGTTAGAGCTAAAATTAGCATGTTTAAAGTGATTTTCATGCTTCCAGGGGCCCTAAACACACGATTTACGGAATGGTTAAAAGTGCATGAAAATGGCCAATTTACTTACTCTGAGTTCTCAAAAAAGGTTTCTTCATCCCGGGAAGTTAATTAAATACCATTTGGAGGCATGTAATGTTCGAGCAAAAACGGCTGATTTTCGACAAAAGAGATAACACCCCCCCCATTACTTTATGCTTCAGAAATGTGGAAAATGGTCCGTTTTCAAATGTTTTATTTTTGAACGTCAGTTCACATTTGTAGGTGGATCATCAGTGTTAGAGCTAAAATTAGCATGTTTAAAGTGATTTTCATGCTTCCAGGGGCCCTAAACACAAGATTTATGGAATGGTTGAAAGTGCATGAAAATGGCCAATTTACTCACTCTGAGTTCTCAAAAAGGGTTTCTTTACCCCGGGAAGTTAATTAAATACCATTTGGAGGCATTTAATGTTCGAGCCAAAACGGCTGATTTTCGAAAAAAGAGATAACACCCCCCCATTACATCATGCTTCAGAAATGTGGAAAATGGTCCGTTTTCAAATGTTTTATTTTTGAACGTCAGTTCACATTTGTAGGAGGATCATCAGTGTTAGAGCTAAAATGAGCATGTTTAAAGTGATTTTCATGCTTCCAGGGGCCCTAAACACAAGATTTAAGAAATGGTTAAAAGTGCATGAAAATGGCCAATTTACTTACTCTGAGTTCTCAAAAAAGGTTTCTTCATCCCGGGAAGTTAATTAAATACCATTTGGAGGCATTTAATGTTGGAGCCAAAACGGCTGATTTTCGACAAAAGAGATAACACCCCCCCCATTACGTCATGCTTCAGAAATGTGGAAAATGGTCCGTTTTCAAATGTTTTATTTTTGAACGTCAGTTCACATTTGTAGGTGGATCATCAGTGTTAGAGCTAAAATTAGCATGTTTAAAGTGATTTTCATGCTTCCAGGGGCTCGGGAAGTTATTAAATACCATTTGGAGGCATTTAATGTTCGAGCAAAAACGGCTGATTTTCGACAAAAGAGATAACACCCCCCCCATTACGTCATGCTTCAGAAATGTGGAAAATGGTCCGTTTTCAAATGTTTTATTTTTGAACGTCAGTTCACATTTGTAGGTGGATCATCAGTGTTAGAGCTAAAATTAGCATGTTTAAAGTGATTTTCATGCTTCCAGGGGCCCTAAACACACGATTTATGGAATGGTTAAAAGTGCATGAAAATGACCAATTTACTTACTCTGAGTTCTCAAAAAAGGTTTCTTCATCCCGGGAAGTTAATTAAATACCATTTGGAGGCATTTATTGTTTGAGCTAAAACGGATGATTTTCGACAAAAGAGATAACACCCCCCTATTACGTCATGCTTCAGAAATGTGGAAAATGGTCCGTTTTCAAATGTTTTATTTTTGAACGTCAGTTCACATTTGTAGGTGGATCATCAGTGTTAGAGCTAAAATTAGCATGTTTAAGGTGATTTTCATGCTTCCAGGGGCCCTAAACACAAGATTTATGGAATGGTTAATAGTGCATGAAAATGGCCAATTTACTCACTCTGAGTTCTCAAAAAGGGTTTCTTCACCCCGGGAAGTTAATTAAATACCATTTGGAGGCATTTAATGTTTGAGCCAAAATGGCTGATTTTCGACAAAAGAGATAACACCCCCCATTACGTCATGCTTCAGAAAAGTGGAAAAATGGTCCGTTTTCAAATGTTTTATTTTTGAACGTCAGTTCCCATTTGTAGGTGGATCATCAGTGTTAGAGCTAAAATTAGCATGTTTAAAGTGATTTTCATGCTTCCAGGGGCTCGGGAAGTGAATTAAATACTATTTGGAGGCATTTAATGTTCAAGCAAAAACAGCTGATTTTTGACAAAAGAGATAACACCCCCCCATTACGTCATGCTTCAGAAATGTGGAAAATGGTCCGTTTTCAAATGTTTTATTTTTGAACGTCAGTTCACATTTGTAGGTGGATCATCAGTGTTAGAGCTAAAATTAGCATGTTTAAAGTGATTTTCATGCTTCCAGGGGCCCTAAACACACGATTTACGGAATGGTTAAAAGTGCATGAAAATGGCCAATTTACTTACTCTGAGTTCTCAAAAAAGGTTTCTTCATCCCGGGAAGTTAATTAAATACCATTTGGAGGCATTTAATGTTTGAGCTAAAACGGATGATTTTCGACAAAAGAGATAACACCCCCCTATTACGTCGTGCTTCAGAAATGTGGAAAATGGTCCGTTTTCAAATGTTTTATTTTTGAACGTCAGTTCACATTTGTAGGTGGATCATCAGTGTTAGAGCTAAAATTAGCATGTTTAAGGTGATTTTCATGCTTCCAGGGGCCCTAAACACAAGATTTATGGAATGGTTAAAAGTGCATGAAAATGGCCAATTTACTCACTCTGAGTTCTCAAAAAGGGTTTCTTCACCCCGGGAAGTTAATTAAATACCATTTGGAGGCATTTAATGTTCGAGCCAAAACGGCTGATTTTCGACAAAAGAGATAACACCCCCCCATTACGTCATGCTTCAGAAATGTGGAAAATGGTCCGTTTTCAAATGTTTTATTTTTGAACGTCAGTTCACAGTTGTAGGTGGATCATCAGTGTTAGAGCTAAAATTAGCATGTTTAAAGTGATTTTCATGCTTCCAGGGGCTCGGGAAGTAAATTAAATACTATTTGGAGGCATTTAATATTCAAGCAAAAACAGCTGATTTTTGACAAAAGAGATAACACCCCCCCATTACGTCATGCTTCAGAAATGTGGAAAATGGTCCGTTTTCAAATGTTTTATTTTTGAACGTCAGTTCACATTTGTAGGTGGATCATCAGTGTTAGAGCTAAAATTAGCATGTTTAAAGTGATTTTCATGCTTCCAGGGGCCCTAAACACACGATTTACGGAATGGTTAAAAGTGCATGAAAATGGCCAATTTACTTACTCTGAGTTCTCAAAAAAGGTTTCTTCATCCCGGGAAGTTAATTAAATACCATTTGGAGGCATTTAATGTTTGAGCTAAAACGGATGATTTTCGACAAAAGAGATAACACCCCCCTATTACGTCATGCTTCAGAAATGTGGAAAATGGTCCGTTTTCAAATGTTTTATTTTTGAACGTCAGTTCACATTTGTAGGTGGATCATCAGTGTTAGAGCTAAAATTAGCATGTTTAAGGTGATTTTCATGCTTCCAGGGGCCCTAAACACAAGATTTATGGAATGGTTAAAAGTGCATGAAAATGGCCAATTTACTCACTCTGAGTTCTCAAAAAGGGTTTCTTCACCCCGGGAAGTTAATTAAATACCATTTGGAGGCATTTAATGTTCGAGCCAAAACGGCTGATTTTCGACAAAAGAGATAACACCCCCCCATTACGTCATGCTTCAGAAATGTGGAAAATGGTCCGTTTTCAAATGTTTTATTTTTGAACGTCAGTTCACAGTTGTAGGTGGATCATCAGTGTTAGAGCTAAAATTAGCATGTTTAAAGTGATTTTCATGCTTCCAGGGGCTCGGGAAGTAAATTAAATACTATTTGGAGGCATTTAATATTCAAGCAAAAACAGCAGATTTTTGACAAAAGAGATAACACCCCCCCATTACGTCATGCTTCAGAAATGTGAAAGTGGTCCGTTTTCAAATGTTTTATTTTTGAACGTCAGTTCACATTTGTAGGTGGATCATCAGTGTTAGAGCTAAAATTAGCATGTTTAAAGTGATTTTCATGCTTCCATGGGCCCTAAACACAAGATTTATGGAATGGTTAAAAGTGCATGAAAATGGCCAATTTACTCACTCTGAGTTCTCAAAAAGGGTTTCTTTACCCCGGGAAGTTAATTAAATACCATTTTTGAGGCATTTAATGTTCGAGCCAAAACGGCTGATTTTCGACAAAAGAGATAACACCCCCCCATTACGTCATGCTTCAGAAATGTGGAAAATGGTCCGTTTTCAAATGTTTTATTTTTGAACGTCAGTTCACATTTGTAGGTGGATCATCAGTGTTAGAGCTAAAATTAGCATGTTTAAAGTGATTTTCATGCTTCCAGGGGCTCGGAAAGTGAATTAAATACTATTTGGAGGCATTTAATGTTCAAGCAAAAAAAGCTGATTTTTGACAAAAGAGATAACACCCCCCCCATTACGTCATGCTTCAGAAATGTGGAAAATGGTCCGTTTTCAAATGTTTTATTTTTGAACGTCAGTTCACATTTGTAGGTGGATCATCAGTGTTAGAGCTAAAATTAGCATGTTTAAAGTGATTTTCATGCTTCCAGGGGCCCTAAACACAAGATTTATGGAATGGTTAAAAGTGCATGAAAATGGCCAATTTACTCACTCTGAGTTCTCAAAAAGGGTTTCTTCACCCCGGGAAGTTAATTAAATACCATTTGGAGGCATTTAATGTTCGAGCCAAAACGGCTGATTTTCGACAAAAGAGATAACACCCCCCCATTACGTCATGCTTCAGAAATGTGGAAAACGGTCCGTTTTCAAATGTTTTATTTTTGAACGTCAGTTCACATTTGTAGGTGGATCATCAGTGTTAGAGCTAAAATTAGCATGTTTAAAGTGATTTTCATGCTTCCAGGGGCTCGGGAAGTGAATTAAATACTATTTGGAGGCATTTAATGTTCAAGCAAAAACAGCTGATTTTTGACAAAAGAGATAACACCCCCCCATTACATCATGCTTCAGAAATGTGGAAAATGGTCCGTTTTCAAATGTTTTATTTTTGAACGTCAGTTCACATTTGTAGGTGGATCATCAGTGTTAGAGCTAAAATTAGCATGTTTAAAGTGATTTTCATGCTTCCAGGGGCCCTAAACACAAGATTTATGGAATGGTTGAAAGTGCATGAAAATGGCCAATTTACTCACTCTGAGTTCTCAAAAAGGGTTTCTTTACCCCGGGAAGTTAATTAAATACCATTTGGAGGCATTTAATGTTCGAGCCAAAACGGCTGATTTTCGAAAAAAGAGATAACACCCCCCCATTACATCATGCTTCAGAAATGTGGAAAATGGTCCGTTTTCAAATGTTTTATTTTTGAACGTCAGTTCACATTTGTAGGAGGATCATCAGTGTTAGAGCTAAAATGAGCATGTTTAAAGTGATTTTCATGCTTCCAGGGGCCCTAAACACAAGATTTAAGGAATGGTTAAAAGTGCATGAAAATGGCCAATTTACTTACTCTGAGTTCTCAAAAAAGGTTTCTTCATCCCGGGAAGTTAATTAAATACCATTTGGAGGCATTTAATGTTGGAGCCAAAACGGCTGATTTTCGACAAAAGAGATAACACCCCCCCCATTACGTCATGCTTCAGAAATGTGGAAAATGGTCCGTTTTCAAATGTTTTATTTTTGAACGTCAGTTCACATTTGTAGGTGGATCATCAGTGTTAGAGCTAAAATTAGCATGTTTAAAGTGATTTTCATGCTTCCAGGGGCTCGGGAAGTTAATTAAATACCATTTGGAGGCATTTAATGTTCGAGCAAAAACGGCTGATTTTCGACAAAAGAGATAACACCCCCCCCATTACGTCATGCTTCAGAAATGTGGAAAATGGTCCGTTTTCAAATGTTTTATTTTTGAACGTCAGTTCACATTTGTAGGTGGATCATCAGTGTTAGAGCTAAAATTAGCATGTTTAAAGTGATTTTCATGCTTCCAGGGGCCCTAAACACACGATTTATGGAATGGTTAAAAGTGCATGAAAATGACCAATTTACTTACTCTGAGTTCTCAAAAAAGGTTTCTTCATCCCGGGAAGTTAATTAAATACCATTTGGAGGCATTTATTGTTTGAGCTAAAACGGATGATTTTCGACAAAAGAGATAACACCCCCCTATTACGTCATGCTTCAGAAATGTGGAAAATGGTCCGTTTTCAAATGTTTTATTTTTGAACGTCAGTTCACATTTGTAGGTGGATCATCAGTGTTAGAGCTAAAATTAGCATGTTTAAGGTGATTTTCATGCTTCCAGGGGCCCTAAACACAAGATTTATGGAATGGTTAATAGTGCATGAAAATGGCCAATTTACTCACTCTGAGTTCTCAAAAAGGGTTTCTTCACCCCGGGAAGTTAATTAAATACCATTTGGAGGCATTTAATGTTTGAGCCAAAACGGCTGATTTTCGACAAAAGAGATAACACCCCCCATTACGTCATGCTTCAGAAAAGTGGGAAAATGGTCCGTTTTCAAATGTTTTATTTTTGAACGTCAGTTCCCATTTGTAGGTGGATCATCAGTGTTAGAGCTAAAATTAGCATGTTTAAAGTGATTTTCATGCTTCCAGGGGCTCGGGAAGTGAATTAAATACTATTTGGAGGCATTTAATGTTCAAGCAAAAACAGCTGATTTTTGACAAAAGAGATAACACCCCCCCATTACGTCATGCTTCAGAAATGTGGAAAATGGTCCGTTTTCAAATGTTTTATTTTTGAACGTCAGTTCACATTTGTAGGTGGATCATCAGTGTTAGAGCTAAAATTAGCATGTTTAAAGTGATTTTCATGCTTCCAGGGGCCCTAAACACAAGATTTATGGAATGGTTAAAAGTGCATGAAAATGGCCAATTTACTCACTCTGAGTTCTCAAAAAAGGTTTCTTCATCCCGGGAAGTTAATTAAATACCATTTGGAGGCATTTAATGTTCGAGCCAAAACGGCTGATTTTCGACAAAAGAGATAACACCCCCCCATTACGTCATGCTTCAGAAATGTGGAAAATGTTCCGTTTTCAAATGTTTTATTTTTGAACGTCAGTTCACATTTGTAGGTGGATCATCAGTGTTAGAGCTAAAATGAGCATGTTTAAAGTGATTTTCATGCTTCCAGGGGCCCTAAACACAAGATTTAAGGAATGGTTAAAAGTGCATGAAAATGGCCAATTTACTCACTCTGAGTTCTCAAAAAGGGTTTCTTCACCCCGGGAAGTTAATTAAATACCATTTGGAGGCATTTAATGTTCGAGCAAACATGGCTGATTTTCGACAAAAGAGATAACACCCCCCCATTACGTCATGCTTCAGAAATGTGGAAAATGGTCCGTTTTCAAATGTTTTATTTTTGAACGTCAGTTCACGTTTGTAGGTGGATCATCAGTGTTAGAGCTAAAATTAGCATGTTTAAAGTGATTTTCATGCTTCCAGGGGCTCGGGAAGTTAATTAAATACCATTTGGAGGCATTTAATGTTCGAGCAAAAACGGCTGATTTTCGACAAAAGAGATAACACCCCCCCCCATTACGTCATGCTTCAGAAATGTGGAAAATGGTCCGTTTTCAAATGTTTTTTTTTTGAACGTCAGTTCACATTTGTAGGTGGAACATCAGTGTTAGAGCTAAAATTAGCATGTTTAAAGTGATTTTCATGCTTCCAGGGGCCCTAAACACACGATTTACGGAATGGTTAAAAGTGCATGAAAATGGCCAATTTACTTACTCTGAGTTCTCAAAAAAGGTTTCTTCATCCCGGGAAGTTAATTAAATACCATTTGGAGGCATGTAATGTTCGAGCAAAAACGGCTGATTTTCGACAAAAGAGATAACACCCCCCCCATTACGTCATGCTTCAGAAATGTGGAAAATGGTCCGTTTTCAAATGTTTTATTTTTGAACGTCAGTTCACATTTGTAGGTGGATCATCAGTGTTAGAGCTAAAATTAGCATGTTTAAAGTGATTTTCATGCTTCCAGGGGCCCTAAACACACGATTTATGGAATGGTTAAAAGTGCATGAAAATGACCAATTTACTTACTCTGAGTTCTCAAAAAAGGTTTCTTCATCCCGGGAAGTTAATTAAATACCATTTGGAGGCATTTATTGTTTGAGCTAAAACGGATGATTTTCGACAAAAGAGATAACACCCCCCTATTACGTCATGCTTCAGAAATGTGGAAAATGGTCCGTTTTCAAATGTTTTATTTTTGAACGTCAGTTCACATTTGTAGGTGGATCATCAGTGTTAGAGCTAAAATTAGCATGTTTAAGGTGATTTTCATGCTTCCAGGGGCCCTAAACACAAGATTTATGGAATGGTTAATAGTGCATGAAAATGGCCAATTTACTCACTCTGAGTTCTCAAAAAGGGTTTCTTCACCCCGGGAAGTTAATTAAATACCATTTGGAGGCATTTAATGTTTGAGCCAAAACGGCTGATTTTCGACAAAAGAGATAACACCCCCCATTACGTCATGCTTCAGAAAAGTGGGAAAATGGTCCGTTTTCAAATGTTTTATTTTTGAACGTCAGTTCCCATTTGTAGGTGGATCATCAGTGTTAGAGCTAAAATTAGCATGTTTAAAGTGATTTTCATGCTTCCAGGGGCTCGGGAAGTGAATTAAATACTATTTGGAGGCATTTAATGTTCAAGCAAAAACAGCTGATTTTTGACAAAAGAGATAACACCCCCCCATTACGTCATGCTTCAGAAATGTGGAAAATGGTCCGTTTTCAAATGTTTTATTTTTGAACGTCAGTTCACATTTGTAGGTGGATCATCAGTGTTAGAGCTAAAATTAGCATGTTTAAAGTGATTTTCATGCTTCCAGGGGCCCTAAACACACGATTTACGGAATGGTTAAAAGTGCATGAAAATGGCCAATTTACTTACTCTGAGTTCTCAAAAAAGGTTTCTTCATCCCGGGAAGTTAATTAAATACCATTTGGAGGCATTTAATGTTTGAGCTAAAACGGATGATTTTCGACAAAAGAGATAACACCCCCCTATTACGTCATGCTTCAGAAATGTGGAAAATGGTCCGTTTTCAAATGTTTTATTTTTGAACGTCAGTTCACATTTGTAGGTGGATCATCAGTGTTAGAGCTAAAATTAGCATGTTTAAGGTGATTTTCATGCTTCCAGGGGCCCTAAACACAAGATTTATGGAATGGTTAAAAGTGCATGAAAATGGCCAATTTACTCACTCTGAGTTCTCAAAAAGGGTTTCTTCACCCCGGGAAGTTAATTAAATACCATTTGGAGGCATTTAATGTTCGAGCCAAAACGGCTGATTTTCGACAAAAGAGATAACACCCCCCCATTACGTCATGCTTCAGAAATGTGGAAAATGGTCCGTTTTCAAATGTTTTATTTTTGAACGTCAGTTCACAGTTGTAGGTGGATCATCAGTGTTAGAGCTAAAATTAGCATGTTTAAAGTGATTTTCATGCTTCCAGGGGCTCGGGAAGTAAATTAAATACTATTTGGAGGCATTTAATATTCAAGCAAAAACAGCAGATTTTTGACAAAAGAGATAACACCCCCCCATTACGTCATGCTTCAGAAATGTGGAAAATGGTCCGTTTTCAAATGTTTTATTTTTGAACGTCAGTTCACATTTGTAGGTGGATCATCAGTGTTAGAGCTAAAATTAGCATGTTTAAAGTGATTTTCATGCTTCCAGGGGCTCGGGAAGTGAATTAAATACTATTTGGAGGCATTTAATGTTCAAGCAAAAACAGCTGATTTTTGACAAAAGAGATAACACCCCCCCATTACGTCATGCTTCAGAAATGTGGAAAATGGTCCGTTTTCAAATGTTTTATTTTTGAACGTCAGTTCACATTTGTAGGTGGATCATCAGTGTTAGAGCTAAAATTAGCATGTTTAAAGTGATTTTCATGCTTCCAGGGGCCCTAAACACACGATTTACGGAATGGTTAAAAGTGCATGAAAATGGCCAATTTACTTACTCTGAGTTCTCAAAAAAGGTTTCTTCATCCCGGGAAGTTAATTAAATACCATTTGGAGGCATTTAATGTTTGAGCTAAAACGGATGATTTTCGACAAAAGAGATAACACCCCCCTATTACGTCGTGCTTCAGAAATGTGGAAAATGGTCCGTTTTCAAATGTTTTATTTTTGAACGTCAGTTCACATTTGTAGGTGGATCATCAGTGTTAGAGCTAAAATTAGCATGTTTAAGGTGATTTTCATGCTTCCAGGGGCCCTAAACACAAGATTTATGGAATGGTTAAAAGTGCATGAAAATGGCCAATTTACTCACTCTGAGTTCTCAAAAAGGGTTTCTTCACCCCGGGAAGTTAATTAAATACCATTTGGAGGCATTTAATGTTCGAGCCAAAACGGCTGATTTTCGACAAAAGAGATAACACCCCCCCATTACGTCATGCTTCAGAAATGTGGAAAATGGTCCGTTTTCAAATGTTTTATTTTTGAACGTCAGTTCACAGTTGTAGGTGGATCATCAGTGTTAGAGCTAAAATTAGCATGTTTAAAGTGATTTTCATGCTTCCAGGGGCTCGGGAAGTAAATTAAATACTATTTGGAGGCATTTAATATTCAAGCAAAAACAGCTGATTTTTGACAAAAGAGATAACACCCCCCCATTACGTCATGCTTCAGAAATGTGGAAAATGGTCCGTTTTCAAATGTTTTATTTTTGAACGTCAGTTCACATTTGTAGGTGGATCATCAGTGTTAGAGCTAAAATTAGCATGTTTAAAGTGATTTTCATGCTTCCAGGGGCCCTAAACACACGATTTACGGAATGGTTAAAAGTGCATGAAAATGGCCAATTTACTTACTCTGAGTTCTCAAAAAAGGTTTCTTCATCCCGGGAAGTTAATTAAATACCATTTGGAGGCATTTAATGTTTGAGCTAAAACGGATGATTTTCGACAAAAGAGATAACACCCCCCTATTACGTCATGCTTCAGAAATGTGGAAAATGGTCCGTTTTCAAATGTTTTATTTTTGAACGTCAGTTCACATTTGTAGGTGGATCATCAGTGTTAGAGCTAAAATTAGCATGTTTAAGGTGATTTTCATGCTTCCAGGGGCCCTAAACACAAGATTTATGGAATGGTTAAAAGTGCATGAAAATGGCCAATTTACTCACTCTGAGTTCTCAAAAAGGGTTTCTTCACCCCGGGAAGTTAATTAAATACCATTTGGAGGCATTTAATGTTCGAGCCAAAACGGCTGATTTTCGACAAAAGAGATAACACCCCCCCATTACGTCATGCTTCAGAAATGTGGAAAATGGTCCGTTTTCAAATGTTTTATTTTTGAACGTCAGTTCACAGTTGTAGGTGGATCATCAGTGTTAGAGCTAAAATTAGCATGTTTAAAGTGATTTTCATGCTTCCAGGGGCTCGGGAAGTAAATTAAATACTATTTGGAGGCATTTAATATTCAAGCAAAAACAGCAGATTTTTGACAAAAGAGATAACACCCCCCCATTACGTCATGCTTCAGAAATGTGAAAGTGGTCCGTTTTCAAATGTTTTATTTTTGAACGTCAGTTCACATTTGTAGGTGGATCATCAGTGTTAGAGCTAAAATTAGCATGTTTAAAGTGATTTTCATGCTTCCATGGGCCCTAAACACAAGATTTATGGAATGGTTAAAAGTGCATGAAAATGGCCAATTTACTCACTCTGAGTTCTCAAAAAGGGTTTCTTTACCCCGGGAAGTTAATTAAATACCATTTTTGAGGCATTTAATGTTCGAGCCAAAACGGCTGATTTTCGACAAAAGAGATAACACCCCCCCATTACGTCATGCTTCAGAAATGTGGAAAATGGTCCGTTTTCAAATGTTTTATTTTTGAACGTCAGTTCACATTTGTAGGTGGATCATCAGTGTTAGAGCTAAAATTAGCATGTTTAAAGTGATTTTCATGCTTCCAGGGGCTCGGAAAGTGAATTAAATACTATTTGGAGGCATTTAATGTTCAAGCAAAAAAAGCTGATTTTTGACAAAAGAGATAACACCCCCCCCATTACGTCATGCTTCAGAAATGTGGAAAATGGTCCGTTTTCAAATGTTTTATTTTTGAACGTCAGTTCACATTTGTAGGTGGATCATCAGTGTTAGAGCTAAAATTAGCATGTTTAAAGTGATTTTCATGCTTCCAGGGGCCCTAAACACAAGATTTATGGAATGGTTAAAAGTGCATGAAAATGGCCAATTTACTCACTCTGAGTTCTCAAAAAGGGTTTCTTCACCCCGGGAAGTTAATTAAATACCATTTGGAGGCATTTAATGTTCGAGCCAAAACGGCTGATTTTCGACAAAAGAGATAACACCCCCCCATTACGTCATGCTTCAGAAATGTGGAAAACGGTCCGTTTTCAAATGTTTTATTTTTGAACGTCAGTTCACATTTGTAGGTGGATCATCAGTGTTAGAGCTAAAATTAGCATGTTTAAAGTGATTTTCATGCTTCCAGGGGCTCGGGAAGTGAATTAAATACTATTTGGAGGCATTTAATGTTCAAGCAAAAACAGCTGATTTTTGACAAAAGAGATAACACCCCCCCATTACATCATGCTTCAGAAATGTGGAAAATGGTCCGTTTTCAAATGTTTTATTTTTGAACGTCAGTTCACATTTGTAGGTGGATCATCAGTGTTAGAGCTAAAATTAGCATGTTTAAAGTGATTTTCATGCTTCCAGGGGCCCTAAACACAAGATTTATGGAATGGTTGAAAGTGCATGAAAATGGCCAATTTACTCACTCTGAGTTCTCAAAAAGGGTTTCTTTACCCCGGGAAGTTAATTAAATACCATTTGGAGGCATTTAATGTTCGAGCCAAAACGGCTGATTTTCGAAAAAAGAGATAACACCCCCCCATTACATCATGCTTCAGAAATGTGGAAAATGGTCCGTTTTCAAATGTTTTGTTTTTGAACGTCAGTTCACATTTGTAGGAGGATCATCAGTGTTAGAGCTAAAATGAGCATGTTTAAAGTGATTTTCATGCTTCCAGGGGCCCTAAACACAAGATTTAAGGAATGGTTAAAAGTGCATGAAAATGGCCAATTTACTCACTCTGAGTTCTCAAAAAAGGTTTCTTCATCCCGGGAAGTTAATTAAATACCATTTGGAGGCATTTAATGTTGGAGCCAAAACGGCTGATTTTCGACAAAAGAGATAACACCCCCCCCATTACGTCATGCTTCAGAAATGTGGAAAATGGTCCGTTTTCAAATGTTTTATTTTTGAACGTCAGTTCACATTTGTAGGTGGATCATCAGTGTTAGAGCTAAAATTAGCATGTTTAAAGTGATTTTCATGCTTCCAGGGGCTCGGGAAGTTAATTAAATACCATTTGGAGGCATTTAATGTTCGAGCAAAAACGGCTGATTTTCGACAAAAGAGATAACACCCCCCCCATTACGTCATGCTTCAGAAATGTGGAAAATGGTCCGTTTTCAAATGTTTTATTTTTGAACGTCAGTTCACATTTGTAGGTGGATCATCAGTGTTAGAGCTAAAATTAGCATGTTTAAAGTGATTTTCATGCTTCCAGGGGCCCTAAACACACGATTTATGGAATGGTTAAAAGTGCATGAAAATGACCAATTTACTTACTCTGAGTTCTCAAAAAAGGTTTCTTCATCCCGGGAAGTTAATTAAATACCATTTGGAGGCATTTATTGTTTGAGCTAAAACGGATGATTTTCGACAAAAGAGATAACACCCCCCTATTACGTCATGCTTCAGAAATGTGGAAAATGGTCCGTTTTCAAATGTTTTATTTTTGAACGTCAGTTCACATTTGTAGGTGGATCATCAGTGTTAGAGCTAAAATTAGCATGTTTAAGGTGATTTTCATGCTTCCAGGGGCCCTAAACACAAGATTTATGGAATGGTTAATAGTGCATGAAAATGGCCAATTTACTCACTCTGAGTTCTCAAAAAGGGTTTCTTCACCCCGGGAAGTTAATTAAATACCATTTGGAGGCATTTAATGTTTGAGCCAAAACGGCTGATTTTCGACAAAAGAGATAACACCCCCCATTACGTCATGCTTCAGAAAAGTGGGAAAATGGTCCGTTTTCAAATGTTTTATTTTTGAACGTCAGTTCCCATTTGTAGGTGGATCATCAGTGTTAGAGCTAAAATTAGCATGTTTAAAGTGATTTTCATGCTTCCAGGGGCTCGGGAAGTGAATTAAATACTATTTGGAGGCATTTAATGTTCAAGCAAAAACAGCTGATTTTTGACAAAAGAGATAACACCCCCCCATTACGTCATGCTTCAGAAATGTGGAAAATGGTCCGTTTTCAAATGTTTTATTTTTGAACGTCAGTTCACATTTGTAGGTGGATCATCAGTGTTAGAGCTAAAATTAGCATGTTTAAAGTGATTTTCATGCTTCCAGGGGCCCTAAACACAAGATTTATGGAATGGTTAAAAGTGCATGAAAATGGCCAATTTACTCACTCTGAGTTCTCAAAAAAGGTTTCTTCATCCCGGGAAGTTAATTAAATACCATTTGGAGGCATTTAATGTTCGAGCCAAAACGGCTGATTTTCGACAAAAGAGATAACACCCCCCCATTACGTCATGCTTCAGAAATGTGGAAAATGTTCCGTTTTCAAATGTTTTATTTTTGAACGTCAGTTCACATTTGTAGGTGGATCATCAGTGTTAGAGCTAAAATGAGCATGTTTAAAGTGATTTTCATGCTTCCAGGGGCCCTAAACACAAGATTTAAGGAATGGTTAAAAGTGCATGAAAATGGCCAATTTACTCACTCTGAGTTCTCAAAAAGGGTTTCTTCACCCCGGGAAGTTAATTAAATACCATTTGGAGGCATTTAATGTTCGAGCAAACATGGCTGATTTTCGACAAAAGAGATAACACCCCCCCATTACGTCATGCTTCAGAAATGTGGAAAATGGTCCGTTTTCAAATGTTTTATTTTTGAACGTCAGTTCACGTTTGTAGGTGGATCATCAGTGTTAGAGCTAAAATTAGCATGTTTAAAGTGATTTTCATGCTTCCAGGGGCTCGGGAAGTTAATTAAATACCATTTGGAGGCATTTAATGTTCGAGCAAAAACGGCTGATTTTCGACAAAAGAGATAACACCCCCCCCCATTACGTCATGCTTCAGAAATGTGGAAAATGGTCCGTTTTCAAATGTTTTTTTTTTGAACGTCAGTTCACATTTGTAGGTGGAACATCAGTGTTAGAGCTAAAATTAGCATGTTTAAAGTGATTTTCATGCTTCCAGGGGCCCTAAACACACGATTTACGGAATGGTTAAAAGTGCATGAAAATGGCCAATTTACTTACTCTGAGTTCTCAAAAAAGGTTTCTTCATCCCGGGAAGTTAATTAAATACCATTTGGAGGCATGTAATGTTCGAGCAAAAACGGCTGATTTTCGACAAAAGAGATAACACCCCCCCCATTACGTCATGCTTCAGAAATGTGGAAAATGGTCCGTTTTCAAATGTTTTATTTTTGAACGTCAGTTCACATTTGTAGGTGGATCATCAGTGTTAGAGCTAAAATTAGCATGTTTAAAGTGATTTTCATGCTTCCAGGGGCCCTAAACACATGATTTATGGAATGGTTAAAAGTGCATGAAAATGACCAATTTACTTACTCTGAGTTCTCAAAAAAGGTTTCTTCATCCCGGGAAGTTAATTAAATACCATTTGGAGGCATTTATTGTTTGAGCTAAAACGGATGATTTTCGACAAAAGAGATAACACCCCCCTATTACGTCATGCTTCAGAAATGTGGAAAATGGTCCGTTTTCAAATGTTTTATTTTTGAACGTCAGTTCACATTTGTAGGTGGATCATCAGTGTTAGAGCTAAAATTAGCATGTTTAAGGTGATTTTCATGCTTCCAGGGGCCCTAAACACAAGATTTATGGAATGGTTAATAGTGCATGAAAATGGCCAATTTACTCACTCTGAGTTCTCAAAAAGGGTTTCTTCACCCCGGGAAGTTAATTAAATACCATTTGGAGGCATTTAATGTTTGAGCCAAAACGGCTGATTTTCGACAAAAGAGATAACACCCCCCATTACGTCATGCTTCAGAAAAGTGGGAAAATGGTCCGTTTTCAAATGTTTTATTTTTGAACGTCAGTTCCCATTTGTAGGTGGATCATCAGTGTTAGAGCTAAAATTAGCATGTTTAAAGTGATTTTCATGCTTCCAGGGGCTCGGGAAGTGAATTAAATACTATTTGGAGGCATTTAATGTTCAAGCAAAAACAGCTGATTTTTGACAAAAGAGATAACACCCCCCCATTACGTCATGCTTCAGAAATGTGGAAAATGGTCCGTTTTCAAATGTTTTATTTTTGAACGTCAGTTCACATTTGTAGGTGGATCATCAGTGTTAGAGCTAAAATTAGCATGTTTAAAGTGATTTTCATGCTTCCAGGGGCCCTAAACACACGATTTACGGAATGGTTAAAAGTGCATGAAAATGGCCAATTTACTTACTCTGAGTTCTCAAAAAAGGTTTCTTCATCCCGGGAAGTTAATTAAATACCATTTGGAGGCATTTAATGTTTGAGCTAAAACGGATGATTTTCGACAAAAGAGATAACACCCCCCTATTACGTCATGCTTCAGAAATGTGGAAAATGGTCCGTTTTCAAATGTTTTATTTTTGAACGTCAGTTCACATTTGTAGGTGGATCATCAGTGTTAGAGCTAAAATTAGCATGTTTAAGGTGATTTTCATGCTTCCAGGGGCCCTAAACACAAGATTTATGGAATGGTTAAAAGTGCATGAAAATGGCCAATTTACTCACTCTGAGTTCTCAAAAAGGGTTTCTTCACCCCGGGAAGTTAATTAAATACCATTTGGAGGCATTTAATGTTCGAGCCAAAACGGCTGATTTTCGACAAAAGAGATAACACCCCCCCATTACGTCATGCTTCAGAAATGTGGAAAATGGTCCGTTTTCAAATGTTTTATTTTTGAACGTCAGTTCACAGTTGTAGGTGGATCATCAGTGTTAGAGCTAAAATTAGCATGTTTAAAGTGATTTTCATGCTTCCAGGGGCTCGGGAAGTAAATTAAATACTATTTGGAGGCATTTAATATTCAAGCAAAAACAGCTGATTTTTGACAAAAGAGATAACACCCCCCCATTACGTCATGCTTCAGAAATGTGGAAAATGGTCCGTTTTCAAATGTTTTATTTTTGAACGTCAGTTCACATTTGTAGGTGGATCATCAGTGTTAGAGCTAAAATTAGCATGTTTAAAGTGATTTTCATGCTTCCAGGGGCCCTAAACACACGATTTACGGAATGGTTAAAAGTGCATGAAAATGGCCAATTTACTTACTCTGAGTTCTCAAAAAAGGTTTCTTCATCCCGGGAAGTTAATTAAATACCATTTGGAGGCATTTAATGTTTGAGCTAAAACGGATGATTTTCGACAAAAGAGATAACACCCCCTTATTACGTCATGCTTCAGAAATGTGGAAAATGGTCCGTTTTCAAATGTTTTATTTTTGAACGTCAGTTCACATTTGTAGGTGGATCATCAGTGTTAGAGCTAAAATTAGCATGTTTAAGGTGATTTTCATGCTTCCAGGGGCCCTAAACACAAGATTTAAGGAATGGTTAAAAGTGCATGAAAATGGCCAATTTACTCACTCTGAGTTCTCAAAAAGGGTTTCTTCACCCCGGGAAGTTAATTAAATACCATTTGGAGGCATTTAATGTTCGAGCCAAAACGGCTGATTTTCGACAAAAGAGATAACACCCCCCCATTACGTCATGCTTCAGAAATGTGGAAAATGGTCCGTTTTCAAATGTTTTATTTTTGAACGTCAGTTCACAGTTGTAGGTGGATCATCAGTGTTAGAGCTAAAATTAGCATGTTTAAAGTGATTTTCATGCTTCCAGGGGCTCGGGAAGTAAATTAAATACTATTTGGAGGCATTTAATATTCAAGCAAAAACAGCAGATTTTTGACAAAAGAGATAACACCCCCCCATTACGTCATGCTTCAGAAATGTGAAAGTGGTCCGTTTTCAAATGTTTTATTTTTGAACGTCAGTTCACATTTGTAGGTGGATCATCAGTGTTAGAGCTAAAATTAGCATGTTTAAAGTGATTTTCATGCTTCCATGGGCCCTAAACACAAGATTTATGGAATGGTTAAAAGTGCATGAAAATGGCCAATTTACTCACTCTGAGTTCTCAAAAAGGGTTTCTTTACCCCGGGAAGTTAATTAAATACCATTTTTGAGGCATTTAATGTTCGAGCCAAAACGGCTGATTTTCGACAAAAGAGATAACACCCCCCCATTACGTCATGCTTCAGAAATGTGGAAAATGGTCCGTTTTCAAATGTTTTATTTTTGAACGTCAGTTCACATTTGTAGGTGGATCATCAGTGTTAGAGCTAAAATTAGCATGTTTAAAGTGATTTTCATGCTTCCAGGGGCTCGGAAAGTGAATTAAATACTATTTGGAGGCATTTAATGTTCAAGCAAAAAAAGCTGATTTTTGACAAAAGAGATAACACCCCCCCCCATTACGTCATGCTTCAGAAATGTGGAAAATGGTCCGTTTTCAAATGTTTTATTTTTGAACGTCAGTTCACATTTGTAGGTGGATCATCAGTGTTAGAGCTAAAATTAGCATGTTTAAAGTGATTTTCATGCTTCCAGGGGCCCTAAACACAAGATTTATGGAATGGTTAAAAGTGCATGAAAATGGCCAATTTACTCACTCTGAGTTCTCAAAAAGGGTTTCTTCACCCCGGGAAGTTAATTAAATACCATTTGGAGGCATTTAATGTTCGAGCCAAAACGGCTGATTTTCGACAAAAGAGATAACACCCCCCCATTACGTCATGCTTCAGAAATGTGGGAAACGGTCCGTTTTCAAATGTTTTATTTTTGAACGTCAGTTCACATTTGTAGGTGGATCATCAGTGTTAGAGCTAAAATTAGCATGTTTAAAGTGATTTTCATGCTTCCAGGGGCTCGGGAAGTGAATTAAATACTATTTGGAGGCATTTAATGTTCAAGCAAAAACAGCTGATTTTTGACAAAAGAGATAACACCCCCCCATTACATCATGCTTCAGAAATGTGGAAAATGGTCCGTTTTCAAATGTTTTATTTTTGAACGTCAGTTCACATTTGTAGGTGGATCATCAGTGTTAGAGCTAAAATTAGCATGTTTAAAGTGATTTTCATGCTTCCAGGGGCCCTAAACACAAGATTTATGGAATGGTTGAAAGTGCATGAAAATGGCCAATTTACTCACTCTGAGTTCTCAAAAAGGGTTTCTTTACCCCGGGAAGTTAATTAAATACCATTTGGAGGCATTTAATGTTCGAGCCAAAACGGCTGATTTTCGAAAAAAGAGATAACACCCCCCCATTACATCATGCTTCAGAAATGTGGAAAATGGTCCGTTTTCAAATGTTTTATTTTTGAACGTCAGTTCACATTTGTAGGAGGATCATCAGTGTTAGAGCTAAAATGAGCATGTTTAAAGTGATTTTCATGCTTCCAGGGGCCCTAAACACAAGATTTAAGGAATGGTTAAAAGTGCATGAAAATGGCCAATTTACTTACTCTGAGTTCTCAAAAAAGGTTTCTTCATCCCGGGAAGTTAATTAAATACCATTTGGAGGCATTTAATGTTGGAGCCAAAACGGCTGATTTTCGACAAAAGAGATAACACCCCCCCCATTACGTCATGCTTCAGAAATGTGGAAAATGGTCCGTTTTCAAATGTTTTATTTTTGAACGTCAGTTCACATTTGTAGGTGGATCATCAGTGTTAGAGCTAAAATTAGCATGTTTAAAGTGATTTTCATGCTTCCAGGGGCTCGGGAAGTTAATTAAATACCATTTGGAGGCATTTAATGTTCGAGCAAAAACGGCTGATTTTCGACAAAAGAGATAACACCCCCCCCATTACGTCATGCTTCAGAAATGTGGAAAATGGTCCGTTTTCAAATGTTTTATTTTTGAACGTCAGTTCACATTTGTAGGTGGATCATCAGTGTTAGAGCTAAAATTAGCATGTTTAAAGTGATTTTCATGCTTCCAGGGGCCCTAAACACACGATTTATGGAATGGTTAAAAGTGCATGAAAATGACCAATTTACTTACTCTGAGTTCTCAAAAAAGGTTTCTTCATCCCGGGAAGTTAATTAAATACCATTTGGAGGCATTTATTGTTTGAGCTAAAACGGATGATTTTCGACAAAAGAGATAACACCCCCCTATTACGTCATGCTTCAGAAATGTGGAAAATGGTCCGTTTTCAAATGTTTTATTTTTGAACGTCAGTTCACATTTGTAGGTGGATCATCAGTGTTAGAGCTAAAATTAGCATGTTTAAGGTGATTTTCATGCTTCCAGGGGCCCTAAACACAAGATTTATGGAATGGTTAATAGTGCATGAAAATGGCCAATTTACTCACTCTGAGTTCTCAAAAAGGGTTTCTTCACCCCGGGAAGTTAATTAAATACCATTTGGAGGCATTTAATGTTTGAGCCAAAACGGCTGATTTTCGACAAAAGAGATAACACCCCCCATTACGTCATGCTTCAGAAAAGTGGGAAAATGGTCCGTTTTCAAATGTTTTATTTTTGAACGTCAGTTCCCATTTGTAGGTGGATCATCAGTGTTAGAGCTAAAATTAGCATGTTTAAAGTGATTTTCATGCTTCCAGGGGCTCGGGAAGTGAATTAAATACTATTTGGAGGCATTTAATGTTCAAGCAAAAACAGCTGATTTTTGACAAAAGAGATAACACCCCCCCATTACGTCATGCTTCAGAAATGTGGAAAATGGTCCGTTTTCAAATGTTTTATTTTTGAACGTCAGTTCACATTTGTAGGTGGATCATCAGTGTTAGAGCTAAAATTAGCATGTTTAAAGTGATTTTCATGCTTCCAGGGGCCCTAAACACAAGATTTATGGAATGGTTAAAAGTGCATGAAAATGGCCAATTTACTCACTCTGAGTTCTCAAAAAAGGTTTCTTCATCCCGGGAAGTTAATTAAATACCATTTGGAGGCATTTAATGTTCGAGCCAAAACGGCTGATTTTCGACAAAAGAGATAACACCCCCCCATTACGTCATGCTTCAGAAATGTGGAAAATGTTCCGTTTTCAAATGTTTTATTTTTGAACGTCAGTTCACATTTGTAGGTGGATCATCAGTGTTAGAGCTAAAATGAGCATGTTTAAAGTGATTTTCATGCTTCCAGGGGCCCTAAACACAAGATTTAAGGAATGGTTAAAAGTGCATGAAAATGGCCAATTTACTCACTCTGAGTTCTCAAAAAGGGTTTCTTCACCCCGGGAAGTTAATTAAATACCATTTGGAGGCATTTAATGTTCGAGCAAACATGGCTGATTTTCGACAAAAGAGATAACACCCCCCCATTACGTCATGCTTCAGAAATGTGGAAAATGGTCCGTTTTCAAATGTTTTATTTTTGAACGTCAGTTCACGTTTGTAGGTGGATCATCAGTGTTAGAGCTAAAATTAGCATGTTTAAAGTGATTTTCATGCTTCCAGGGGCTCGGGAAGTTAATTAAATACCATTTGGAGGCATTTAATGTTCGAGAAAAAACGGCTGATTTTCGACAAAAGAGATAACACCCCCCCCCATTACGTCATGCTTCAGAAATGTGGAAAATGGTCCGTTTTCAAATGTTTTTTTTTTGAACGTCAGTTCACATTTGTAGGTGGAACATCAGTGTTAGAGCTAAAATTAGCATGTTTAAAGTGATTTTCATGCTTCCAGGGGCCCTAAACACACGATTTACGGAATGGTTAAAAGTGCATGAAAATGGCCAATTTACTTACTCTGAGTTCTCAAAAAAGGTTTCTTCATCCCGGGAAGTTAATTAAATACCATTTGGAGGCATGTAATGTTTGAGCTAAAACGGATGATTTTCGACAAAAGAGATAACACCCCCCTATTACGTCATGCTTCAGAAATGTGGAAAATGGTCCGTTTTCAAATGTTTTATTTTTGAACGTCAGTTCACATTTGTAGGTGGATCATCAGTGTTAGAGCTAAAATTAGCATGTTTAAAGTGATTTTTATGCTTCCATGGGCCCTAAACACAAGATTTATGGAATGGTTAAAAGTGCATGAAAATGGCCAATTTACTCACTCTGAGTTCTCAAAAAGGGTTTCTTTACCCCGGGAAGTTAATTAAATACCATTTGGAGGCATTTAATGTTCGAGCCAAAACGGCTGATTTTCGACAAAAGAGATAACACCCCCCCATTACGTCATGCTTCAGAAATGTGGAAAATGGTCCGTTTTCAAATGTTTTATTTTTGAACGTCAGTTCACATTTGTAGGTGGATCATCAGTGTTAGAGCTAAAATTAGCATGTTTAAAGTGATTTTCATGCTTCCAGGGGCTCGGAAAGTGAATTAAATACTATTTGGAGGCATTTAATGTTCAAGCAAAAAAAGCTGATTTTTGACAAAAGAGATAACACCCCCCCCATTACGTCATGCTTCAGAAATGTGGAAAATGGTCCGTTTTCAAATGTTTTATTTTTGAACGTCAGTTCACATTTGTAGGTGGATCATCAGTGTTAGAGCTAAAATTAGCATGTTTAAAGTGATTTTCATGCTTCCAGGGGCCCTAAACACAAGATTTATGGAATGGTTAAAAGTGCATGAAAATGGCCAATTTACTCACTCTGAGTTCTCAATAAGGGTTTCTTCACCCCGGGAAGTTAATTAAATACCATTTGGAGGCATTTAATGTTCGAGCCAAAACGGCTGATTTTCGACAAAAGAGATAACACCCCCCCATTACGTCATGCTTCAGAAATGTGGAAAATGGTCCGTTTTCAAATGTTTTATTTTTGAACGTCAGTTCACGTTTGTAGGTGGATCATCAGTGTTAGAGCTAAAATTAGCATGTTTAAAGTGATTTTCATGCTTCCAGGGGCTCGGGAAGTTAATTAAATACCATTTGGAGGCATTTAATGTTCGAGAAAAAACGGCTGATTTTCGACAAAAGAGATAACACCCCCCCCCATTACGTCATGCTTCAGAAATGTGGAAAATGGTCCGTTTTCAAATGTTTTTTTTTTGAACGTCAGTTCACATTTGTAGGTGGAACATCAGTGTTAGAGCTAAAATTAGCATGTTTAAAGTGATTTTCATGCTTCCAGGGGCCCTAAACACACGATTTACGGAATGGTTAAAAGTGCATGAAAATGGCCAATTTACTTACTCTGAGTTCTCAAAAAAGGTTTCTTCATCCCGGGAAGTTAATTAAATACCATTTGGAGGCATGTAATGTTTGAGCTAAAACGGATGATTTTCGACAAAAGAGATAACACCCCCCTATTACGTCATGCTTCAGAAATGTGGAAAATGGTCCGTTTTCAAATGTTTTATTTTTGAACGTCAGTTCACATTTGTAGGTGGATCATCAGTGTTAGAGCTAAAATTAGCATGTTTAAAGTGATTTTTATGCTTCCATGGGCCCTAAACACAAGATTTATGGAATGGTTAAAAGTGCATGAAAATGGCCAATTTACTCACTCTGAGTTCTCAAAAAGGGTTTCTTTACCCCGGGAAGTTAATTAAATACCATTTGGAGGCATTTAATGTTCGAGCCAAAACGGCTGATTTTCGACAAAAGAGATAACACCCCCCCATTACGTCATGCTTCAGAAATGTGGAAAATGGTCCGTTTTCAAATGTTTTATTTTTGAACGTCAGTTCACATTTGTAGGTGGATCATCAGTGTTAGAGCTAAAATTAGCATGTTTAAAGTGATTTTCATGCTTCCAGGGGCTCGGAAAGTGAATTAAATACTATTTGGAGGCATTTAATGTTCAAGCAAAAAAAGCTGATTTTTGACAAAAGAGATAACACCCCCCCCATTACGTCATGCTTCAGAAATGTGGAAAATGGTCCGTTTTCAAATGTTTTATTTTTGAACGTCAGTTCACATTTGTAGGTGGATCATCAGTGTTAGAGCTAAAATTAGCATGTTTAAAGTGATTTTCATGCTTCCAGGGGCCCTAAACACAAGATTTATGGAATGGTTAAAAGTGCATGAAAATGGCCAATTTACTCACTCTGAGTTCTCAATAAGGGTTTCTTCACCCCGGGAAGTTAATTAAATACCATTTGGAGGCATTTAATGTTCGAGCCAAAACGGCTGATTTTCGACAAAAGAGATAACACCCCCCCATTACGTCATGCTTCAGAAATGTGGAAAACGGTCCGTTTTCAAATGTTTTATTTTTGAACGTCAGTTCACATTTGTAGGTGGATCATCAGTGTTAGAGCTAAAATTAGCATGTTTAAAGTGATTTTCATGCTTCCAGGGGCTCGGGAAGTGAATTAAATACTATTTGGAGGCATTTAATGTTCAAGCAAAAACAGCTGATTTTTGACAAAAGAGATAACACCCCCCCATTACATCATGCTTCAGAAATGTGGAAAATGGTCCGTTTTCAAATGTTTTATTTTTGAACGTCAGTTCACATTTGTAGGTGGATCATCAGTGTTAGAGCTAAAATTAGCATGTTTAAAGTGATTTTCATGCTTCCAGGGGCCCTAAACACAAGATTTATGGAATGGTTGAAAGTGCATGAAAATGGCCAATTTACTCACTCTGAGTTCTCAAAAAGGGTTTCTTTACCCCGGGAAGTTAATTAAATACCATTTGGAGGCATTTAATGTTCGAGCCAAAACGGCTGATTTTCGAAAAAAGAGATAACACCCCCCCATTACATCATGCTTCAGAAATGTGGAAAATGGTCCGTTTTCAAATGTTTTATTTTTGAACGTCAGTTCACATTTGTAGGAGGATCATCAGTGTTAGAGCTAAAATGAGCATGTTTAAAGTGATTTTCATGCTTCCAGGGGCCCTAAACACAAGATTTAAGGAATGGTTAAAAGTGCATGAAAATGGCCAATTTACTTACTCTGAGTTCTCAAAAAAAGGTTTCTTCATCCCGGGAAGTTAATTAAATACCATTTGGAGGCATTTAATGTTGGAGCCAAAACGGCTGATTTTCGACAAAAGAGATAACACCCCCCCCATTACGTCATGCTTCAGAAATGTGGAAAATGGTCCGTTTTCAAATGTTTTATTTTTGAACGTCAGTTCACATTTGTAGGTGGATCATCAGTGTTAGAGCTAAAATTAGCATGTTTAAAGTGATTTTCATGCTTCCAGGGGCTCGGGAAGTTAATTAAATACCATTTGGAGGCATTTAATGTTCGAGCAAAAACGGCTGATTTTCGACAAAAGAGATAACACCCCCCCATTACGTCATGCTTCAGAAATGTGGAAAATCGTCCGTTTTCAAATGTTTTATTTTTGAACGTCAGTTCACATTTGTAGGTGGATCATCAGTGTTAGAGCTAAAATTAGCATGTTTAAAGTGATTTTCATGCTTCCAGGGGCCCTAAACACACGATTTACGGAATGGTTAAAAGTGCATGAAAATGGCCAATTTACTTACTCTGAGTTCTCAAAAAAGGTTTCTTCATCCCGGGAAGTTAATTAAATACCATTTGGAGGCATTTAATGTTTGAGCTAAAACGGATGATTTTCGACAAAAGAGATAACACCCCCCTATTACGTCATGCTTCAGAAATGTGGAAAATGGTCCGTTTTCAAATGTTTTATTTTTGAACGTCAGTTCACATTTGTAGGTGGATCATCAGTGTTAGAGCTAAAATTAGCATGTTTAAGGTGATTTTCATGCTTCCAGGGGCCCTAAACACAAGATTTATGGAATGGTTAAAAGTGCATGAAAATGGCCAATTTACTCACTCTGAGTTCTCAAAAAGGGTTTCTTCACCCCGGGAAGTTAATTAAATACCATTTGGAGGCATTTAATGTTCGAGCCAAAACGGCTGATTTTCGACAAAAGAGATAACACCCCCCCATTACGTCATGCTTCAGAAATGTGGAAAATGGTCCGTTTTCAAATGTTTTATTTTTGAACGTCAGTTCACAGTTGTAGGTGGATCATCAGTGTTAGAGCTAAAATTAGCATGTTTAAAGTGATTTTCATGCTTCCAGGGGCTCGGGAAGTAAATTAAATACTATTTGGAGGCATTTAATATTCAAGCAAAAACAGCAGATTTTTGACAAAAGAGATAACACCCCCCCCATTACGTCATGCTTCAGAAATGTGGAAAATGGTCCGTTTTCAAATGTTTTATTTTTGAACGTCAGTTCACATTTGTAGGTGGATCATCAGTGTTAGAGCTAAAATTAGCATGTTTAAAGTGATTTTCATGCTTCCATGGGCCCTAAACACAAGATTTATGGAATGGTTAAAAGTGCATGAAAATGGCCAATTTACTCACTCTGAGTTCTCAAAAAGGGTTTCTTTACCCCGGGAAGTTAATTAAATACCATTTGGAGGCATTTAATGTTCGAGCCAAAACGGCTGATTTTCGACAAAAGAGATAACACCCCCCCATTACGTCATGCTTCAGAAATGTGGAAAATGGTCCGTTTTCAAATGTTTTATTTTTGAACGTCAGTTCACATTTGTAGGTGGATCATCAGTGTTAGAGCTAAAATTAGCATGTTTAAAGTGATTTTCATGCTTCCAGGGGCTCGGAAAGTGAATTAAATACTATTTGGAGGCATTTAATGTTCAAGCAAAAAAAGCTGATTTTTGACAAAAGAGATAACACCCCCCCCATTACGTCATGCTTCAGAAATGTGGAAAATGGTCCGTTTTCAAATGTTTTATTTTTGAACGTCAGTTCACATTTGTAGGTGGATCATCAGTGTTAGAGCTAAAATTTGCATGTTTAAAGTGATTTTCATGCTTCCAGGGGCCCTAAACACAAGATTTATGGAATGGTTAAAAGTGCATGAAAATGGCCAATTTACTCACTCTGAGTTCTCAAAAAGGGTTTCTTCACCCCGGGAAGTTAATTAAATACCATTTGGAGGCATTTAATGTTCGAGCCAAAACGGCTGATTTTCGACAAAAGAGATAACACCCCCCCATTACGTCATGCTTCAGAAATGTGGAAAACGGTCCGTTTTCAAATGTTTTATTTTTGAACGTCAGTTCACATTTGTAGGTGGATCATCAGTGTTAGAGCTAAAATTAGCATGTTTAAAGTGATTTTCATGCTTCCAGGGGCCCTAAACACACGATTTACGGAATGGTTAAAAGTGCATGAAAATGGCCAATTTACTTACTCTGAGTTCTCAAAAAAGGTTTCTTCATCCCGGGAAGTTAATTAAATACCATTTGGAGGCATTTAATGTTTGAGCTAAAACGGATGATTTTCGACAAAAGAGATAACACCCCCCTATTACGTCATGCTTCAGAAATGTGGAAAATGGTCCGTTTTCAAATGTTTTATTTTTGAACGTCAGTTCACATTTGTAGGTGGATCATCAGTGTTAGAGCTAAAATTAGCATGTTTAAGGTGATTTTCATGCTTCCAGGGGCCCTAAACACAAGATTTATGGAATGGTTAAAAGTGCATGAAAATGGCCAATTTACTCACTCTGAGTTCTCAAAAAGGGTTTCTTCACCCCGGGAAGTTAATTAAATACCATTTGGAGGCACTTAATGTTCGAGCCAAAACGGCTGATTTTCGACAAAAGAGATAACACCCCCCCATTACGTCATGCTTCAGAAATGTGGAAAATGGTCCGTTTTCAAATGTTTTATTTTTGAACGTCAGTTCACAGTTGTAGGTGGATCATCAGTGTTAGAGCTAAAATTAGCATGTTTAAAGTGATTTTCATGCTTCCAGGGGCTCGGGAAGTAAATTAAATACTATTTGGAGGCATTTAATATTCAAGCAAAAACAGCAGATTTTTGACAAAAGAGATAACACCCCCCCCATTACGTCATGCTTCAGAAATGTGGAAAATGGTCCGTTTTCAAATGTTTTATTTTTGAACGTCAGTTCACATTTGTAGGTGGATCATCAGTGTTAGAGCTAAAATTAGCATGTTTAAAGTGATTTTCATGCTTCCATGGGCCCTAAACACAAGATTTATGGAATGGTTAAAAGTGCATGAAAATGGCCAATTTACTCACTCTGAGTTCTCAAAAAGGGTTTCTTTACCCCGGGAAGTTAATTAAATACCATTTGGAGGCATTTAATGTTCGAGCCAAAACGGCTGATTTTCGACAAAAGAGATAACACCCCCCCATTACGTCATGCTTCAGAAATGTGGAAAATGGTCCGTTTTCAAATGTTTTATTTTTGAACGTCAGTTCACATTTGTAGGTGGATCATCAGTGTTAGAGCTAAAATTAGCATGTTTAAAGTGATTTTCATGCTTCCAGGGGCTCGGAAAGTGAATTAAATACTATTTGGAGGCATTTAATGTTCAAGCAAAAAAAGCTGATTTTTGACAAAAAGATAACACCCCCCCCATTACGTCATGCTTCAGAAATGTGGAAAATGGTCCGTTTTCAAATGTTTTATTTTTGAACGTCAGTTCACATTTGTAGGTGGATCATCAGTGTTAGAGCTAAAATTAGCATGTTTAAAGTGATTTTCATGCTTCCAGGGGCCCTAAACACAAGATTTATGGAATGGTTAAAAGTGCATGAAAATGGCCAATTTACTCACTCTGAGTTCTCAAAAAGGGTTTCTTCACCCCGGGAAGTTAATTAAATACCATTTGGAGGCATTTAATGTTCGAGCCAAAACGGCTGATTTTCGACAAAAGAGATAACACCCCCCCATTACGTCATGCTTCAGAAATGTGGAAAACGGTCCGTTTTCAAATGTTTTATTTTTGAACGTCAGTTCACATTTGTAGGTGGATCATCAGTGTTAGAGCTAAAATTAGCATGTTTAAAGTGATTTTCATGCTTCCAGGGGCTCGGGAAGTGAATTAAATACTATTTGGAGGCATTTAATGTTCAAGCAAAAACAGCTGATTTTTGACAAAAGAGATAACACCCCCCCAATACATCATGCTTCAGAAATGTGGAAAATGGTCCGTTTTCAAATGTTTTATTTTTGAACGTCAGTTCACATTTGTAGGTGGATCATCAGTGTTAGAGCTAAAATTAGCATGTTTAAAGTGATTTTCATGCTTCCAGGGGCCCTAAACACAAGATTTATGGAATGGTTGAAAGTGCATGAAAATGGCCAATTTACTCACTCTGAGTTCTCAAAAAGGGTTTCTTTACCCCGGGAAGTTAATTAAATACCATTTGGAGGCATTTAATGTTCGAGCCAAAACGGCTGATTTTCGAAAAAAGAGATAACACCACCCCATTACATCATGCTTCAGAAATGTGGAAAATGGTCCGTTTTCAAATGTTTTATTTTTGAACGTCAGTTCACATTTGTAGGAGGATCATCAGTGTTAGAGCTAAAATGAGCATGTTTAAAGTGATTTTCATGCTTCCAGGGGCCCTAAACACAAGATTTAAGGAATGGTTAAAAGTGCATGAAAATGGCCAATTTACTTACTCTGAGTTCTCAAAAAAGGTTTCTTCATCCCGGGAAGTTAATTAAATACCATTTGGAGGCATTTAATGTTGGAGCCAAAACGGCTGATTTTCGACAAAAGAGATAACACCCCCCTATTACGTCATGCTTCAGAAATGTGGAAAATGGTCCGTTTTCAAATGTTTTATTTTTGAACGTCAGTTCACATTTGTAGGTGGATCATCAGTGTTAGAGCTAAAATTAGCATGTTTAAGGTGATTTTCATGCTTCCAGGGGCTCGGGAAGTTAATTAAATACCATTTGGAGGCATTTAATGTTCGAGCAAAAACGGCTGATTTTCGACAAAAGAGATAACACCCCCCCCATTACGTCATGCTTCAGAAATGTGGAAAATGGTCCGTTTTCAAATGTTTTATTTTTGAACGTCAGTTCACATTTGTAGGTGGATCATCAGTGTTAGAGCTAAAATTAGCATGTTTAAAGTGATTTTCATGCTTCCAGGGGCCCTAAACACACGATTTATGGAATGGTTAAAAGTGCATGAAAATGACCAATTTACTTACTCTGAGTTCTCAAAAAAGGTTTCTTCATCCCGGGAAGTTAATTAAATACCATTTGGAGGCATTTATTGTTTGAGCTAAAACGGATGATTTTCGACAAAAGAGATAACACCCCCCTATTACGTCATGCTTCAGAAATGTGGAAAATGGTCCGTTTTCAAATGTTTTATTTTTGAACGTCAGTTCACATTTGTAGGTGGATCATCAGTGTTAGAGCTAAAATTAGCATGTTTAAGGTGATTTTCATGCTTCCAGGGGCCCTAAACACAAGATTTATGGAATGGTTAATAGTGCATGAAAATGGCCAATTTACTCACTCTGAGTTCTCAAAAAGGGTTTCTTCACCCCGGGAAGTTAATTAAATACCATTTGGAGGCATTTAATGTTTGAGCCAAAACGGCTGATTTTCGACAAAAGAGATAACACCCCCCATTACGTCATGCTTCAGAAAAGTGGGAAAATGGTCCGTTTTCAAATGTTTTATTTTTGAACGTCAGTTCCCATTTGTAGGTGGATCATCAGTGTTAGAGCTAAAATTAGCATGTTTAAAGTGATTTTCATGCTTCCAGGGGCTCGGGAAGTGAATTAAATACTATTTGGAGGCATTTAATGTTCAAGCAAAAACAGCTGATTTTTGACAAAAGAGATAACACCCCCCCATTACGTCATGCTTCAGAAATGTGGAAAATGGTCCGTTTTCAAATGTTTTATTTTTGAACGTCAGTTCACATTTGTAGGTGGATCATCAGTGTTAGAGCTAAAATTAGCATGTTTAAAGTGATTTTCATGCTTCCAGGGGCCCTAAACACAAGATTTATGGAATGGTTAAAAGTGCATGAAAATGGCCAATCTACTCACTCTGAGTTCTCAAAAAAGGTTTCTTCATCCCGGGAAGTTAATTAAATACCATTTGGAGGCATTTAATGTTCGAGCCAAAACGGCTGATTTTCGACAAAAGAGATAACACCCCCCCATTACGTCATGCTTCAGAAATGTGGAAAATGGTCCGTTTTCAAATGTTTTATTTTTGAACGTCAGTTCACATTTGTAGGTGGATCATCAGTGTTAGAGCTAAAATGAGCATGTTTAAAGTGATTTTCATGCTTCCAGGGGCCCTAAACACAAGATTTAAGGAATGGTTAAAAGTGCATGAAAATGGCCAATTTACTCACTCTGAGTTTTCAAAAAGGGTTTCTTCACCCCGGGAAGTTAATTAAATACCATTTGGAGGCATTTAATGTTCGAGCAAAAATGGCTGATTTTCGACAAAAGAGATAACACCCCCCCATTACGTCATGCTTCAGAAATGTGGAAAATGGTCCGTTTTCAAATGTTTTATTTTTGAACGTCAGTTCACGTTTGTAGGTGGATCATCAGTGTTAGAGCTAAAATTAGCATGTTTAAAGTGATTTTCATGCTTCCAGGGGCTCGGGAAGTTAATTAAATACCATTTGGAGGCATTTAATGTTCGAGCAAAAACGGCTGATTTTCGACAAAAGAGATAACACCCCCCCCATTACGTCATGCTTCAGAAATGTGGAAAATGGTCCGTTTTCAAATGTTTTTTTTTTGAACGTCAGTTCACATTTGTAGGTGGAACATCAGTGTTAGAGCTAAAATTAGCATGTTTAAAGTGATTTTCATGCTTCCAGGGGCCCTAAACACACGATTTACGGAATGGTTAAAAGTGCATGAAAATGGCCAATTTACTTACTCTGAGTTCTCAAAAAAGGTTTCTTCATCCCGGGAAGTTAATTAAATACCATTTGGAGGCATTTAATGTTTGAGCTAAAACGGATGATTTTCGACAAAAGAGATAACACCCCCCTATTACGTCATGCTTCAGAAATGTGGAAAATGGTCCGTTTTCAAATGTTTTATTTTTGAACGTCAGTTCACATTTGTAGGTGGATCATCAGTGTTAGAGCTAAAATTAGCATGTTTAAGGTGATTTTCATGCTTCCAGGGGCCCTAAACACAAGATTTATGGAATGGTTAAAAGTGCATGAAAATGGCCAATTTACTCACTCTGAGTTCTCAAAAAGGGTTTCTTCACCCCGGGAAGTTAATTAAATACCATTTGGAGGCATTTAATGTTCGAGCCAAAAAGGCTGATTTTGGACAAAAGAGATAACACCCCCCCATTACGTCATGCTTCAGAAATGTGGAAAATGGTCCGTTTTCAAATGTTTTATTTTTGAACGTCAGTTCACATTTGTAGGTGGATCATCAGTGTTAGAGCTAAAATTAGCATGTTTAAAGTGATTTTCATGCTTCCAGGGGCCCTAAACACAAGATTTATGGAATGGTTAAAAGTGCATGAATATGGCCAATTTACTCACTCTGAGTTCTCAAAAAGGGTTTCTTCACCCCGGGAAGTTAATTAAATACCATTTGGAGGCATTTAATGTTCGAGCCAAAACGGCTGATTTTCGACAAAAGAGATAACACCCCCCCATTACGTCATGCTTCAGAAATGTGGAAAAAGGTCCGTTTTCAAATGTTTTATTTTTGAATGTCAGTTCACATTTGTAGGTGGATCATCAGTGTTAGAGCTAAAATTAGCATGTTTAAAGTGATTTTCATGCTTCCAGGGGCTCGGGAAGTGAATTAAATACTATTTGGAGGCATTTAATGTTCAAGCAAAAACAGCTGATTTTTGACAAAAGAGATAACACCCCCCATTACATCATGCTTCAGAAATGTGGAAAATGGTCCGTTTTCAAATGTTTTATTTTTGAACGTCAGTTCACATTTGTAGGTGGATCATCAGTGTTAGAGCTAAAATTAGCATGTTTAAAGTGATTTTCATGCTTCCAGGGGCCCTAAACACAAGATTTATGGAATGGTTGAAAGTGCTTGAAAATGGCCAATTTACTCACTCTGAGTTCTCAAAAAGGGTTTCTTTACCCCGGGAAGTTAATTAAATACCATTTGGAGGCATTTAATGTTCGAGCCAAAACGGCTGATTTTCGAAAAAAGAGATAACACCCCCCCATTACATCATGCTTCAGAAATGTGGAAAATGGTCCGTTTTCAAATGTTTTATTTTTGAACGTCAGTTCACATTTGTAGGAGGATCATCAGTGTTAGAGCTAAAATGAGCATGTTTAAAGTGATTTTCATGCTTCCAGGGGCCCTAAACACAAGATTTAAGGAATGGTTAAAAGTGCATGAAAATGGCCAATTTACTTACTCTGAGTTCTCAAAAAAGGTTTCTTCATCCCGGGAAGTTAATTAAATACCATTTGGAGGCATTTAATGTTGGAGCCAAAACGGCTGATTTTCGACAAAAGAGATAACACCCCCCCCTTTACGTCATGCTTCAGAAATGTGGAAAATGGTCCGTTTTCAAATGTTTTATTTTTGAACGTCAGTTCACATTTGTAGGTGGATCATCAGTGTTAGAGCTAAAATTAGCATGTTTAAAGTGATTTTCATGCTTCCAGGGGCTCGGGAAGTTAATTAAATACCATTTGGAGGCATTTAATGTTCGAGCAAAAACGGCTGATTTTCGACAAAAGAGATAACACCCCCCCCATTACGTCATGCTTCAGAAATGTGGAAAATGGTCCGTTTTCAAATGTTTTATTTTTGAACGTCAGTTCACATTTGTAGGTGGATCATCAGTGTTAGAGCTAAAATTAGCATGTTTAAAGTGATTTTCATGCTTCCAGGGGCCCTAAACACACGATTTATGGAATGGTTAAAAGTGCATGAAAATGACCAATTTACTTACTCTGAGTTCTCAAAAAAGGTTTCTTCATCCCGGGAAGTTAATTAAATACCATTTGGAGGCATTTATTGTTTGAGCTAAAACGGATGATTTTCGACAAAAGAGATAACACCCCCCTATTACGTCATGCTTCAGAAATGTGGAAAATGGTCCGTTTTCAAATGTTTTATTTTTGAACGTCAGTTCACATTTGTAGGTGGATCATCAGTGTTAGAGCTAAAATTAGCATGTTTAAGGTGATTTTCATGCTTCCAGGGGCCCTAAACACAAGATTTATGGAATGGTTAATAGTGCATGAAAATGGCCAATTTACTCACTCTGAGTTCTCAAAAAGGGTTTCTTCACCCCGGGAAGTTAATTAAATACCATTTGGAGGCATTTAATGTTTGAGCCAAAACGGCTGATTTTCGACAAAAGAGATAACACCCCCCATTACGTCATGCTTCAGAAAAGTGGGAAAATGGTCCGTTTTCAAATGTTTTATTTTTGAACGTCAGTTCCCATTTGTAGGTGGATCATCAGTGTTAGAGCTAAAATTAGCATGTTTAAAGTGATTTTCATGCTTCCAGGGGCTCGGGAAGTGAATTAAATACTATTTGGAGGCATTTAATGTTCAAGCAAAAACAGCTGATTTTTGACAAAAGAGATAACACCCCCCCATTACGTCATGCTTCAGAAATGTGGAAAATGGTCCGTTTTCAAATGTTTTATTTTTGAACGTCAGTTCACATTTGTAGGTGGATCATCAGTGTTAGAGCTAAAATTAGCATGTTTAAAGTGATTTTCATGCTTCCAGGGGCCCTAAACACAAGATTTATGGAATGGTTAAAAGTGCATGAAAATGGCCAATTTACTCACTCTGAGTTCTCAAAAAAGGTTTCTTCATCCCGGGAAGTTAATTAAATACCATTTGGAGGCATTTAATGTTCGAGCCAAAACGGCTGATTTTCGACAAAAGAGATAACACCCCCCCATTACGTCATGCTTCAGAAATGTGGAAAATGGTCCGTTTTCAAATCTTTTATTTTTGAACGTCAGTTCACATTTGTAGGTGGATCATCAGTGTTAGAGCTAAAATGAGCATGTTTAAAGTGATTTTCATGCTTCCAGGGGCCCTAAACACAAGATTTAAGGAATGGTTAAAAGTGCATGAAAATGGCCAATTTACTCACTCTGAGTTCTCAAAAAGGGTTTCTTCACCCCGGGAAGTTAATTAAATACCATTTGGAGGCATTTAATGTTCGAGCAAAAATGGCTGATTTTCGACAAAAGAGATAACACCCCCCCATTACGTCATGCTTCAGAAATGTGGAAAATGGTCCGTTTTCAAATGTTTTATTTTTGAACGTCAGTTCACGTTTGTAGGTGGATCATCAGTGTTAGAGCTAAAATTAGCATGTTTAAAGTGATTTTCATGCTTCCAGGGGCTCGGGAAGTTAATTAAATACCATTTGGAGGCATTTAATGTTCGAGCAAAAACGGCTGATTTTCGACAAAAGAGATAACACCCCCCCCATTACGTCATGCTTCAGAAATGTGGAAAATGGTCCGTTTTCAAATGTGTTTTTTTTGAACGTCAGTTCACATTTGTAGGTGGAACATCAGTGTTAGAGCTAAAATTAGCATGTTTAAAGTGATTTTCATGCTTCCAGGGGCCCTAAACACACGATTTAAGGAATGGTTAAAAGTGCATGAAAATGGCCAATTTACTTACTCTGAGTTCTCAAAAAAGGTTTCTTCATCCCGGGAAGTTAATTAAATACCATTTGGAGGCATTTAATGTTTGAGCTAAAACGGATGATTTTCGACAAAAGAGATAACACCCCCCTATTACGTCATGCTTCAGAAATGTGGAAAATGGTCCGTTTTCAAATGTTTTATTTTTGAACGTCAGTTCAAATTTGTAGGTGGATCATCAGTGTTAGAGCTAAAATTAGCATGTTTAAGGTGATTTTCATGCTTCCAGGGGCCCTAAACACAAGATTTATGGAATGGTTAAAAGTGCATGAAAATGGCCAATTTACTCACTCTGAGTTCTCAAAAAGGGTTTCTTCACCCCGGGAAGTTAATTAAATACCATTTGGAGGCATTTAATGTTCGAGCCAAAACGGCTGATTTTGGACAAAAGAGATAACACCCCCCCATTACGTCATGCTTCAGAAATGTGGAAAATGGTCCGTTTTCAAATGTTTTATTTTTGAACGTCAGTTCACATTTGTAGGTGGATCATCAGTGTTAGAGCTAAAATTAGCATGTTTAAAGGTATTTTCATGCTTCCAGGGGCTCGGGAAGTAAACTAAATACTATTTGGAGGCATTTAATGTTCAAGCAAAAACAGCAGATTTTTGACAAAAGAGATAACACCCCCCCATTACGTCATGCTTCAGAAATGTGGAAAATGGTCCGTTTTCAAATGTTTTATTTTTGAACGTCAGTTCACATTTGTAGGTGGATCATCAGTGTTAGAGCTAAAATGAGCATGTTTAAAGTGATTTTCATGCTTCCAGGGGCCCTAAACACAAGATTTAAGGAATGGTTAAAAGTGCATGAAAATGGCCAATTTACTTACTCTGAGTTCTCAAAAAAGGTTTCTTCATCCCGGGAAGTGAATTAAATACCATTTGGAGGCATTTAATGTTCGAGCCAAAACGGCTGATTTTCGACAAAAGAGATAACACCCCCCCCATTACGTCATGCTTCAGAAATGTGGAAAATGGTCCGTTTTCAAATGTTTTATTTTTGAACGTCAGTTCACATTTGTAGGTGGATCATCAGTGTTAGAGCTAAAGTTAGCATGTTTAAAGTGATTTTCATGCTTCCAGGGGCTCGGGAAGTTAATTAAATACCATTTGGAGGCATTTAATGTTCGAGCAAAAATGGCTGATTTTCGACAAAAGAGATAACACACCCCCCCATTACGTCATGCTTCAGAAATGTGTAAAATGGTCCGTTTTCAAATGTTTTATTTTTGAACGTCAGTTCACATTTGTAGGTGGATCATCAGTGTTAGAGCTAAAATTAGCATGTTTAAGGTGATTTTCATGCTTCCAGGGGCCCTAAACACAAGATTTATGAAATAGTTAAAAGTGCATGAAAATGGCCAATTTACTCACTCTGAGTTCTCAAAAAAGGTTTCTTCATCCCGGGAAGTTAATTAAATACCATTTGGAGGCATTTAATGTTCGAGCAAAAATGGCTGATTTTCGACAAAAGAGATAACACACCCCCCATTACGTCATGCTTCAGAAATGTGGAAAATGGTCCGTTTTCAAATGTTTTATTTTTGAACGTCAGTTCACATTTGTAGGTGGATCCTCAGTGTTAGAGCTAAAATTAGCATGTTTAAAGTGATTTTCATGCTTCCAGGGGCCCTAAACACAAGATTTATGGAATGGTTGAAAGTGCATGAAAATGGCCAATTTACTCACTCTGAGTTCTCAAAAAGGGTTTCTTTACCCCGGGAAGTTAATTAAATACCATTTGGAGGCATTTAATGTTCGAGCCAAAACGGCTGATTTTCGAAAAAAGAGATAACACCCCCCCATTACATCATGCTTCAGAAATGTGGAAAATGGTCCGTTTTCAAATGTTTTATTTTTGAACGTCAGTTCACATTTGTAGGTGGATCATCAGTGTTAGAGCTAAAATTAGCATGTTTAAAGTGATTTTCATGCTTCCAGGGGCTCGGGAAGTGAATTAAATACTATTTGGAGGCATTTAATGTTCAAGCAAAAACAGCTGATTTTTGACAAAAGAGATAACACCCCCCCATTACGTCATGCTTCAGAAATGTGGAAAATGGTCCGTTTTCAAATGTTTTATTTTTGAACGTCAGTTCACATTTGTAGGTGGATCATCAGTGTTAGAGCTATAATTAGCATGTTTAAAGTGATTTTCATGCTTCCAGGGGCCCTAAACACAAGATTTATGGAATGGTTAAAAGTGCATGAAAATGGCCAATTTACTCACTCTGAGTTCTCAAAAAGGGTTTCTTTACCTCGGGAAGTTAATTAAATACCATTTGGAGGCATTTAATGTTCGAGCCAAAACGGCTGATTTTCGACAAAAGAGATAACACCCCCCCATTACGTCATGCTTCAGAAATGTGGAAAATGGTCCGTTTTCAAATGTTTTATTTTTGAACGTCAGTTCACATTTGTAGGTGGATCATCAGTGTTAGAGCTAAAATGAGCATGTTTAAAGTGATTTTCATGCTTCCAGGGGCCCTAAACACAAGATTTAAGGAATGGTTAAAAGTGCATGAAAATGGCCAATTTACTTACTCTGAGTTCTCAAAAAAGGTTTCTTCATCCCGGGAAGTTAATTAAATACCATTTGGAGGCATTTAATGTTCGAGCCAAAACGGCTGATTTTTGACAGAAGAGATAACACCCCCCCATTACATCATGCTTCAGAAATGTGGAAAATGGTCCGTTTTCAAATGTTTTATTTTTGAACGTCAGTTCACATTTGTAGGTGGATCATCAGTGTTAGAGCTAAAATGAGCATGTTTAAAGTGATTTTCATGCTTCCAGGGGCCCTAAACACAAGATTTAAGGAATGGTTAAAAGTGCATGAAAATGGCCAATTTACTCACTCTGAGTTCTCAAAAAGGGTTTCTTCACCCCGGGAAGTTAGTTAAATACCATTTGGAGGCATTTAATGTTCGAGCCAAAACGGCTGATTTTCGACAAAAGAGATAACACCCCCCCATTACGTCATGCTTCAGAAATGTGGAAAATGGTCCGTTTTCAAATGTTTTATTTTTGAACGTCAGTTCACATTTGTAGGTGGATCATCAGTGTTAGAGCTAAAATTAGCATGTTTAAAGTGATTTTCATGCTTCCAGGGGCTCGGGAAGTTAATTAAATACCATTTGGAGGCATTTAATGTTCGAGCAAAAACGGCTGATTTTCGACAAAAGAGATAACACCCCCCCCATTACGTCATGCTTCAGAAATGTGGAAAATGGTCCGTTTTCAAATGTTTTATTTTTGAACGTCAGTTCACATTTGTAGGTGGATCATCAGTGTTAGAGCTAAAATTAGCATGTTTAAAGTGATTTTCATGCTTCCAGGGGCCCTAAACACACGATTTACGGAATGCTTAAAAGTGCATGAAAATGGCCAATTTACTTACTCTGAGTTCTCAAAAAAGGTTTCTTCACCCCGGGAAGTTAATTAAATACCATTTGGAGGCATTTAATGTTCGAGCCAAAACGGCTGATTTTCGACAAAAGAGATAACACCCCCCCATTACGTCATGCTTCAGAAATGTGGAAAATGGTCCGTTTTCAAATGTTTTATTTTTGAACGTCAGTTCACATTTGTAGGTGGATCATCAGTGTTAGAGCTAAAATTAGCATGTTTAAAGTGATTTTCATGCTTCCAGGGGCTCGGGAAGTAAATTAAATACTATTTGGAGGCATTTAATGTTCAAGCAAAAACAGCAGATTTTTGACAAAAGAGATAACACCCCCCCATTACGTCATGCTTCAGAAATGTGGAAAATGGTCCGTTTTCAAATGTTTTATTTTTGAACGTCAGTTCACATTTGTAGGTGGATCATCAGTGTTAGAGCTAAAATTAGCATGTTTAAAGTGATTTTCATGCTTCCAGGGGCCCTAAACACAAGATTTATGGAATGGTTAAAAGTGCATGAAAATGGCCAATTTACTCACTCTGAGTTCTCAAAAAGGGTTTCTTTACCCCGGGAAGTTAATTAAATACCATTTGGAGGCATTTAATGTTCGAGCCAAAACGGCTGATTTTCGACAAAAGAGATAACACCCCCCCATTACGTCATGCTTCAGAAATGTGGAAAATGGTCCGTTTTCAAATGTTTTATTTTTGAACGTCAGTTCACATTTGTAGGTGGATCATCAGTGTTAGAGCTAAAATTAGCATGTTTAAAGTGATTTTCATGCTTCCAGGGGCTCGGAAAGTGAATTAAATACTATTTGGAGGCATTTAATGTTCAAGCAAAAAAAGCTGATTTTTGACAAAAGAGATAACACCCCCCATTACGTCATGCTTCAGAAATGTGGAAAATGGTCCGTTTTCAAATGTTTTATTTTTGAACGTCAGTTCACATTTGTAGGTGGATCATCAGTGTTAGAGCTAAAATTAGCATGTTTAAAGTGATTTTCATGCTTCCAGGGGCCCTAAACACAAGATTTAAGGAATGGTTAAAAGTGCATGAAAATGGCCAATTTACTCACTCTGAGTTCTCAAAAAGGGTTTCTTCACCCCGGGAAGTTAGTTAAATACCATTTGGAGGCATTTAATGTTCGAGCCAAAACGGCTGATTTTCGACAAAAGAGATAACACCCCCCCATTACGTCATGCTTCAGAAATGTGGAAAATGGTCCGTTTTCAAATGTTTTATTTTTGAACGTCAGTTCACATTTGTAGGTGGATCATCAGTGTTAGAGCTAAAATTAGCATGTTTAAAGTGATTTTCATGCTTCCAGGGGCTCGGGAAGTTAATTAAATACCATTTGGAGGCATTTAATGTTCGAGCAAAAACGGCTGATTTTCGACAAAAGAGATAACACCCCCCCATTACGTCATGCTTCAGAAATGTGGAAAATGGTCCGTTTTCAAATGTTTTATTTTTGAACGTCAGTTCACATTTGTAGGTGGATCATCAGTGTTAGAGCTAAAATTAGCATGTTTAAAGTGATTTTCATGCTTCCAGGGGCCCTAAACACACGATTTACGGAATGGTTAAAAGTGCATGAAAATGGCCAATTTACTTACTCTGAGTTCTCAAAAAAGGTTTCTTCATCCCGGGAAGTTAATTAAATACCATTTGGAGGCATTTAATGTTTGAGCTAAAACGGATGATTTTCGACAAAAGAGATAACACCCCCCTATTACGTCATGCTTCAGAAATGTGGAAAATGGTCCGTTTTCAAATGTTTTATTTTTGAACGTCAGTTCACATTTGTAGGTGGATCATCAGTGTTAGAGCTAAAATTAGCATGTTTAAGGTGATTTTCATGCTTCCAGGGGCCCTAAACACAAGATTTATGGAATGGTTAAAAGTGCATGAAAATGGCCAGTTTACTCACTCTGAGTTCTCAAAAAGGGTTTCTTCACCCCGGGAAGTTAATTAAATACCATTTGGAGGCATTTAATGTTCGAGCCAAAACGGCTGATTTTCGACAAAAGAGATAACACCCCCCCCATTACGTCATGCTTCAGAAATGTGGAAAATGGTCCGTTTTCAAATGTTTTATTTTTGAACGTCAGTTCACATTTGTAGGTGGATCATCAGTGTTAGAGCTAAAATTAGCATGTTTAAAGTGATTTTCATGCTTCCAGGGGCCCTAAACACACGATTTACGGAATGCTTAAAAGTGCATGAAAATGGCCATTTTACTTACTCTGAGTTCTCAAAAAAGGTTTCTTCACCCCGGGAAGTTCATTAAATACCATTTGGAGGCATTTAATGATCGAGCCAAAACGGCTGATTTTCAACAAAAGAGATAACACCCCCCCATTACGTCATGCTTCAGAAATGTGGAAAATGGTCCGTTTTCAAATGTTTTATTTTTGAACGTCAGTTCACATTTGTAGGTGGATCATCAGTGTTAGAGCTAAAATTAGCATGTTTAAAGTGATTTTCATGCTTCCAGGGGCCCTAAACACAAGATTTATGGAATGGTTAAAAGTGCATGAAAATGGCCAATTTACTCACTCTGAGTTCTCAAAAAGGGTTTCTTTACCCCGGGAAGTTAATTAAATACCATTTGGAGGCATTTAATGTTCGAGCCAAAACGGCTGATTTTCGACAAAAGAGATAACACCCCCCCATTACGTCATGCTTCAGAAATGTGGAAAATGGTCCGTATTCAAATGTTTTATTTTTGAACGTCTGTTCACATTTGTAGGTGGATCATCAGTGTTAGAGCTAAAATTAGCATGTTTAAAGTGATTTTCATGCTTCCAGGGGCTCGGAAAGTGAATTAAATACTATTTGGAGGCATTTAATGTTCAAGCAAAAAAAGCTGATTTTTGACAAAAGAGATAACACCCCCCATTACGTCATGCTTCAGAAATGTGGAAAATGGTCCGTTTTCAAATGTTTTATTTTTGAACGTCAGTTCACATTTGTAGGTGGATCATCAGTGTTAGAGCTAAAATTAGCATGTTTAAAGTGATTTTCATGCTTCCAGGGGCCCTAAACACAAGATTTATGGAATGGTTAAAAGTGCATGAAAATGGCCAATTTACTCACTCTGAGTTCTCAAAAAGGGTTTCTTCACCCCGGGAAGTTAATTAAATACCATTTGGAGGCATTTAATGTTCGAGCCAATACGGCTGATTTTCGACAAAAGAGATAACACCCCCCCATTACGTCATGCTTCAGAAATGTGGAAAAGGGTCCGTTTTCAAATGTTTTATTTTTGAACGTCAGTTCACATTTGTAGGTGGATCATCAGTGTTAGAGCTAAAATTAGCATGTTTAAAGTGATTTTCATGCTTCCAGGGGCTCGGGAAGTAAATTAAATACTATTTGGAGGCATTTAATGTTCAAGCAAAAACAGCAGATTTTTGACAAAAGAGATAACACCCCCCCATTACGTCATGCTTCAGAAATGTGGAAAATGGTCCGTTATCAAATGTTTTATTTTTGAACGTCAGTTCACATTTGTAGGTGGATCATCAGTGTTAGAGCTAAAATTAGCATGTTTAAAGTGATTTTCATGCTTCCAGGGGCCCTAAGCACAAGATTTATGGAATGGTTAAAAGTGCATGAAAATGGCCAATTTACTCACTCTGAGTTCTCAAAAAGGGTTTCTTCACCCCGGGAAGTTAATTAAATACCATTTGGAGGCATTTAATGTTCGAGCCAAAACGGCTGATTTTCGACAAAAGAGATAACACCCCCCCATTACGTCATGCTTCAGAAATGTGGAAAATGGTCCGTTTTCAAATGTTTTATTTTTGAACGTCAGTTCACATTTGTAGGTGGATCATCAGTGTTAGAGCTAAAATTAGCATGTTTAAAGTGATTTTCATGCTTCCAGGGGCCCTAAACACAAGATTTATGGAATGGTTAAAAGTGCATGAAAATGGCCAATTTACTCACTCTGAGTTCTCAAAAAGCGTTTCTTTACCCCGGGAAGTTAATTAAATACCATTTGGAGGCATTTAATGTTCGAGCCAAAACGGCTGATTTTCGACAAAAGAGATAACACCCCCCCATTACGTCATGCTTCAGAAATGTGGAAAATGGTCCGTTTTCAAATGTTTTATTTTTGAACGTCAGTTCACATTTGTAGGTGGATCATCAGTGTTAGAGCTAAAATTAGCATGTTTAAAGTGATTTTCATGCTTCCAGGGGCTCGGAAAGTGAATTAAATACTATTTGGAGGCATTTAATGTTCAAGCAAAAAAAGCTGATTTTTGACAAAAGAGATAACACTCCCCCATTACGTCATGCTTCAGAAATGTGGAAAATGGTCCGTTTTCAAATGTTTTATTTTTGAACGTCAGTTCACATTTGTAGGTGGATCATCAGTGTTAGAGCTAAAATTAGCATATTTAAAGTGATTTACATGCTTCCAGGGGCCCTAAACACAAGATTTATGGAATGGTTAAAAGTGCATGAAAATGGCCAATTTACTCACTCTGAGTTCTCAAAAAGGGTTTCTTCACCCCGGGAAGTTAATTAAATACCATTTGGAGGCATTTAATGTTCGAGCCAAAACGGCTAATTTTCGACAAAAGAGATAACACCCCCCCATTACGTCATGCTTCAGAAATGTGGAAAAGGGTCCGTTTTCAAATGTTTTATTTTTGAACGTCAGTTCACATTTGTAGGTGGATCATCGGTGTTAGAGCTAAAATTAGCATGTTTAAAGTGATTTTCATGCTTCCAGGGGCTCGGGAAGTGAATTAAATACTATTTGGAGGCATTTAATGTTCAAGCAAAAACAGCTAATTTTTGACAAAAGAGATAACACCCCCCCATTACGTCATGCTTCAGAAATGTGGAAAATGGTCCGTTTTCAAATGTTTTATTTTTGAACGTCAGTTCACATTTGTAGGTGGATCATCAGTGTTAGAGCTAAAATTAGCATGTTTAAAGTGATTTTCATGCTTCCAGGGGCCCTAAACACAAGATTTATTGAATGGTTGAAAGTGCATGAAAATGGCCAATTTACTCACTCTGAGTTCTCAAAAAGGGTTTCTTTACCCCGGGAAGTTAATTAAATACCATTTGGAGGCATTTAATGTTCAAGCCAAAACGGCTGATTTTTGACAAAAGAGATAACACCCCCCCATTACGTCATGCTTCAGAAATGTGGAAAATGGTCCGTTTTCAAATGTTTTATTTTTGAACGTCAGTTCACATTTGTAGGTGGATCATCAGTGTTAGAGCTAAAATTAGCATGTTTAAAGTGATTTTCATGCTTCCAGGGGCCCTAAACACAAGATTTATGGAATGGTTAAAAGTCCATGAAAATGGCCAATTTACTCACTCTGAGTTCTCAAAAAGGGTTTCTTCACCCCGGGAAGTTAATTAAATACCATTTGGAGGCATTTAATGTTCGAGCCAAAACGGCTGATTTTCGACAAAAGAGATAACACCCCCCCCCCATTACGTCATGCTTCAGAAATGTGGAAAATGGTCCGTTTTCAAATGTTTTATTTTTGAACGTCAGTTCACATTTGTAGGTGGATCATCAGTGTTAGAGCTAAAATTAGCATGTTTAAAGTGATTTTCATGCTTCCAGGGGCTCGGGAAGTTAATTAAATACCATTTGGAGGCATTTAATGTTCGAGCAAAAACGGCTGATTTTCGACAAAAGAGATAACACCCCCCCATTACGTCATGCTTCAGAAATGTGGAAAATGGTCCGTTTTCAAATGTTTTATTTTTGAACGTCAGTTCACATTTGTAGGTGGATCATCAGTGTTAGAGCTAAAATGAGCATGTTTAAAGTGATTTTCATGCTTCCAGGGGCCCTAAACACAAGATTTAAGGAATGGTTAAAAGTGCATGAAAATTTCCAATTTACTCACTCTGAGTTCTCAAAAAGGGTTTCTTCACCCCGGGAAGTTAGTTAAATACCATTTGGAGGCATTTAATGTTCGAGCCAAAACGGCTGATTTTCGACAAAAGAGATAACACCCCCCCATTACGTCATGCTTCAGAAATGTGGAAAATGGTCCGTTTTCAAATGTTTTATTTTTGAACGTCAGTTCACATTTGTAGGTGGATCATCAGTGTTAGAGCTAAAATGAGCATGTTTAAAGTGATTTTCATGCTTCCAGGGGCTCGGGAAGTTAATTAAATACCATTTGGAGGCATTTAATGTTCGAGCAAAAACGGCTGATTTTCGACAAAAGAGATAACACCCCCCCATTACGTCATGCTTCAGAAATGTGGAAAATGGTCCGTTTTCAAATGTTTTATTTTTGAACGTCAGTTCACATTTGTAGGTGGATCATCAGTGTTAGAGCTAAAATTAGCATGTTTAAAGTGATTTTCATGCTTCCAGGGGCCCTAAACACACGATTTATGGAATGGTTAAAAGTGCATGAAAATGGCCAATTTACTCACTCTGAGTTCTCAAAAAGGGTTTCTTCACCCCGGGAAGTTAATTAAATACCATTTGGAGGCATTTAATGTTCGAGCCAAAACGGCTGATGCTCGACCAAAAAGATAACACCCCCCCATTACGTCATGCTTCAGAAATATGGAAAATGGTCCGTTTTCAAATGTTTTATTTTTGAACGTCAGTTCACATTTGTAGGTGGATCATCAGTGTTAGAGCTAAAATTAGCATGTTTAAAGTGATTTTCATGCTTCCAGGGGCCCTAAACACACGATTTACGGAATGCTTAAAAGTGCATGAAAATGGCCAATTTACTTACTCTGAGTTCTCAAAAAAGGTTTCTTCATTCCGGGAAGTTAATTAAATACCATTTGGAGGCATTTAATGTTTGAGCTAAAACGGATGATTTTCGACAAAAGAGATAACACCCCCCTATTACGTCATGCTTCAGAAATGTGGAAAATGGTCCGTTTTCAAATGTTTTATTTTTGAACGTCAGTTCACATTTGTAGGTGGATCATCAGTGTTAGAGCTAAAATTAGCATGTTTAAGGTGATTTTCATGCTTCCAGGGGCCCTAAACACAAGATTTATGGAATGGTTAAAAGTGCATGAAAATGGCCAATTTACTCACTCTGAGTTCTCAAAAAGGGTTTCTTCACCCCGGGAAGTTAATTAAATACCATTTGGAGGCATTTAATGTTCGAGCCAAAACGGCTGATTTTCGACAAAAGAGATAACACCCCCCCATTACGTCATGCTTCAGAAATGTGGAAAATGGTCCGTTTTCAAATGTTTTATTTTTGAACGTCAGTTCACATTTGTAGGTGGATCATCAGTGTTAGAGCTAAAATTAGCATGTTTAAAGTGATTTTCATGCTTCCAGGGGCCCTAAACACAAGATTTATGGAATGGTTAAAAGTGCATGAAAATTGCCAATTTACTCACTCTGAGTTCTCAAAAAGGGTTTCTTTACCCCGGGAAGTTAATTAAATACCATTTGGAGGCATTTAATGTTCGAGCCAAAACGGCTGATTTTCGACAAAAGAGATAACACCCCCCATTACGTCATGCTTCAGAAATGTGGAAAATGGTCCGTTTTCAAATGTTTTATTTTTGAACGTCAGTTCACATTTGTAGGTGGATCATCAGTGTTAGAGCTAAAATTAGCATGTTTAAAATGATTTTCATGCTTCCAGGGGCTCGGAAAGTGAATTAAATACTATTTGGAGGCATTTAATGTTCAAGCAAAAAAAGCTGATTTTTGACAAAAGAGATAACACCCCCCATTACGTCATGCTTCCGAAATGTGGAAAATGGTCCGTTTTCAAATGTTTTATTTTTGAACGTCAGTTCACATTTGTAGGTGGATCATCAGTGTTAGAGCTAAAATTAGAATGTTTAAAGTGATTTTCATGCTTCCAGGGGCCCTAAACACAAGATTTATGGAATGGTTAAAGTGCATGAAAATGGCCAATTTACTCACTCTGAGTTCTCAAAAAGGGTTTCTTCACCCCAGGAAGTTAATTAAATACCATTTGGAGGCATTTAATGTTCGAGCCAAAACGGCTGATTTTCGACAAAAGAGATAACACCCCCCCCCATTACGTCATGCTTCAGAAATGTGGAAAATGGTCCGTTTTCAAATGTTTTATTTTTGAACGTCAGTTCACATTTGTAGGTGGATCATCAGTGTTAGAGCTAAAATTAGCATGTTTAGAGTGATTTTCATGCTTCCAGGGGCTCGGGAAGTTAATTAAATACCATTTGGAGGCATTTAATGTTCGAGCAAAAACGGCTGATTTTCGACAAAAGAGATAACACCCCCCCATTACGTCATGCTTCAGAAATGTGGAAAATGGTCCGTTTTCAAATGTTTTATTTTTGAACGTCAGTTCACATTTGTAGGTGGATCATCAGTGTTAGAGCTAAAATTAGCATGTTTAAAGTGATTTTCATGCTTCCAGGGGCCCTAAACACACGATTTATGGAATGGTTAAAAGTGCATGAAAATGGCCAATTTACTCACTCTGAGTTCTCAAAAAGGGTTTCTTCACCCCGGGAAGTTAATTAAATACCATTTGGAGGCATTTAATGTTCGAGCCAAAACGGCTGATGCTCGACCAAAAAGATAACACCCCCCCATTACGTCATGCTTCAGAAATATGGAAAATGGTCCGTTTTCAAATGTTTTATTTTTGAACGTCAGTTCACATTTGTAGGTGGATCATCAGTGTTAGAGCTAAAATTAGCATGTTTAAAGTGATTTTCATGCTTCCAGGGGCCCTAAACACACGATTTACGGAATGCTTAAAAGTGCATGAAAATGGCCAATTTACTTACTCTGAGTTCTCAAAAAAGGTTTCTTCATCCCGGGAAGTTAATTAAATACCATTTGGAGGCATTTAATGTTCGAGCCAAAACGGCTGATTTTCGACAAAAGAGATAACACCCCCCATTACGTCATGCTTCAGAAATGTGGAAAATGGTCCGTTTTCAAATGTTTTATTTTTGAACGTCAGTTCACATTTGTAGGTGGATCATCAGTGTTAGAGCTAAAATTAGCATGTTTAAAGTGATTTTCATGCTTCCAGGGGCTCGGGAAGTTAATTAAATACCATTTGGAGGCATTTAATGTTCGAGCAAAAACGGCTGATTTTCGACAAAAGAGATAACACCCCCCCATTACGTCATGCTTCAGAAATGTGGAAAATGGTCCGTTTTCAAATGTTTTATTTTTGAACGTCAGTTCACATTTGTAGGTGGATCATCAGTGTTAGAGCTAAAATTAGCATGTTTAAAGTGATTTTCATGCTTCCAGGGGCCCTAAACACACGATTTATGGAATGGTTAAAAGTGCATGAAAATGGCCAATTTACTCACTCTGAGTTCTCAAAAAGGGTTTCTTCACCCCGGGAAGTTAATTAAATACCATTTGGAGGCATTTAATGTTCGAGCCAAAACGGCTGATGCTCGACCAAAAAGATAACACCCCCCCATTACGTCATGCTTCAGAAATATGGAAAATGGTCCGTTTTCAAATGTTTTATTTTTGAACGTCAGTTCACATTTGTAGGTGGATCATCAGTGTTAGAGCTAAAATTAGCATGTTTAAAGTGATTTTCATGCTTCCAGGGGCCCTAAACACACGATTTACGGAATGCTTAAAAGTGCATGAAAATGGCCAATTTACTTACTCTGAGTTCTCAAAAAAGGTTTCTTCATCCCGGGAAGTTAATTAAATACCATTTGGAGGCATTTAATGTTTGAGCTAAAACGGATGATTTTCGACAAAAGAGATAACACCCCCCTATTACGTCATGCTTCAGAAATGTGGAAAATGGTCCATTTTCAAATGTTTTATTTTTGAACGTCAGTTCACATTTGTAGGTGGATCATCAGTGTTAGAGCTAAAATTAGCATGTTTAAGGTGATTTTCATGCTTCCAGGGGCCCTAAACACAAGATTTATGGAATGGTTAAAAGTGCATGAAAATGGCCAATTTACTCACTCTGAGTTCTCAAAAAGGGTTTCTTCACCCCGGGAAGTTAATTAAATACCATTTGGAGGCATTTAATGTTCGAACCAAAACGGCTGATTTTCGACAAAAGAGATAACACTCCCCCATTACGTCATGCTTCAGAAATGTGGAAAATGGTCCGTTTTCAAATGTTTTATTTTTGAACGTCAGTTCACATTTGTAGGTGGATCATCAGTGTTAGAGCTAAAATTAGCATGTTTAAAGTGATTTTCATGCTTCCAGGGGCCCTAAACACAAGATTTATGGAATGGTTAAAAGTGCATGAAAATGGCCAATTTACTCACTCTGAGTTCTCAAAAAGGGTTTCTTTACCCCGGGAAGTTAATTAAATACCATTTGGAGGCATTTAATGTTCGAGCCAAAACGGCTGATTTTCGACAAAAGAGATAACACCCCCCCATTACGTCATGCTTCAGAAATGTGGAAAATGGTCCGTTTTCAAATGTTTTATTTTTGAACGTCAGTTCACATTTGTAGGTGGATCATCAGTGTTAGAGCTAAAATTAGCATGTTTAAAATGATTTTCATGCTTCCAGGGGCTCGGAAAGTGAATTAAATACTATTTGGAGGCATTTAATGTTCAAGCAAAAAAAGCTGATTTTTGACAAAAGAGATAACACCCCCCATTACGTCATGCTTCAGAAATGTGGAAAATGGTCCGTTTTCAAATGTTTTATTTTTGAACGTCAGTTCACATTTGTAGGTGGATCATCAGTGTTAGAGCTAAAATTAGCATGTTTAAAGTGATTTTCATGCTTCCAGGGGCCCTAAACACAAGATTTATGGAATGGTTAAAGTGCATGAAAATGGCCAATTTACTCACTCTGAGTTCTCAAAAAGGGTTTCTTCACCCCGGGAAGTTAATTAAATACCATTTGGAGGCATTTAATGTTCGAGCCAAAACGGCTGATTTTCGACAAAAGAGATAACACCCCCCCCCATTACGTCATGCTTCAGAAATGTGGAAAATGGTCCGTTTTCAAATGTTTTATTTTTGAACGTCAGTTCACATTTGTAGGTGGATCATCAGTGTTAGAACTAAAATTAGCATGTTTAAAGTGATTTTCATGCTTCCAGGGGCTCGGGAAGTTAATTAAATACCATTTGGAGGCATTTAATGTTCGAGCAAAAACGGCTGATTTTCGACAAAAGAGATAACACCCCCCCATTACGTCATGCTTCAGAAATGTGGAAAATGGTCCGTTTTCAAATGTTTTATTTTTGAACGTCAGTTCACATTTGTAGGTGGATCATCAGTGTTAGAGCTAAAATTAGCATGTTTAAAGTGATTTTCATGCTTCCAGGGGCCCTAAACACACGATTTATGGAATGGTTAAAAGTGCATGAAAATGGCCAATTTACTTACTCTGAGTTCTCAAAAAAGGTTTCTTCATCCCGGGTAGTTAATTAAATACCATTTGGAGGCATTTATTGTTTGAGCTAAAACGGATGATTTTCGACAAAAGAGATAACACCCCCCCATTACTTCATGCTTCAGAAATGTGGAAAATGGTCCGTTTTCAAATGTTTTATTTTTGAACGTCAGTTCACATTTGTAGGTGGATCATCAGTGTTAGAGCTAAAATTAGCATGTTTAAGGTGATTTTCATGCTTCCAGGGGCCCTAAACACAAGATTTATGGAATAGTTAATAGTGCATGAAAATGGCCAATTTACTCACTCTGAGTTCTCAAAAAGGGTTTCTTCACCCCGGGAAGTTAATTAAATACCATTTGGAGGCATTTAATGTTTGAGCCAAAACGGCTGATTTTCGACAAAAGAGATAACACCCCCCCATTACGTCATGCTTCAGAAATGTGGAAAATGGTCCATTTTCAAATGTTTTATTTTTGAACGTCAGTTCACATTTGTAGGTGGATCATCAGTGTTAGAGCTAAAATTAGCATGTTTAAAGTGATTTTCATGCTTCCAGGGGCCCTAAACACAAGATTTATGGAATGGTTAAAAGTGCATGAAAATGGCCAATTTACTCACTCTGAGTTCTCAAAAAGGGTTTCTTTACCTCGGGAAGTTAATTTAATACCATTTGGAGGCATTTAATGTTCGAGCCAAAATGGCTGATTTTCGACAAAAGAGATAACACCCCCCCATTACGTCATGCTTCAGAAATGTGGAAAATGGTCCGTTTTCAAATGTTTTATTTTTGAACGTCAGTTCACATTTGTAGGTGGATCATCAGTGTTAGAGCTAAAATGAGCATGTTTAAAGTGATTTTCATGCTTCCAGTGGCCCTAAACACAAGATTTAAGGAATGGTTAAAAGTGCATGAAAATGGCCAATTTACTCACTCTGAGTTCTCAAAAAGGGTTTCTTCACCCCAGGAAGTTAATTAAATACCATTTGGAGGCATTTAATGTTCGAGCAAAAACGGCAGATTTTCGACAAAAGAGATAACACCCCCCCATTACGTCATGCTTCAGAAATGTGGAAAATGGTCCGTTTTCAAATGTTTTATTTTTGAACGTCAGTTCACATTTGTAGGTGGATCATCAGTGTTAGAGCTAAAATTAGCATGTTTAAAGTGATTTTCATGCTTCCAGGGGCCCTAAACACACGATTTATGGAATGGTTAAAAGTGCATGAAAATGGCCAATTTACTTACTCTGAGTTCTCAAAAAAGGTTTCTTCATCCCGGGAAGTTAATTAAATACCATTTGGAGGCATTTAATGTTTGAGCTAAAACGGATGATTTTCGACAAAAGAGATAACACCCCCCTATTACGTCATGCTTCAGAAATGTGGAAAATGGTCCGTTTTCAAATGTTTTATTTTTGAACGTCAGTTCACATTTGTAGGTGGATCATCAGTGTTAGAGCTAAAATTAGCATGTTTAAAGTGATTTTCATGCTTCCAGGGGCTCGGGAAGTAAATTAAATACTATTTGGAGGCATTTAATGTTCAAGCAAAAACAGCAGATTTTTGACAAAAGAGATAACACCCCCCCATTACGTCATGCTTCAGAAATGTGGAAAATGGTCCGTTTTCAAATGTTTTATTTTTGAACGTCAGTTCACATTTGTAGGTGGATCATCAGTGTTAGAGCTAAAATTAGCATGTTTAAAGTGATTTTCATGCTTCCAGGGGCTCGGGAAGTGAATTAAATACTATTTGGAGGCATTTAATGCTCAAGCAAAAACAGCTGATTTTTGACAAAAGAGATAACACCCCCATTACTTCATGCTTCAGAAATGTGGAAAATGGTCCATTTTCAAATGTTTTATTTTTGAACGTCAGTTCACATTTGTAGGTGGATCATCAGTGTTAGAGCTAAAATTAGCATGTTTAAAGTGATTTTCATGCTTCCAGGGGCCCTAAACACAAGATTTATGGAATGGTTAAAAGTGCATGAAAATGGCCAATTTACTCACTCTGAGTTCTCAAAAAGGGTTTCTTCACCCCGGGAAGTTAATTAAATACCATTTGGAGGCATTTAATGTTCGAGCCAAAACGGCTGATTTTCGACAAAAGAGATAACACCCCCCATTACGTCATGCTTCAGAAATGTGGAAAATGGTCCGTTTTCAAATGTTTTATTTTTGAACGTCAGTTCACATTTGTAGGTGGATCATCAGTGTTAGAGCTAAAATTAGCATGTTTAAAGTGATTTTCATGCTTCCAGGGGCTCGGGAAGTTAATTAAATACCATTTGGAGGCATTTAATGTTCGAGCAAAAACGGCTGATTTTCGACAAAAGAGATAACACCCCCCCCATTACGTCATGCTTCAGAAATGTGGAAAATGGTCCGTTTTCAAATGTTTTATTTTTGAACGTCAGTTCACATTTGTAGGTGGATCATCAGTGTTAGAGCTAAAATTAGCATGTTTAAAGTGATTTTCATGCTTCCAGGGGCCCTAAACACACGATTTATGGAATGGTTAAAAGTGCATGAAAATGGCCAATTTACTTACTCTGAGTTCTCAAAAAAGGTTTCTTCATCCCGGGAAGTTAATTAAAAACCCTTTGGAGGCATTTATTGTTTGAGCTAAAACGGATGATTTTCGACAAAAGAGATAACACCCCCTATTACGTCATGCTTCAGAAATGTGGAAAATGGTCCGTTTTCAAATGTTTTATTTTTGAACGTCAGTTCACATTTGTAGGTGGATCATCAGTGTTAGAGCTAAAATTAGCATGTTTAAGGTGATTTTCATGCTTCCAGGGGCCCTAAACACAAGATTTATGGAATGGTTAATAGTGCATGAAAATGGCCAATTTACTCACTCTGAGTTCTCAAAAAGGGTTTCTTCACCCCGGGAAGTTAATTAAATACCATTTGGAGGCATTTAATGTTTGAGCCAAAACGGCTGATTTTCGACAAAAGAGATAACACCCCCCCATTACGTCATGCTTCAGAAATGTGGAAAATGGTCCGTTTTCAAATGTTTTATTTTTGAACGTCAGTTCACATTTGTAGGTGGATCATCAGTGTTAGAGCTAAAATTAGCATGTTTAAAGTGATTTTCATGCTTCCAGGGGCTCGCGAAGTGAATTAAATACTATTTGGAGGCATTTAATGTTCAAGCAAAAACAGCTGATTTTTGACAAAAGAGATAACACCCCCCCATTAGAGTCATGCTTCAGAAATGTGGAAAATGGTCCGTTTTCAAATGTTTTATTTTTGAACGTCAGTTCACATTTGTAGGTGGATCATCAGTGTTAGAGCTAAAATTAGCATGTTTAAAGTGATTTTCATGCTTCCAGGGGCCCTAAACACAAGATTTATGGAATGGTTAAAAGTGCATGAAAATGGGCAATTTACTCACTCTGAGTTCTCAAAAAGGGTTTCTTTACCTCGGGAAGTTAATTAAATACCATTTGGAGGCATTTAATGTTCGAGCCAAAACGGCTGATTTTCGACAAAAGAGATAACACCCCCCCATTACGTCATGCTTCAGAAATGTGGAAAATGGTCCGTTTTCAAATGTTTTATTTTTGAACGTCAGTTCACATTTGTAGGTGGATCATCAGTGTTAGAGCTAAAATTAGCATGTTTAAAGTGATTTTCATGCTTCCAGGGGCTCGGAAAGTGAATTAAATACTATTTGGAGGCATTTAATGTTCAAGCAAAAAAAGCTGATTTTTGACAAAAAAAATAACACCCCCCCATTACGTCATGCTTCAGAAATGTGGAAAATGGTCCGTTTTCAAATGTTTTATTTTTGAACGTCAGTTCACATTTGTAGGTGGATCATCAGTGTTAGAGCTAAAATTAGCATGTTTAAAGTGATTTTCATGCTTCCAGGGGCCCTAAACACAAGATTTATGGAATGGTTAAAAGTCCATGAAAATGGCCAATTTACTCACTCTGAGTTCTCAAAAAGGGTTTCCTTACCCCGGGAAGTTGATTAAATACCATTTGGAGGCATTTAATGTTCGAGCCAAAACGGCTGATTTTCGACAAAAGAGATAACACCCCCCCATTACGTCATGCTTTAGAAATGTGGAAAATGGTCCGTTTTCAAATGTTTTATTTTTGAACGTCAGTTCACATTTGTAGGTGGATCATCAGTGTTAGAGCTAAAATTAGCATGTTTAAAGTGATTTTCATGCTTCCAGGGGCCCTAAACACAAGATTTATGGAATGGTTAAAAGTGCATGAAAATGGCCAATTTACTCACTCTGAGTTCTCAAAAAGGGTTTCTTCACCCCGGGAAGTTAATTAAATACCATTTGGAGGCATTTATTGTTCGAGCAAAAACTGCTGATTTTCGACAAAAGAGATAACACCCCCCTATTACGTCATGCTTCAGAAATGTGGAAAATGGTCCGTTTTCAAATGTTTTATTTTTGAACGTCAGTTCACATTTGTAGGTGGATCATCAGTGTTAGAGCTAAAATTAGCATGTTTAAAGTTATTTTCATGCTTCCAGGGGCCCTAAACACAAGATTTATGGAATGGTTAAAAGTGCATGAAAATGGCCAATTTACTCACTCTGAGTTCTCAAAAAGGGTTTCTTCACCCCGGGAAGTTAATTAAATACCATTTGGAGGCATTTAATGTTTGAGCCAAAACGGCTGATTTTCGACAAAAGAGATAACACCCCCCCATTACGTCATGCTTCAGAAATGTGGAAAATGGTCCGTTTTCAAATGTTTTATTTTTGAACGTCAGTTCACATTTGTAGGTGGATCATCAGTGTTAGAGCTAAAATTAGCATGTTTAAAGTGATTTTCATGCTTCCAGGGGCCCTAAACACAAGATTTATGGAATGGTTAAAAGTGCATGAAAATGGCCAATTTACTCACTCTGAGTTCTCAAAAAGGGTTTCTTTACCTCGGGAAGTTAATTTAATACCATTTGGAGGCATTTAATGTTCGAGCCAAAATGGCTGATTTTCGACAAAAGAGATAACACCCCCCATTACGTCATGCTTCAGAAATGTGGAAAATGGTCCGTTTTCAAATGTTTTATTTTTGAACGTCAGTTCACATTTGTAGGTGGATCATCAGTGTTAGAGCTAAAATTAGCATGTTTAAAGTGATTTTCATGCTTCCAGGGGCTCGGGAAGTGAATTAAATACTATTTGGAGGCATTTAATGTTCAAGCAAAAACAGCTGATTTTTGACAAAAGAGATAACACCCCCCCATTACGTCATGCTTCAGAAATGTGGAAAATGGTCCGTTTTCAAATGTTTTATTTTTGAACGTCAGTTCACATTTGTAGGTGGATCATCAGTGTTAGAGCTATAATTAGCATGTTTAAAGTGATTTTCATGCTTCCAGGGGCCCTAAACACAAGATTTATGGAATGGTTAAAAGTGCATGAAAATGGCCAATTTACTCACTCTGAGTTCTCAAAAAGGGTTTCTTTACCTCGGGAAGTTAATTAAATACCATTTGGAGGCATTTAATGTTCGAGCCAAAACGGCTGATTTTCGACAAAAGAGATAACACCCCCCCATTACGTCATGCTTCAGAAATGTGGAAAATGGTCCGTTTTCAAATGTTTTATTTTTGAACGTCAGTTCACATTTGTAGGTGGATCATCAGTGTTAGAGCTAAAATGAGCATGTTTAAAGTGATTTTCATGCTTCCAGGGGCCCTAAACACAAGATTTAAGGAATGGTTAAAAGTGCATGAAAATGGCCAATTTACTTACTCTGAGTTCTCAAAAAAGGTTTCTTCATCCCGGGAAGTTAATTAAATACCATTTGGAGGCATTTAATGTTCGAGCCAAAACGGCTGATTTTTGACAGAAGAGATAACACCCCCCCATTACATCATGCTTCAGAAATGTGGAAAATGGTCCGTTTTCAAATGTTTTATTTTTGAACGTCAGTTCACATTTGTAGGTGGATCATCAGTGTTAGAGCTAAAATGAGCATGTTTAAAGTGATTTTCATGCTTCCAGGGGCCCTAAACACAAGATTTAAGGAATGGTTAAAAGTGCATGAAAATGGCCAATTTACTCACTCTGAGTTCTCAAAAAGGGTTTCTTCACCCCGGGAAGTTAGTTAAATACCATTTGGAGGCATTTAATGTTCGAGCCAAAACGGCTGATTTTCGACAAAAGAGATAACACCCCCCCATTACGTCATGCTTCAGAAATGTGGAAAATGGTCCGTTTTCAAATGTTTTATTTTTGAACGTCAGTTCACATTTGTAGGTGGATCATCAGTGTTAGAGCTAAAATTAGCATGTTTAAAGTGATTTTCATGCTTCCAGGGGCTCGGGAAGTTAATTAAATACCATTTGGAGGCATTTAATGTTCGAGCAAAAACGGCTGATTTTCGACAAAAGAGATAACACCCCCCCCATTACGTCATGCTTCAGAAATGTGGAAAATGGTCCGTTTTCAAATGTTTTATTTTTGAACGTCAGTTCACATTTGTAGGTGGATCATCAGTGTTAGAGCTAAAATTAGCATGTTTAAAGTGATTTTCATGCTTCCAGGGGCCCTAAACACACGATTTACGGAATGCTTAAAAGTGCATGAAAATGGCCAATTTACTTACTCTGAGTTCTCAAAAAAGGTTTCTTCACCCCGGGAAGTTAATTAAATACCATTTGGAGGCATTTAATGTTCGAGCCAAAACGGCTGATTTTCGACAAAAGAGATAACACCCCCCCATTACGTCATGCTTCAGAAATGTGGAAAATGGTCCGTTTTCAAATGTTTTATTTTTGAACGTCAGTTCACATTTGTAGGTGGATCATCAGTGTTAGAGCTAAAATTAGCATGTTTAAAGTGATTTTCATGCTTCCAGGGGCTCGGGAAGTAAATTAAATACTATTTGGAGGCATTTAATGTTCAAGCAAAAACAGCAGATTTTTGACAAAAGAGATAACACCCCCCCATTACGTCATGCTTCAGAAATGTGGAAAATGGTCCGTTTTCAAATGTTTTATTTTTGAACGTCAGTTCACATTTGTAGGTGGATCATCAGTGTTAGAGCTAAAATTAGCATGTTTAAAGTGATTTTCATGCTTCCAGGGGCCCTAAACACAAGATTTATGGAATGGTTAAAAGTGCATGAAAATGGCCAATTTACTCACTCTGAGTTCTCAAAAAGGGTTTCTTTACCCCGGGAAGTTAATTAAATACCATTTGGAGGCATTTAATGTTCGAGCCAAAACGGCTGATTTTCGACAAAAGAGATAACACCCCCCCATTACGTCATGCTTCAGAAATGTGGAAAATGGTCCGTTTTCAAATGTTTTATTTTTGAACGTCAGTTCACATTTGTAGGTGGATCATCAGTGTTAGAGCTAAAATTAGCATGTTTAAAGTGATTTTCATGCTTCCAGGGGCTCGGAAAGTGAATTAAATACTATTTGGAGGCATTTAATGTTCAAGCAAAAAAAGCTGATTTTTGACAAAAGAGATAACACCCCCCATTACGTCATGCTTCAGAAATGTGGAAAATGGTCCGTTTTCAAATGTTTTATTTTTGAACGTCAGTTCACATTTGTAGGTGGATCATCAGTGTTAGAGCTAAAATTAGCATGTTTAAAGTGATTTTCATGCTTCCAGGGGCCCTAAACACAAGATTTAAGGAATGGTTAAAAGTGCATGAAAATGGCCAATTTACTCACTCTGAGTTCTCAAAAAGGGTTTCTTCACCCCGGGAAGTTAGTTAAATACCATTTGGAGGCATTTAATGTTCGAGCCAAAACGGCTGATTTTCGACAAAAGAGATAACACCCCCCCATTACGTCATGCTTCAGAAATGTGGAAAATGGTCCGTTTTCAAATGTTTTATTTTTGAACGTCAGTTCACATTTGTAGGTGGATCATCAGTGTTAGAGCTAAAATTAGCATGTTTAAAGTGATTTTCATGCTTCCAGGGGCTCGGGAAGTTAATTAAATACCATTTGGAGGCATTTAATGTTCGAGCAAAAACGGCTGATTTTCGACAAAAGAGATAACACCCCCCCATTACGTCATGCTTCAGAAATGTGGAAAATGGTCCGTTTTCAAATGTTTTATTTTTGAACGTCAGTTCACATTTGTAGGTGGATCATCAGTGTTAGAGCTAAAATTAGCATGTTTAAAGTGATTTTCATGCTTCCAGGGGCCCTAAACACACGATTTACGGAATGGTTAAAAGTGCATGAAAATGGCCAATTTACTTACTCTGAGTTCTCAAAAAAGGTTTCTTCATCCCGGGAAGTTAATTAAATACCATTTGGAGGCATTTAATGTTTGAGCTAAAACGGATGATTTTCGACAAAAGAGATAACACCCCCCTATTACGTCATGCTTCAGAAATGTGGAAAATGGTCCGTTTTCAAATGTTTTATTTTTGAACGTCAGTTCACATTTGTAGGTGGATCATCAGTGTTAGAGCTAAAATTAGCATGTTTAAGGTGATTTTCATGCTTCCAGGGGCCCTAAACACAAGATTTATGGAATGGTTAAAAGTGCATGAAAATGGCCAGTTTACTCACTCTGAGTTCTCAAAAAGGGTTTCTTCACCCCGGGAAGTTAATTAAATACCATTTGGAGGCATTTAATGTTCGAGCCAAAACGGCTGATTTTCGACAAAAGAGATAACACCCCCCCCATTACGTCATGCTTCAGAAATGTGGAAAATGGTCCGTTTTCAAATGTTTTATTTTTGAACGTCAGTTCACATTTGTAGGTGGATCATCAGTGTTAGAGCTAAAATTAGCATGTTTAAAGTGATTTTCATGCTTCCAGGGGCCCTAAACACACGATTTACGGAATGCTTAAAAGTGCATGAAAATGGCCATTTTACTTACTCTGAGTTCTCAAAAAAGGTTTCTTCACCCCGGGAAGTTCATTAAATACCATTTGGAGGCATTTAATGATCGAGCCAAAACGGCTGATTTTCGACAAAAGAGATAACACCCCCCCATTACGTCATGCTTCAGAAATGTGGAAAATGGTCCGTTTTCAAATGTTTTATTTTTGAACGTCAGTTCACATTTGTAGGTGGATCATCAGTGTTAGAGCTAAAATTAGCATGTTTAAAGTGATTTTCATGCTTCCAGGGGCCCTAAACACAAGATTTATGGAATGGTTAAAAGTGCATGAAAATGGCCAATTTACTCACTCTGAGTTCTCAAAAAGGGTTTCTTTACCCCGGGAAGTTAATTAAATACCATTTGGAGGCATTTAATGTTCGAGCCAAAACGGCTGATTTTCGACAAAAGAGATAACACCCCCCCATTACGTCATGCTTCAGAAATGTGGAAAATGGTCCGTATTCAAATGTTTTATTTTTGAACGTCTGTTCACATTTGTAGGTGGATCATCAGTGTTAGAGCTAAAATTAGCATGTTTAAAGTGATTTTCATGCTTCCAGGGGCTCGGAAAGTGAATTAAATACTATTTGGAGGCATTTAATGTTCAAGCAAAAAAAGCTGATTTTTGACAAAAGAGATAACACCCCCCATTACGTCATGCTTCAGAAATGTGGAAAATGGTCCGTTTTCAAATGTTTTATTTTTGAACGTCAGTTCACATTTGTAGGTGGATCATCAGTGTTAGAGCTAAAATTAGCATGTTTAAAGTGATTTTCATGCTTCCAGGGGCCCTAAACACAAGATTTATGGAATGGTTAAAAGTGCATGAAAATGGCCAATTTACTCACTCTGAGTTCTCAAAAAGGGTTTCTTCACCCCGGGAAGTTAATTAAATACCATTTGGAGGCATTTAATGTTCGAGCCAATACGGCTGATTTTCGACAAAAGAGATAACACCCCCCCATTACGTCATGCTTCAGAAATGTGGAAAAGGGTCCGTTTTCAAATGTTTTATTTTTGAACGTCAGTTCACATTTGTAGGTGGATCATCAGTGTTAGAGCTAAAATTAGCATGTTTAAAGTGATTTTCATGCTTCCAGGGGCTCGGGAAGTAAATTAAATACTATTTGGAGGCATTTAATGTTCAAGCAAAAACAGCAGATTTTTGACAAAAGAGATAACACCCCCCCATTACGTCATGCTTCAGAAATGTGGAAAATGGTCCGTTATCAAATGTTTTATTTTTGAACGTCAGTTCACATTTGTAGGTGGATCATCAGTGTTAGAGCTAAAATTAGCATGTTTAAAGTGATTTTCATGCTTCCAGGGGCCCTAAGCACAAGATTTATGGAATGGTTAAAAGTGCATGAAAATGGCCAATTTACTCACTCTGAGTTCTCAAAAAGGGTTTCTTCACCCCGGGAAGTTAATTAAATACCATTTGGAGGCATTTAATGTTCGAGCCAAAACGGCTGATTTTCGACAAAAGAGATAACACCCCCCCATTACGTCATGCTTCAGAAATGTGGAAAATGGTCCGTTTTCAAATGTTTTATTTTTGAACGTCAGTTCACATTTGTAGGTGGATCATCAGTGTTAGAGCTAAAATTAGCATGTTTAAAGTGATTTTCATGCTTCCAGGGGCCCTAAACACAAGATTTATGGAATGGTTAAAAGTGCATGAAAATGGCCAATTTACTCACTCTGAGTTCTCAAAAAGCGTTTCTTTACCCCGGGAAGTTAATTAAATACCATTTGGAGGCATTTAATGTTCGAGCCAAAACGGCTGATTTTCGACAAAAGAGATAACACCCCCCCATTACGTCATGCTTCAGAAATGTGGAAAATGGTCCGTTTTCAAATGTTTTATTTTTGAACGTCAGTTCACATTTGTAGGTGGATCATCAGTGTTAGAGCTAAAATTAGCATGTTTAAAGTGATTTTCATGCTTCCAGGGGCTCGGAAAGTGAATTAAATACTATTTGGAGGCATTTAATGTTCAAGCAAAAAAAGCTGATTTTTGACAAAAGAGATAACACTCCCCCATTACGTCATGCTTCAGAAATGTGGAAAATGGTCCGTTTTCAAATGTTTTATTTTTGAACGTCAGTTCACATTTGTAGGTGGATCATCAGTGTTAGAGCTAAAATTAGCATATTTAAAGTGATTTACATGCTTCCAGGGGCCCTAAACACAAGATTTATGGAATGGTTAAAAGTGCATGAAAATGGCCAATTTACTCACTCTGAGTTCTCAAAAAGGGTTTCTTCACCCCGGGAAGTTAATTAAATACCATTTGGAGGCATTTAATGTTCGAGCCAAAACGGCTAATTTTCGACAAAAGAGATAACACCCCCCCATTACGTCATGCTTCAGAAATGTGGAAAAGGGTCCGTTTTCAAATGTTTTATTTTTGAACGTCAGTTCACATTTGTAGGTGGATCATCGGTGTTAGAGCTAAAATTAGCATGTTTAAAGTGATTTTCATGCTTCCAGGGGCTCGGGAAGTGAATTAAATACTATTTGGAGGCATTTAATGTTCAAGCAAAAACAGCTAATTTTTGACAAAAGAGATAACACCCCCCCATTACGTCATGCTTCAGAAATGTGGAAAATGGTCCGTTTTCAAATGTTTTATTTTTGAACGTCAGTTCACATTTGTAGGTGGATCATCAGTGTTAGAGCTAAAATTAGCATGTTTAAAGTGATTTTCATGCTTCCAGGGGCCCTAAACACAAGATTTATTGAATGGTTGAAAGTGCATGAAAATGGCCAATTTACTCACTCTGAGTTCTCAAAAAGGGTTTCTTTACCCCGGGAAGTTAATTAAATACCATTTGGAGGCATTTAATGTTCAAGCCAAAACGGCTGATTTTTGACAAAAGAGATAACACCCCCCCATTACGTCATGCTTCAGAAATGTGGAAAATGGTCCGTTTTCAAATGTTTTATTTTTGAACGTCAGTTCACATTTGTAGGTGGATCATCAGTGTTAGAGCTAAAATTAGCATGTTTAAAGTGATTTTCATGCTTCCAGGGGCCCTAAACACAAGATTTATGGAATGGTTAAAAGTCCATGAAAATGGCCAATTTACTCACTCTGAGTTCTCAAAAAGGGTTTCTTCACCCCGGGAAGTTAATTAAATACCATTTGGAGGCATTTAATGTTCGAGCCAAAACGGCTGATTTTCGACAAAAGAGATAACACCCCCCCCCCATTACGTCATGCTTCAGAAATGTGGAAAATGGTCCGTTTTCAAATGTTTTATTTTTGAACGTCAGTTCACATTTGTAGGTGGATCATCAGTGTTAGAGCTAAAATTAGCATGTTTAAAGTGATTTTCATGCTTCCAGGGGCTCGGGAAGTTAATTAAATACCATTTGGAGGCATTTAATGTTCGAGCAAAAACGGCTGATTTTCGACAAAAGAGATAACACCCCCCCATTACGTCATGCTTCAGAAATGTGGAAAATGGTCCGTTTTCAAATGTTTTATTTTTGAACGTCAGTTCACATTTGTAGGTGGATCATCAGTGTTAGAGCTAAAATGAGCATGTTTAAAGTGATTTTCATGCTTCCAGGGGCCCTAAACACAAGATTTAAGGAATGGTTAAAAGTGCATGAAAATTTCCAATTTACTCACTCTGAGTTCTCAAAAAGGGTTTCTTCACCCCGGGAAGTTAGTTAAATACCATTTGGAGGCATTTAATGTTCGAGCCAAAACGGCTGATTTTCGACAAAAGAGATAACACCCCCCCATTACGTCATGCTTCAGAAATGTGGAAAATGGTCCGTTTTCAAATGTTTTATTTTTGAACGTCAGTTCACATTTGTAGGTGGATCATCAGTGTTAGAGCTAAAATGAGCATGTTTAAAGTGATTTTCATGCTTCCAGGGGCTCGGGAAGTTAATTAAATACCATTTGGAGGCATTTAATGTTCGAGCAAAAACGGCTGATTTTCGACAAAAGAGATAACACCCCCCCATTACGTCATGCTTCAGAAATGTGGAAAATGGTCCGTTTTCAAATGTTTTATTTTTGAACGTCAGTTCACATTTGTAGGTGGATCATCAGTGTTAGAGCTAAAATTAGCATGTTTAAAGTGATTTTCATGCTTCCAGGGGCCCTAAACACACGATTTATGGAATGGTTAAAAGTGCATGAAAATGGCCAATTTACTCACTCTGAGTTCTCAAAAAGGGTTTCTTCACCCCGGGAAGTTAATTAAATACCATTTGGAGGCATTTAATGTTCGAGCCAAAACGGCTGATGCTCGACCAAAAAGATAACACCCCCCCATTACGTCATGCTTCAGAAATATGGAAAATGGTCCGTTTTCAAATGTTTTATTTTTGAACGTCAGTTCACATTTGTAGGTGGATCATCAGTGTTAGAGCTAAAATTAGCATGTTTAAAGTGATTTTCATGCTTCCAGGGGCCCTAAACACACGATTTACGGAATGCTTAAAAGTGCATGAAAATGGCCAATTTACTTACTCTGAGTTCTCAAAAAAGGTTTCTTCATTCCGGGAAGTTAATTAAATACCATTTGGAGGCATTTAATGTTTGAGCTAAAACGGATGATTTTCGACAAAAGAGATAACACCCCCCTATTACGTCATGCTTCAGAAATGTGGAAAATGGTCCGTTTTCAAATGTTTTATTTTTGAACGTCAGTTCACATTTGTAGGTGGATCATCAGTGTTAGAGCTAAAATTAGCATGTTTAAGGTGATTTTCATGCTTCCAGGGGCCCTAAACACAAGATTTATGGAATGGTTAAAAGTGCATGAAAATGGCCAATTTACTCACTCTGAGTTCTCAAAAAGGGTTTCTTCACCCCGGGAAGTTAATTAAATACCATTTGGAGGCATTTAATGTTCGAGCCAAAACGGCTGATTTTCGACAAAAGAGATAACACCCCCCCATTACGTCATGCTTCAGAAATGTGGAAAATGGTCCGTTTTCAAATGTTTTATTTTTGAACGTCAGTTCACATTTGTAGGTGGATCATCAGTGTTAGAGCTAAAATTAGCATGTTTAAAGTGATTTTCATGCTTCCAGGGGCCCTAAACACAAGATTTATGGAATGGTTAAAAGTGCATGAAAATTGCCAATTTACTCACTCTGAGTTCTCAAAAAGGGTTTCTTTACCCCGGGAAGTTAATTAAATACCATTTGGAGGCATTTAATGTTCGAGCCAAAACGGCTGATTTTCGACAAAAGAGATAACACCCCCCATTACGTCATGCTTCAGAAATGTGGAAAATGGTCCGTTTTCAAATGTTTTATTTTTGAACGTCAGTTCACATTTGTAGGTGGATCATCAGTGTTAGAGCTAAAATTAGCATGTTTAAAATGATTTTCATGCTTCCAGGGGCTCGGAAAGTGAATTAAATACTATTTGGAGGCATTTAATGTTCAAGCAAAAAAAGCTGATTTTTGACAAAAGAGATAACACCCCCCATTACGTCATGCTTCCGAAATGTGGAAAATGGTCCGTTTTCAAATGTTTTATTTTTGAACGTCAGTTCACATTTGTAGGTGGATCATCAGTGTTAGAGCTAAAATTAGAATGTTTAAAGTGATTTTCATGCTTCCAGGGGCCCTAAACACAAGATTTATGGAATGGTTAAAGTGCATGAAAATGGCCAATTTACTCACTCTGAGTTCTCAAAAAGGGTTTCTTCACCCCAGGAAGTTAATTAAATACCATTTGGAGGCATTTAATGTTCGAGCCAAAACGGCTGATTTTCGACAAAAGAGATAACACCCCCCCCCATTACGTCATGCTTCAGAAATGTGGAAAATGGTCCGTTTTCAAATGTTTTATTTTTGAACGTCAGTTCACATTTGTAGGTGGATCATCAGTGTTAGAGCTAAAATTAGCATGTTTAGAGTGATTTTCATGCTTCCAGGGGCTCGGGAAGTTAATTAAATACCATTTGGAGGCATTTAATGTTCGAGCAAAAACGGCTGATTTTCGACAAAAGAGATAACACCCCCCCATTACGTCATGCTTCAGAAATGTGGAAAATGGTCCGTTTTCAAATGTTTTATTTTTGAACGTCAGTTCACATTTGTAGGTGGATCATCAGTGTTAGAGCTAAAATTAGCATGTTTAAAGTGATTTTCATGCTTCCAGGGGCCCTAAACACACGATTTATGGAATGGTTAAAAGTGCATGAAAATGGCCAATTTACTCACTCTGAGTTCTCAAAAAGGGTTTCTTCACCCCGGGAAGTTAATTAAATACCATTTGGAGGCATTTAATGTTCGAGCCAAAACGGCTGATGCTCGACCAAAAAGATAACACCCCCCCATTACGTCATGCTTCAGAAATATGGAAAATGGTCCGTTTTCAAATGTTTTATTTTTGAACGTCAGTTCACATTTGTAGGTGGATCATCAGTGTTAGAGCTAAAATTAGCATGTTTAAAGTGATTTTCATGCTTCCAGGGGCCCTAAACACACGATTTACGGAATGCTTAAAAGTGCATGAAAATGGCCAATTTACTTACTCTGAGTTCTCAAAAAAGGTTTCTTCATCCCGGGAAGTTAATTAAATACCATTTGGAGGCATTTAATGTTCGAGCCAAAACGGCTGATTTTCGACAAAAGAGATAACACCCCCCATTACGTCATGCTTCAGAAATGTGGAAAATGGTCCGTTTTCAAATGTTTTATTTTTGAACGTCAGTTCACATTTGTAGGTGGATCATCAGTGTTAGAGCTAAAATTAGCATGTTTAAAGTGATTTTCATGCTTCCAGGGGCTCGGGAAGTTAATTAAATACCATTTGGAGGCATTTAATGTTCGAGCAAAAACGGCTGATTTTCGACAAAAGAGATAACACCCCCCCATTACGTCATGCTTCAGAAATGTGGAAAATGGTCCGTTTTCAAATGTTTTATTTTTGAACGTCAGTTCACATTTGTAGGTGGATCATCAGTGTTAGAGCTAAAATTAGCATGTTTAAAGTGATTTTCATGCTTCCAGGGGCCCTAAACACACGATTTATGGAATGGTTAAAAGTGCATGAAAATGGCCAATTTACTCACTCTGAGTTCTCAAAAAGGGTTTCTTCACCCCGGGAAGTTAATTAAATACCATTTGGAGGCATTTAATGTTCGAGCCAAAACGGCTGATGCTCGACCAAAAAGATAACACCCCCCCATTACGTCATGCTTCAGAAATATGGAAAATGGTCCGTTTTCAAATGTTTTATTTTTGAACGTCAGTTCACATTTGTAGGTGGATCATCAGTGTTAGAGCTAAAATTAGCATGTTTAAAGTGATTTTCATGCTTCCAGGGGCCCTAAACACACGATTTACGGAATGCTTAAAAGTGCATGAAAATGGCCAATTTACTTACTCTGAGTTCTCAAAAAAGGTTTCTTCATCCCGGGAAGTTAATTAAATACCATTTGGAGGCATTTAATGTTTGAGCTAAAACGGATGATTTTCGACAAAAGAGATAACACCCCCCTATTACGTCATGCTTCAGAAATGTGGAAAATGGTCCATTTTCAAATGTTTTATTTTTGAACGTCAGTTCACATTTGTAGGTGGATCATCAGTGTTAGAGCTAAAATTAGCATGTTTAAGGTGATTTTCATGCTTCCAGGGGCCCTAAACACAAGATTTATGGAATGGTTAAAAGTGCATGAAAATGGCCAATTTACTCACTCTGAGTTCTCAAAAAGGGTTTCTTCACCCCGGGAAGTTAATTAAATACCATTTGGAGGCATTTAATGTTCGAACCAAAACGGCTGATTTTCGACAAAAGAGATAACACCCCCCCATTACGTCATGCTTCAGAAATGTGGAAAATGGTCCGTTTTCAAATGTTTTATTTTTGAACGTCAGTTCACATTTGTAGGTGGATCATCAGTGTTAGAGCTAAAATTAGCATGTTTAAAGTGATTTTCATGCTTCCAGGGGCCCTAAACACAAGATTTATGGAATGGTTAAAAGTGCATGAAAATGGCCAATTTACTCACTCTGAGTTCTCAAAAAGGGTTTCTTTACCCCGGGAAGTTAATTAAATACCATTTGGAGGCATTTAATGTTCGAGCCAAAACGGCTGATTTTCGACAAAAGAGATAACACCCCCCCATTACGTCATGCTTCAGAAATGTGGAAAATGGTCCGTTTTCAAATGTTTTATTTTTGAACGTCAGTTCACATTTGTAGGTGGATCATCAGTGTTAGAGCTAAAATTAGCATGTTTAAAATGATTTTCATGCTTCCAGGGGCTCGGAAAGTGAATTAAATACTATTTGGAGGCATTTAATGTTCAAGCAAAAAAAGCTGATTTTTGACAAAAGAGATAACACCCCCCATTACGTCATGCTTCAGAAATGTGGAAAATGGTCCGTTTTCAAATGTTTTATTTTTGAACGTCAGTTCACATTTGTAGGTGGATCATCAGTGTTAGAGCTAAAATTAGCATGTTTAAAGTGATTTTCATGCTTCCAGGGGCCCTAAACACAAGATTTATGGAATGGTTAAAGTGCATGAAAATGGCCAATTTACTCACTCTGAGTTCTCAAAAAGGGTTTCTTCACCCCGGGAAGTTAATTAAATACCATTTGGAGGCATTTAATGTTCGAGCCAAAACGGCTGATTTTCGACAAAAGAGATAACACCCCCCCCCATTACGTCATGCTTCAGAAATGTGGAAAATGGTCCGTTTTCAAATGTTTTATTTTTGAACGTCAGTTCACATTTGTAGGTGGATCATCAGTGTTAGAACTAAAATTAGCATGTTTAAAGTGATTTTCATGCTTCCAGGGGCTCGGGAAGTTAATTAAATACCATTTGGAGGCATTTAATGTTCGAGCAAAAACGGCTGATTTTCGACAAAAGAGATAACACCCCCCCATTACGTCATGCTTCAGAAATGTGGAAAATGGTCCGTTTTCAAATGTTTTATTTTTGAACGTCAGTTCACATTTGTAGGTGGATCATCAGTGTTAGAGCTAAAATTAGCATGTTTAAAGTGATTTTCATGCTTCCAGGGGCCCTAAACACACGATTTATGGAATGGTTAAAAGTGCATGAAAATGGCCAATTTACTTACTCTGAGTTCTCAAAAAAGGTTTCTTCATCCCGGGTAGTTAATTAAATACCATTTGGAGGCATTTATTGTTTGAGCTAAAACGGATGATTTTCGACAAAAGAGATAACACCCCCCCATTACTTCATGCTTCAGAAATGTGGAAAATGGTCCGTTTTCAAATGTTTTATTTTTGAACGTCAGTTCACATTTGTAGGTGGATCATCAGTGTTAGAGCTAAAATTAGCATGTTTAAGGTGATTTTCATGCTTCCAGGGGCCCTAAACACAAGATTTATGGAATAGTTAATAGTGCATGAAAATGGCCAATTTACTCACTCTGAGTTCTCAAAAAGGGTTTCTTCACCCCGGGAAGTTAATTAAATACCATTTGGAGGCATTTAATGTTTGAGCCAAAACGGCTGATTTTCGACAAAAGAGATAACACCCCCCCATTACGTCATGCTTCAGAAATGTGGAAAATGGTCCGTTTTCAAATGTTTTATTTTTGAACGTCAGTTCACATTTGTAGGTGGATCATCAGTGTTAGAGCTAAAATTAGCATGTTTAAAGTGATTTTCATGCTTCCAGGGGCCCTAAACACAAGATTTATGGAATGGTTAAAAGTGCATGAAAATGGCCAATTTACTCACTCTGAGTTCTCAAAAAGGGTTTCTTTACCTCGGGAAGTTAATTTAATACCATTTGGAGGCATTTAATGTTCGAGCCAAAATGGCTGATTTTCGACAAAAGAGATAACACCCCCCCATTACGTCATGCTTCAGAAATGTGGAAAATGGTCCGTTTTCAAATGTTTTATTTTTGAACGTCAGTTCACATTTGTAGGTGGATCATCAGTGTTAGAGCTAAAATGAGCATGTTTAAAGTGATTTTCATGCTTCCAGTGGCCCTAAACACAAGATTTAAGGAATGGTTAAAAGTGCATGAAAATGGCCAATTTACTCACTCTGAGTTCTCAAAAAGGGTTTCTTCACCCCAGGAAGTTAATTAAATACCATTTGGAGGCATTTAATGTTCGAGCAAAAACGGCAGATTTTCGACAAAAGAGATAACACCCCCCCATTACGTCATGCTTCAGAAATGTGGAAAATGGTCCGTTTTCAAATGTTTTATTTTTGAACGTCAGTTCACATTTGTAGGTGGATCATCAGTGTTAGAGCTAAAATTAGCATGTTTAAAGTGATTTTCATGCTTCCAGGGGCCCTAAACACACGATTTATGGAATGGTTAAAAGTGCATGAAAATGGCCAATTTACTTACTCTGAGTTCTCAAAAAAGGTTTCTTCATCCCGGGAAGTTAATTAAATACCATTTGGAGGCATTTAATGTTTGAGCTTTATAATAAACGGTTCGACAAAAGAGATAACACCCCCCTATTACGTCATGCTTCAGAAATGTGGAAAATGGTCCGTTTTCAAATGTTTTATTTTTGAACGTCAGTTCACATTTGTAGGTGGATCATCAGTGTTAGAGCTAAAATTAGCATGTTTAAAGTGATTTTCATGCTTCCAGGGGCTCGGGAAGTAAATTAAATACTATTTGGAGGCATTTAATGTTCAAGCAAAAACAGCAGATTTTTGACAAAAGAGATAACACCCCCCCATTACGTCATGCTTCAGAAATGTGGAAAATGGTCCGTTTTCAAATGTTTTATTTTTGAACGTCAGTTCACATTTGTAGGTGGATCATCAGTGTTAGAGCTAAAATTAGCATGTTTAAAGTGATTTTCATGCTTCCAGGGGCTCGGGAAGTGAATTAAATACTATTTGGAGGCATTTAATGCTCAAGCAAAAACAGCTGATTTTTGACAAAAGAGATAACACCCCCATTACTTCATGCTTCAGAAATGTGGAAAATGGTCCATTTTCAAATGTTTTATTTTTGAACGTCAGTTCACATTTGTAGGTGGATCATCAGTGTTAGAGCTAAAATTAGCATGTTTAAAGTGATTTTCATGCTTCCAGGGGCCCTAAACACAAGATTTATGGAATGGTTAAAAGTGCATGAAAATGGCCAATTTACTCACTCTGAGTTCTCAAAAAGGGTTTCTTCACCCCGGGAAGTTAATTAAATACCATTTGGAGGCATTTAATGTTCGAGCCAAAACGGCTGATTTTCGACAAAAGAGATAACACCCCCCATTACGTCATGCTTCAGAAATGTGGAAAATGGTCCGTTTTCAAATGTTTTATTTTTGAACGTCAGTTCACATTTGTAGGTGGATCATCAGTGTTAGAGCTAAAATTAGCATGTTTAAAGTGATTTTCATGCTTCCAGGGGCTCGGGAAGTTAATTAAATACCATTTGGAGGCATTTAATGTTCGAGCAAAAACGGCTGATTTTCGACAAAAGAGATAACACCCCCCCCATTACCATGCTTCAGAAATGTGGAAAATGGTCCGTTTTCAAATGTTTTATTTTTGAACGTCAGTTCACATTTGTAGGTGGATCATCAGTGTTAGAGCTAAAATTAGCATGTTTAAAGTGATTTTCATGCTTCCAGGGGCCCTAAACACACGATTTATGGAATGGTTAAAAGTGCATGAAAATGGCCAATTTACTTACTCTGAGTTCTCAAAAAAGGTTTCTTCATCCCGGGAAGTTAATTAAAAACCCTTTGGAGGCATTTATTGTTTGAGCTAAAACGGATGATTTTCGACAAAAGAGATAACACCCCCTATTACGTCATGCTTCAGAAATGTGGAAAATGGTCCGTTTTCAAATGTTTTATTTTTGAACGTCAGTTCACATTTGTAGGTGGATCATCAGTGTTAGAGCTAAAATTAGCATGTTTAAGGTGATTTTCATGCTTCCAGGGGCCCTAAACACAAGATTTATGGAATGGTTAATAGTGCATGAAAATGGCCAATTTACTCACTCTGAGTTCTCAAAAAGGGTTTCTTCACCCCGGGAAGTTAATTAAATACCATTTGGAGGCATTTAATGTTTGAGCCAAAACGGCTGATTTTCGACAAAAGAGATAACACCCCCCCATTACGTCATGCTTCAGAAATGTGGAAAATGGTCCGTTTTCAAATGTTTTATTTTTGAACGTCAGTTCACATTTGTAGGTGGATCATCAGTGTTAGAGCTAAAATTAGCATGTTTAAAGTGATTTTCATGCTTCCAGGGGCTCGCGAAGTGAATTAAATACTATTTGGAGGCATTTAATGTTCAAGCAAAAACAGCTGATTTTTGACAAAAGAGATAACACCCCCCCATTAGAGTCATGCTTCAGAAATGTGGAAAATGGTCCGTTTTCAAATGTTTTATTTTTGAACGTCAGTTCACATTTGTAGGTGGATCATCAGTGTTAGAGCTAAAATTAGCATGTTTAAAGTGATTTTCATGCTTCCAGGGGCCCTAAACACAAGATTTATGGAATGGTTAAAAGTGCATGAAAATGGGCAATTTACTCACTCTGAGTTCTCAAAAAGGGTTTCTTTACCTCGGGAAGTTAATTAAATACCATTTGGAGGCATTTAATGTTCGAGCCAAAACGGCTGATTTTCGACAAAAGAGATAACACCCCCCCATTACGTCATGCTTCAGAAATGTGGAAAATGGTCCGTTTTCAAATGTTTTATTTTTGAACGTCAGTTCACATTTGTAGGTGGATCATCAGTGTTAGAGCTAAAATTAGCATGTTTAAAGTGATTTTCATGCTTCCAGGGGCTCGGAAAGTGAATTAAATACTATTTGGAGGCATTTAATGTTCAAGCAAAAAAAGCTGATTTTTGACAAAAAAAATAACACCCCCCCATTACGTCATGCTTCAGAAATGTGGAAAATGGTCCGTTTTCAAATGTTTTATTTTTGAACGTCAGTTCACATTTGTAGGTGGATCATCAGTGTTAGAGCTAAAATTAGCATGTTTAAAGTGATTTTCATGCTTCCAGGGGCCCTAAACACAAGATTTATGGAATGGTTAAAAGTCCATGAAAATGGCCAATTTACTCACTCTGAGTTCTCAAAAAGGGTTTCCTTACCCCGGGAAGTTGATTAAATACCATTTGGAGGCATTTAATGTTCGAGCCAAAACGGCTGATTTTCGACAAAAGAGATAACACCCCCCCATTACGTCATGCTTCAGAAATGTGGAAAATGGTCCGTTTTCAAATGTTTTATTTTTGAACGTCAGTTCACATTTGTAGGTGGATCATCAGTGTTAGAGCTAAAATTAGCATGTTTAAAGTGATTTTCATGCTTCCAGGGGCCCTAAACACAAGATTTATGGAATGGTTAAAAGTGCATGAAAATGGCCAATTTACTCACTCTGAGTTCTCAAAAAGGGTTTCTTCACCCCGGGAAGTTAATTAAATACCATTTGGAGGCATTTATTGTTCGAGCAAAAACTGCTGATTTTCGACAAAAGAGATAACACCCCCCTATTACGTCATGCTTCAGAAATGTGGAAAATGGTCCGTTTTCAAATGTTTTATTTTTGAACGTCAGTTCACATTTGTAGGTGGATCATCAGTGTTAGAGCTAAAATTAGCATGTTTAAAGTTATTTTCATGCTTCCAGGGGCCCTAAACACAAGATTTATGGAATGGTTAAAAGTGCATGAAAATGGCCAATTTACTCACTCTGAGTTCTCAAAAAGGGTTTCTTCACCCCGGGAAGTTAATTAAATACCATTTGGAGGCATTTAATGTTTGAGCCAAAACGGCTGATTTTCGACAAAAGAGATAACACCCCCCCATTACGTCATGCTTCAGAAATGTGGAAAATGGTCCGTTTTCAAATGTTTTATTTTTGAACGTCAGTTCACATTTGTAGGTGGATCATCAGTGTTAGAGCTAAAATTAGCATGTTTAAAGTGATTTTCATGCTTCCAGGGGCCCTAAACACAAGATTTATGGAATGGTTAAAAGTGCATGAAAATGGCCAATTTACTCACTCTGAGTTCTCAAAAAGGGTTTCTTTACCTCGGGAAGTTAATTTAATACCATTTGGAGGCATTTAATGTTCGAGCCAAAATGGCTGATTTTCGACAAAAGAGATAACACCCCCCATTACGTCATGCTTCAGAAATGTGGAAAATGGTCCGTTTTCAAATGTTTTATTTTTGAACGTCAGTTCACATTTGTAGGTGGATCATCAGTGTTAGAGCTAAAATGAGCATGTTTAAAGTGATTTTCATGCTTCCAGTGGCCCTAAACACAAGATTTAAGGAATGGTTAAAAGTGCATGAAAATGGCCAATTTACTCACTCTGAGTTCTCAAAAAAGGTTTCTTCATCCCGGGAAGTTAATTAAATACCATTTGGAGGCATTTAATGTTTGAGCTAAAACGGATGATTTTCGACAAAAGAGATAACACCCCCCTATTACGTCATGCTTCAGAAATGTGGAAAATGGTCCGTTTTCAAATGTTTTATTTTTGAACGTCAGTTCACATTTGTAGGTGGATCATCAGTGTTAGAGCTAAAATTAGCATGTTTAAAGTGATTTTCATGCTTCCAGGGGCTCGGGAAGTAAATTAAATACTATTTGGAGGCATTTAATGTTCAAGCAAAAACAGCAGATTTTTGACAAAAGAGATAACACCCCCCCATTACGTCATGCTTCAGAAATGTGGAAAATGGTCCGTTTTCAAATGTTTTATTTTTGAACGTCAGTTCACATTTGTAGGTGGATCATCAGTGTTAGAGCTAAAATTAGCATGTTTAAAGTGATTTTCATGCTTCCAGGGGCTCGGGAAGTGAATTAAATACTATTTGGAGGCATTTAATGCTCAAGCAAAAACAGCTGATTTTTGACAAAAGAGATAACACCCCCATTACTTCATGCTTCAGAAATGTGGAAAATGGTCCATTTTCAAATGTTTTATTTTTGAACGTCAGTTCACATTTGTAGGTGGATCATCAGTGTTAGAGCTAAAATTAGCATGTTTAAAGTGATTTTCATGCTTCCAGGGGCCCTAAACACAAGATTTATGGAATGGTTAAAAGTGCATGAAAATGGCCAATTTACTCACTCTGAGTTCTCAAAAAGGGTTTCTTCACCCCGGGAAGTTAATTAAATACCATTTGGAGGCATTTAATGTTCGAGCCAAAACGGCTGATTTTCGACAAAAGAGATAACACCCCCCCATTACGTCATGCTTCAGAAATGTGGAAAATGGTCCGTTTTCAAATGTTTTATTTTTGAACGTCAGTTCACATTTGTAGGTGGATCATCAGTGTTAGAGCTAAAATTAGCATGTTTAAAGTGATTTTCATGCTTCCAGGGGCTCGGGAAGTTAATTAAATACCATTTGGAGGCATTTAATGTTCGAGCAAAAACGGCTGATTTTCGACAAAAGAGATAACACCCCCCCCATTACGTCATGCTTCAGAAATGTGGAAAATGGTCCGTTTTCAAATGTTTTATTTTTGAACGTCAGTTCACATTTGTAGGTGGATCATCAGTGTTAGAGCTAAAATTAGCATGTTTAAAGTGATTTTCATGCTTCCAGGGGCCCTAAACACACGATTTATGGAATGGTTAAAAGTGCATGAAAATGGCCAATTTACTTACTCTGAGTTCTCAAAAAAGGTTTCTTCATCCCGGGAAGTTAATTAAAAACCCTTTGGAGGCATTTATTGTTTGAGCTAAAACGGATGATTTTCGACAAAAGAGATAACACCCCCTATTACGTCATGCTTCAGAAATGTGGAAAATGGTCCGTTTTCAAATGTTTTATTTTTGAACGTCAGTTCACATTTGTAGGTGGATCATCAGTGTTAGAGCTAAAATTAGCATGTTTAAGGTGATTTTCATGCTTCCAGGGGCCCTAAACACAAGATTTATGGAATGGTTAATAGTGCATGAAAATGGCCAATTTACTCACTCTGAGTTCTCAAAAAGGGTTTCTTCACCCCGGGAAGTTAATTAAATACCATTTGGAGGCATTTAATGTTTGAGCCAAAACGGCTGATTTTCGACAAAAGAGATAACACCCCCCCATTACGTCATGCTTCAGAAATGTGGAAAATGGTCCGTTTTCAAATGTTTTATTTTTGAACGTCAGTTCACATTTGTAGGTGGATCATCAGTGTTAGAGCTAAAATTAGCATGTTTAAAGTGATTTTCATGCTTCCAGGGGCTCGCGAAGTGAATTAAATACTATTTGGAGGCATTTAATGTTCAAGCAAAAACAGCTGATTTTTGACAAAAGAGATAACACCCCCCCATTAGAGTCATGCTTCAGAAATGTGGAAAATGGTCCGTTTTCAAATGTTTTATTTTTGAACGTCAGTTCACATTTGTAGGTGGATCATCAGTGTTAGAGCTAAAATTAGCATGTTTAAAGTGATTTTCATGCTTCCAGGGGCCCTAAACACAAGATTTATGGAATGGTTAAAAGTGCATGAAAATGGGCAATTTACTCACTCTGAGTTCTCAAAAAGGGTTTCTTTACCTCGGGAAGTTAATTAAATACCATTTGGAGGCATTTAATGTTCGAGCCAAAACGGCTGATTTTCGACAAAAGAGATAACACCCCCCCATTACGTCATGCTTCAGAAATGTGGAAAATGGTCCGTTTTCAAATGTTTTATTTTTGAACGTCAGTTCACATTTGTAGGTGGATCATCAGTGTTAGAGCTAAAATTAGCATGTTTAAAGTGATTTTCATGCTTCCAGGGGCTCGGAAAGTGAATTAAATACTATTTGGAGGCATTTAATGTTCAAGCAAAAAAAGCTGATTTTTGACAAAAAAAATAACACCCCCCCATTACGTCATGCTTCAGAAATGTGGAAAATGGTCCGTTTTCAAATGTTTTATTTTTGAACGTCAGTTCACATTTGTAGGTGGATCATCAGTGTTAGAGCTAAAATTAGCATGTTTAAAGTGATTTTCATGCTTCCAGGGGCCCTAAACACAAGATTTATGGAATGGTTAAAAGTCCATGAAAATGGCCAATTTACTCACTCTGAGTTCTCAAAAAGGGTTTCCTTACCCCGGGAAGTTGATTAAATACCATTTGGAGGCATTTAATGTTCGAGCCAAAACGGCTGATTTTCGACAAAAGAGATAACACCCCCCCATTACGTCATGCTTCAGAAATGTGGAAAATGGTCCGTTTTCAAATGTTTTATTTTTGAACGTCAGTTCACATTTGTAGGTGGATCATCAGTGTTAGAGCTAAAATTAGCATGTTTAAAGTGATTTTCATGCTTCCAGGGGCCCTAAACACAAGATTTATGGAATGGTTAAAAGTGCATGAAAATGGCCAATTTACTCACTCTGAGTTCTCAAAAAGGGTTTCTTCACCCCGGGAAGTTAATTAAATACCATTTGGAGGCATTTATTGTTCGAGCAAAAACGGCTGATTTTCGACAAAAGAGATAACACCCCCCTATTACGTCATGCTTCAGAAATGTGGAAAATGGTCCGTTTTCAAATGTTTTATTTTTGAACGTCAGTTCACATTTGTAGGTGGATCATCAGTGTTAGAGCTAAAATTAGCATGTTTAAAGTTATTTTCATGCTTCCAGGGGCCCTAAACACAAGATTTATGGAATGGTTAAAAGTGCATGAAAATGGCCAATTTACTCACTCTGAGTTCTCAAAAAGGGTTTCATCACCGCGGGAAGTTAATTAAATACCATTTGGAGGCATTTAATGTTCGAGCCAAAACGGCTGATTTTCGACAAAAGAGATAACACCCCCCCATTACGTCATGCTTCAGAAATGTGGAAAATGGTCCATTTTCAAATGTTTTATTTTTGAACGTCAGTTCACATTTGTAGGTGGATCATCAGTGTTAGAGCTAAAATTAGCATGTTTAAAGTGATTTTCATGCTTCCAGGGGCTCGGGAAGTGAATTAAATACTATTTGGAGGCATTTAATGTTCAAGCAAAAACAGATGATTTTTGACAAAAGAGATAACACCCCCCCATTACGTCATGCTTCAGAAATGTGGAAAATGGTCCGTTTTCAAATGTTTTATTTTTGAACGTCAGTTCACATTTGTAGGTGGATCATCAGTGTTAGAGCTAAAATTAGCATGTTTAAAGTGATTTTCATGCTTCCAGGGGCCCTAAACACAAGATTTATGGAATGGTTAAAAGTGCATGACAATGGCCAATTTACTCACTCTGAGTTCTCAAAAAGGGTTTCTTTACCTCGGGAAGTTAATTAAATACCATTTGGAGGCATTTAATGTTCGAGCCAAAATGGCTGATTTTCGACAAAAGAGAAAACACCCCCCCATTACGTCATGCTTCAGAAATGTGGAAAATGGTCCGTTTTCAAATGTTTTATTTTTGAACGTCAGTTCACATTTGTAGGTGGCTCATCAGTGTTAGAGCTAAAATTAGCATGTTTAAAGTGATTTTCATGCTTCCAGGGGCTCGGGAAGTGAATTAAATACTATTTGGAGGCATTTAATGTTCAAGCAAAAACAGCAGATTTTTGACAAAAGAGATAACACCCCCCCCCATTACGTCATGCTTCAGAAATGTGGAAAATGGTCCGTTGTCAAATGTTTTATTTTTGAACGTCAGTTCACATTTGTAGGTGGATCATCAGTGTTAGAGCTAAAATTAGCATGTTTAAAGTGATTTTCATGCTTCCAGGGGCCCTAAACACAAGATTTATGGAATGGTTAAAACTGCATGACAATGGCCAATTTACTCACTCTGAGTTCTCAAAAAGGGTTTCTTTACCCCGGGAAGTTAATTAAATACCATTTGGAGGCATTTAATGTTCGAGCCAAAACGGCTGATTTTCGACAAAAGAGATAACACCCCCCCATTACGTCATGCTTCAGAAATGAGGAAAATGGTCCGTTTTCAAATGTTTTATTTTTGAACGTCAGTTCACATTTGTAGGTGGATCATCAGTGTTAGAGCTAAAATTAGCATGTTTAAAGTGATTTTCATGCTTCCAGGGGCCCTAAACACAAGATTTATGGAATGGTTAAAAGTCCATGAAAATGGCCAATTTACTCACTCTGAGTTCTCAAAAAGGGTTTCCTTACCCCGGGAAGTTAATTAAATACCATTTGGAGGCATTTAATGTTCGAGCCAAAACGGCTGATTTTCGACAAAAGAGATAACACCCCCCCATTACGTCATGCTTCAGAAATGTGGAAAATGGTCCGTTTTCAAATGTTTTATTTTTGAACGTCAGTTCACATTTGTAGGTGGATCATCAGTGTTAGAGCTAAAATTAGCATGTTTAAAGTGATTTTCATGCTTCCAGGGGCCCTAAACACAAGATTTATGGAATGGTTAAAAGTGCATGAAAATGGTCAATTTACTCACTCTGAGTTCTCAAAAAGGGTTTCTTTACCTCGGGAAGTTAATTTAATACCATTTGGAGGCATTTAATGTTCGAGCCAAAATGGCTGATTTTCGACAAAAGAGATAACACCCCCCATTACGTCATGCTTCAGAAATGTGGAAAATGGTCCGTTTTCAAATGTTTTATTTTTGAACGTCAGTTCACATTTGTAGGTGGATCATCAGTGTTAGAGCTAAAATGAGCATGTTTAAAGTGATTTTCATGCTTCCAGTGGCCCTAAACACAAGATTTAAGGAATGGTTAAAAGTGCATGAAAATGGCCAATTTACTCACTCTGAGTTCTCAAAAAGGGTTTCTTCACCCCAGGAAGTTAATTAAATACCATTTGGAGGCATTTAATGTTCGAGCAAAAACGGCAGATTTTCGACAAAAGAGATAACACCCCCCCATTACGTCATGCTTCAGAAATGTGGAAAATGGTCCGTTTTCAAATGTTTTATTTTTGAACGTCAGTTCACATTTGTAGGTGGATCATCAGTGTTAGAGCTAAAATTAGCATGTTTAAAGTGATTTTCATGCTTCCAGGGGCCCTAAACACACGATTTATGGAATGGTTAAAAGTGCATGAAAATGGCCAATTTACTTACTCTGAGTTCTCAAAAAAGGTTTCTTCATCCCGGGAAGTTAATTAAATACCATTTGGAGGCATTTAATGTTTGAGCTAAAACGGATGATTTTCGACAAAAGAGATAACACCCCCCTATTACGTCATGCTTCAGAAATGTGGAAAATGGTCCGTTTTCAAATGTTTTATTTTTGAACGTCAGTTCACATTTGTAGGTGGATCATCAGTGTTAGAGCTAAAATTAGCATGTTTAAAGTGATTTTCATGCTTCCAGGGGCTCGGGAAGTAAATTAAATACTATTTGGAGGCATTTAATGTTCAAGCAAAAACAGCAGATTTTTGACAAAAGAGATAACACCCCCCCATTACGTCATGCTTCAGAAATGTGGAAAATGGTCCGTTTTCAAATGTTTTATTTTTGAACGTCAGTTCACATTTGTAGGTGGATCATCAGTGTTAGAGCTAAAATTAGCATGTTTAAAGTGATTTTCATGCTTCCAGGGGCTCGGGAAGTGAATTAAATACTATTTGGAGGCATTTAATGCTCAAGCAAAAACAGCTGATTTTTGACAAAAGAGATAACACCCCCATTACTTCATGCTTCAGAAATGTGGAAAATGGTCCATTTTCAAATGTTTTATTTTTGAACGTCAGTTCACATTTGTAGGTGGATCATCAGTGTTAGAGCTAAAATTAGCATGTTTAAAGTGATTTTCATGCTTCCAGGGGCCCTAAACACAAGATTTATGGAATGGTTAAAAGTGCATGAAAATGGCCAATTTACTCACTCTGAGTTCTCAAAAAGGGTTTCTTCACCCCGGGAAGTTAATTAAATACCATTTGGAGGCATTTAATGTTCGAGCCAAAACGGCTGATTTTCGACAAAAGAGATAACACCCCCCCATTACGTCATGCTTCAGAAATGTGGAAAATGGTCCGTTTTCAAATGTTTTATTTTTGAACGTCAGTTCACATTTGTAGGTGGATCATCAGTGTTAGAGCTAAAATTAGCATGTTTAAAGTGATTTTCATGCTTCCAGGGGCTCGGGAAGTTAATTAAATACCATTTGGAGGCATTTAATGTTCGAGCAAAAACGGCTGATTTTCGACAAAAGAGATAACACCCCCCCCATTACGTCATGCTTCAGAAATGTGGAAAATGGTCCGTTTTCAAATGTTTTATTTTTGAACGTCAGTTCACATTTGTAGGTGGATCATCAGTGTTAGAGCTAAAATTAGCATGTTTAAAGTGATTTTCATGCTTCCAGGGGCCCTAAACACACGATTTATGGAATGGTTAAAAGTGCATGAAAATGGCCAATTTACTTACTCTGAGTTCTCAAAAAAGGTTTCTTCATCCCGGGAAGTTAATTAAAAACCCTTTGGAGGCATTTATTGTTTGAGCTAAAACGGATGATTTTCGACAAAAGAGATAACACCCCCTATTACGTCATGCTTCAGAAATGTGGAAAATGGTCCGTTTTCAAATGTTTTATTTTTGAACGTCAGTTCACATTTGTAGGTGGATCATCAGTGTTAGAGCTAAAATTAGCATGTTTAAGGTGATTTTCATGCTTCCAGGGGCCCTAAACACAAGATTTATGGAATGGTTAATAGTGCATGAAAATGGCCAATTTACTCACTCTGAGTTCTCAAAAAGGGTTTCTTCACCCCGGGAAGTTAATTAAATACCATTTGGAGGCATTTAATGTTTGAGCCAAAACGGCTGATTTTCGACAAAAGAGATAACACCCCCCCATTACGTCATGCTTCAGAAATGTGGAAAATGGTCCGTTTTCAAATGTTTTATTTTTGAACGTCAGTTCACATTTGTAGGTGGATCATCAGTGTTAGAGCTAAAATTAGCATGTTTAAAGTGATTTTCATGCTTCCAGGGGCTCGCGAAGTGAATTAAATACTATTTGGAGGCATTTAATGTTCAAGCAAAAACAGCTGATTTTTGACAAAAGAGATAACACCCCCCCATTAGAGTCATGCTTCAGAAATGTGGAAAATGGTCCGTTTTCAAATGTTTTATTTTTGAACGTCAGTTCACATTTGTAGGTGGATCATCAGTGTTAGAGCTAAAATTAGCATGTTTAAAGTGATTTTCATGCTTCCAGGGGCCCTAAACACAAGATTTATGGAATGGTTAAAAGTGCATGAAAATGGGCAATTTACTCACTCTGAGTTCTCAAAAAGGGTTTCTTTACCTCGGGAAGTTAATTAAATACCATTTGGAGGCATTTAATGTTCGAGCCAAAACGGCTGATTTTCGACAAAAGAGATAACACCCCCCCATTACGTCATGCTTCAGAAATGTGGAAAATGGTCCGTTTTCAAATGTTTTATTTTTGAACGTCAGTTCACATTTGTAGGTGGATCATCAGTGTTAGAGCTAAAATTAGCATGTTTAAAGTGATTTTCATGCTTCCAGGGGCCCTAAACACAAGATTTATGGAATGGTTAAAAGTCCATGAAAATGGCCAATTTACTCACTCTGAGTTCTCAAAAAGGGTTTCCTTACCCCGGGAAGTTGATTAAATACCATTTGGAGGCATTTAATGTTCGAGCCAAAACGGCTGATTTTCGACAAAAGAGATAACACCCCCCCATTACGTCATGCTTCAGAAATGTGGAAAATGGTCCGTTTTCAAATGTTTTATTTTTGAACGTCAGTTCACATTTGTAGGTGGATCATCAGTGTTAGAGCTAAAATTAGCATGTTTAAAGTGATTTTCATGCTTCCAGGGGCCCTAAACACAAGATTTATGGAATGGTTAAAAGTGCATGAAAATGGCCAATTTACTCACTCTGAGTTCTCAAAAAGGGTTTCTTCACCCCGGGAAGTTAATTAAATACCATTTGGAGGCATTTATTGTTCGAGCAAAAACGGCTGATTTTCGACAAAAGAGATAACACCCCCCTATTACGTCATGCTTCAGAAATGTGGAAAATGGTCCGTTTTCAAATGTTTTATTTTTGAACGTCAGTTCACATTTGTAGGTGGATCATCAGTGTTAGAGCTAAAATTAGCATGTTTAAAGTTATTTTCATGCTTCCAGGGGCCCTAAACACAAGATTTATGGAATGGTTAAAAGTGCATGAAAATGGCCAATTTACTCACTCTGAGTTCTCAAAAAGGGTTTCATCACCGCGGGAAGTTAATTAAATACCATTTGGAGGCATTTAATGTTCGAGCCAAAACGGCTGATTTTCGACAAAAGAGATAACACCCCCCCATTACGTCATGCTTCAGAAATGTGGAAAATGGTCCATTTTCAAATGTTTTATTTTTGAACGTCAGTTCACATTTGTAGGTGGATCATCAGTGTTAGAGCTAAAATTAGCATGTTTAAAGTGATTTTCATGCTTCCAGGGGCTCGGGAAGTGAATTAAATACTATTTGGAGGCATTTAATGTTCAAGCAAAAACAGATGATTTTTGACAAAAGAGATAACACCCCCCCATTACGTCATGCTTCAGAAATGTGGAAAATGGTCCGTTTTCAAATGTTTTATTTTTGAACGTCAGTTCACATTTGTAGGTGGATCATCAGTGTTAGAGCTAAAATTAGCATGTTTAAAGTGATTTTCATGCTTCCAGGGGCCCTAAACACAAGATTTATGGAATGGTTAAAAGTGCATGACAATGGCCAATTTACTCACTCTGAGTTCTCAAAAAGGGTTTCTTTACCTCGGGAAGTTAATTAAATACCATTTGGAGGCATTTAATGTTCGAGCCAAAATGGCTGATTTTCGACAAAAGAGAAAACACCCCCCCATTACGTCATGCTTCAGAAATGTGGAAAATGGTCCGTTTTCAAATGTTTTATTTTTGAACGTCAGTTCACATTTGTAGGTGGCTCATCAGTGTTAGAGCTAAAATTAGCATGTTTAAAGTGATTTTCATGCTTCCAGGGGCTCGGGAAGTGAATTAAATACTATTTGGAGGCATTTAATGTTCAAGCAAAAACAGCAGATTTTTGACAAAAGAGATAACACCCCCCCCCATTACGTCATGCTTCAGAAATGTGGAAAATGGTCCGTTGTCAAATGTTTTATTTTTGAACGTCAGTTCACATTTGTAGGTGGATCATCAGTGTTAGAGCTAAAATTAGCATGTTTAAAGTGATTTTCATGCTTCCAGGGGCCCTAAACACAAGATTTATGGAATGGTTAAAACTGCATGACAATGGCCAATTTACTCACTCTGAGTTCTCAAAAAGGGTTTCTTTACCCCGGGAAGTTAATTAAATACCATTTGGAGGCATTTAATGTTCGAGCCAAAACGGCTGATTTTCGACAAAAGAGATAACACCCCCCCATTACGTCATGCTTCAGAAATGAGGAAAATGGTCCGTTTTCAAATGTTTTATTTTTGAACGTCAGTTCACATTTGTAGGTGGATCATCAGTGTTAGAGCTAAAATTAGCATGTTTAAAGTGATTTTCATGCTTCCAGGGGCCCTAAACACAAGATTTATGGAATGGTTAAAAGTCCATGAAAATGGCCAATTTACTCACTCTGAGTTCTCAAAAAGGGTTTCCTTACCCCGGGAAGTTAATTAAATACCATTTGGAGGCATTTAATGTTCGAGCCAAAACGGCTGATTTTCGACAAAAGAGATAACACCCCCCCCCATTACGTCATGCTTCAGAAATGTGGAAAATGGTCCGTTTTCAAATGTTTTATTTTTGAACGTCAGTTCACATTTGTAGGTGGATCATCAGTGTTAGAGCTAAAATTAGCATGTTTAAAGTGATTTTCATGCTTCCAGGGGCTCGGGAAGTGAATTAAATACTATTTGGAGGCATTTAATGCTCAAGCAAAAACAGCTGATTTTTGACAAAAGAGATAACACCCCCATTACTTCATGCTTCAGAAATGTGGAAAATGGTCCATTTTCAAATGTTTTATTTTTGAACGTCAGTTCACATTTGTAGGTGGATCATCAGTGTTAGAGCTAAAATTAGCATGTTTAAAGTGATTTTCATGCTTCCAGGGGCCCTAAACACAAGATTTATGGAATGGTTAAAAGTGCATGAAAATGGCCAATTTACTCACTCTGAGTTCTCAAAAAGGGTTTCTTCACCCCGGGAAGTTAATTAAATACCATTTGGAGGCATTTAATGTTCGAGCAAAAACGGCTGATTTTCGACAAAAGAGATAACACCCCCCCATTACGTCATGCTTCAGAAATGTGGAAAATGGTCCGTTTTCAAATGTTTTATTTTTGAACGTCAGTTCACGTTTGTAGGTGGATCATCAGTGTTAGAGCTAAAATTAGCATGTTTAAAGTGATTTTCATGCTTTCAGGGGCCCTAAACACAAGATTTATGGAATGGTTAAAAGTGCATGAAAATGGCCAATTTACTCACTCTGAGTTCTCGAAAAAGGTTTCTTCATCCCGGGAAGTTAATTAAATACCATTTGGAGGCATTTAATGTTCGAGCTAAAACGGATGATTTTCGACAAAAGAGATAACACCCCCCCATTACGTCATGCTTCAGAAATGTGGAAAATGGTCCGTTTTCAAATGTTTTATTTTTGAACGTCAGTTCACATTTGTAGGTGGATCATCAGTGTTAGAGCTAAAACTAGCATGTTTAAAGTGATTTTTATGCTTCCAGGGGCTCGGGAAGTTAATTAAATACCATTTGGAGGCATTTAATGTTCGAGCAAAAACGGCTGATTTTCGACAAAAGAGATAACACCCCCCCATTACGTCATGCTTCAGAAATGTGGAAAATGGTCCATTTTCAGATGTTTTATTTTTGAACGTCAGTTCACATTTGTAGGTGGATCATCAGTGTTAGAGCTAAAATTAGCATGTTTAAAGTGATTTTCATGCTTCCAGGGGCCCTAAACACAAGATTTATGGAATGGTTAAAAGTGCATGAAAATGGCCAATTTACTCACTCTGAGTTATCAAAAAGGTTTCTTCATCCCGGGAAGTTAATTAAATACCATTTGGAGGCATTTAATGTTCGAGCTAAAACGGATGATTTTCGACAAAAGAGATAACACCCCCCTATTACGTCATGCTTCAGAAATGTGGAAAATGGTCCGTTTTCAAATGTTTTATTTTTGAACGTCAGTTCACATTTGTAGGTGGATCATCAGTGTTAGAGCTAAAATTAGCATGTTTAAAGTTATTTTCATGCTTCCAGGGGCCCTAAACACAAGATTTAAGGAATGGTTAAAAGTGCATGAAAATGGCCAATTTACTCACTCTGAGTTCTCAAAAAGGGTTTCATCACCGCGGGAAGTTAATTAAATACCATTTGGAGGCATTTAATGTTCGAGCCAAAATGGCTGATTTTCGACAAAAGAGATAACACCCCCCCCATTACGTCATGCTTCAGAAATGTGGAAAATGGTCCATTTTCAAATGTTTTATTTTTGAACGTCGGTTCACATTTGTAGGTGGATCATCAGTGTTAGAGCTAAAATTAGCATGTTTAAAGTGATTTTCATGCTTCCAGGGGCTCGGGAAGTGAATTAAATACTATTTGGAGGCATTTAATGTTCAAGCAAAAACAGCTGATTTTTGACAAAAGAGATAACACCCCCCCATTACGTCATGCTTCAGAAATGTGGAAAATGGTCCGTTTTCAAATGTTTTATTTTTGAACGTCAGTTCACATTTGTAGGTGGATCATCAGTGTTAGAGCTAAAATTAGCATGTTTAAAGTGATTTTCATGCTTCCAGGGGCCCTAAACACAAGATTTATGGAATGGTTAAAAGTCCATGAAAATGGCCAATTTACTCACTCTGAGTTCTCAAAAAGGGTTTCTTCACCCCGGGAAGTTAATTAAATACCATTTGGAGGCATTTAATGTTCGAGCCAAAACGGCTGATTTTCGACAAAAGAGATAACACCCCCCCATTACGTCATGCTTCAGAAATGTGGAAAATGGTCCGTTTTCAAATGTTTTATTTTTGAATGTCAGTTCACATTTGTAGGTGGATCATCAGTGTTAGAGCTAAAATTAGCATGTTTAAAGTGATTTTCATGCTTCCAGGGGCTCGGGAAGTGAATTAAATACTATTTGGAGGCATTTATTGTTCAAGCAAAAACAGCAGATTTTTGACAAAAGAGATAACACCCCCCCATTACTTCATGCTTCAGAAATGTGGAAAATGGTCCGTTTTCAAATGTTTTATTTTTGAACGTCAGTTCACATTTGTAGGTGGATCATCAGTGTTAGAGCTAAAATTAGCATGTTTAAAGTGATTTTCATGCTTCCAGGGGCCCTAAACACAAGATTTATGGAATGGTTAAAAGTGCATGAAAATGGTCAATTTACTCACTCTGAGTTCTCAAAAGGGGTTTCTTCACCCCGGGAAGTTAATTAAATACCATTTGGAGGCATTTAATGTTCGAGCAAAAACGGCTGATTTTCGACAAACGAGATAACACCCCCCCATTACGTCATGCTTCAGAAATGTGGAAAATGGTCCGTTTTCAAATGTTTTATTTTTGAATGTCAGTTCACGTTTGTAGGTGGATCATCAGTGTTAGAGCTAAAATTAACATCTTTAAAGTGATTTTCATGCTTTCAGGGGCCCTAAACACAAAATTTATGGAATGGTTAAAAGTGCATGAAAATGGCCAATTTACTCACTCTGAGTTCTCAAAAAAGGTTTCTTCATCCCGGGAAGTTAATTAAATACCATTTGGAGGTATTTAATGTTCGAGCTAAAACAGATGATTTTCAAAAAAAGAGATAACACCCCCATTACGTCATGCTTCAGAAATGTGGAAAATGGTCCGTTTTCAAATGTTTTATTTTGAACGTCAGTTCACATTTGTAGGTGGATCATCAGTGTTATAGCTAAAATTAGCATGTTTAAAGTGATTTTCATGTTTCCAGGGGCTCGGGAAGTGAATTAAATACTATTTGGAGGCATTTAATGTTCAAGCAAAAACAGCTGATTTTTGACAAAAGAGATAACACCCCCCCATTACGTCATGCTTCAGAAATGTGGAAAATGGTCCGTTTTCAAATGTTTTATTTTTGAACGTCAGTTCACATTTGTAGGTGGATCATCAGTGTTAGAGCTAAAATTAGCATGTTTAAAGTGATTTTCATGCTTCCAGGGGCCCTAAACACAAGATTTATGGAATGGTTAAAAGTGCATGAAAATGGCCAATTTACTCACTCTGAGTTCTCAAAAAGGGTTTCTTCACCCCGGGAAGGTAATTAAATACCATTTGGAGGCATTTAATGTTTGAGCTAAAACGGATGATTTTCGACAAAAGAGATAACACCCCCCTATTACGTCATGCTTCAGAAATGTGGAAAATGGTCCGTTTTCAAATGTTTTATTTTTGAACGCCAGTTCACATTTGTAGGTGGATCATCAGTGTTAGAGCTAAAATTAGCATGTTTAAGGTGATTTTCATGCTTCCAGGGGCCCTAAACACAAGATTTATGGAATGGTTAAAAGTGCATGAAAATGGCCAATTTACTCACTCTGAGTTCTCAAAAAGGGTTTCTTCACCCCGGGAAGTTAATTAAATACCATTTGGAGGCATTTAATGTTCGAGCCAAAACGGCTGATTTTCGACAAAAGAGATAACACCCCCCCATTACGTCATGCTTCAGAAATGTGGAAAATGGTCCGTTTTCAAATGTTTTATTTTTGAATGTCAGTTCACATTTGTAGGTGGATCATCAGTGTTAGAGCTAAAATTAGCATGTTTAAAGTGATTTTCATGCTTCCAGGGGCTCGCGAAGTGAATTAAATACTATTTGGAGGCATTTAATGTTCAAGCAAAAACAGCAGATTTTTGACAAAAGAGATAACAACCCCCCATTACTTCATGCTTCAGAAACGTGGAAAATGGTCCGTTTTCAAATGTTTTATTTTTGAACGTCAGTTCACATTTGTAGGTGGATCATCAGTGTTAGAGCTAAAATTAGCATGTTTAAAGTGATTTTCATGCTTCCAGGGGCCCTAAACACAAGATTTATGGAATGGTTAAAAGTGCATGAAAATGGTCAATTTACTCACTCTGAGTTCTCAAAAAAGGTTTCTTCATCCCGGGAAGTTAATTAAATACCATTTGGAGGTATTTAATGTTCGAGCTAAAACGGATGATTTTCAAAAAAAGAGATAACACCCCCCATTACGTCATGCTTCAGAAATGTGGAAAATGGTCCGTTTTCAAATGTTTTATTTTGAACGTCAGTTCACATTTGTAGGTGGATCATCAGTGTTAGAGCTAAAATTAGCATGTTTAAAGTGATTTTCATGCTTCCAGGGGCTCGGGAAGTGAATTAAATACTATTTGGAGGCATTTAATGTTCAAGCAAAAACAGCTGATTTTTGACAAAAGAGATAACACCCCCCCATTACGTCATGCTTCAGAAATGTGGAAAATGGTCAGTTTTCAAATGTTTTATTTTTGAACGTCAGTTCACATTTGTAGGTGGATCATCAGTGTTAGAGCTAAAATTAGCATGTTTAAAGTGATTTTCATGCTTCCAGCGGCCCTAAACACAAGATTTATGGAATGGTTAAAAGTGCATGAAAATGGCCAATTTACTCACTCTGAGTTCTCAAAAAGGGTTTCTTCACCCCGGGAAGTTAATTAAATACCATTTGGAGGCATTTAATGTTTGAGCTAAAACGGATGATTTTCGACAAAAGAGATAACACCCCCCTATTATGGCTGAGATACCCGCCACCCCCTCTCAACACACTCCCCAAGGATGGGAAACCGGAAACCGTTCTTGAACTTTTGGAAGTCGGGAAGGGAGTTACCCTTCCCGGCCGTATTTATTAAAAATATGAAACAAAATTAAAACATTAAAATAACAGTTTCATAATATGTACAATTTCATTACCACATTGCGATGTTTGGCTAACCTTAACATATCCTCTAATACAAAGGTTCTCCTAGCCGAACTAACATCCTACAAAACATTTACTTCAAATTCTGAAATTGTACATCCTAACGTTTAAGGGCCAACGGCAAGGTCGTAACCGGTGTCAAGATCCCTAACCCAGACATATCCCCCTCCCTTGTGAGGGGCGGCACGGAGGCATACCTCCAGTGCAAATACCAATTTCCCTTGACTTGACGGGGGCCCCAGTAAAACTCGACGCCACTTAAAGGTCGTACGAGGCTCGTGTGAGGTATCTAGAAGGTAGCGTAGACCCCCCCCACACCCCACACAACTTACCACATCTGCCGTCGCAGACGTCCTGGCCCCGGGAAATTCCCCAGGAGGGGGCTGTAACCCCTCCTACCCATGAAGGGGCCTTGACCGCCTTCCCTTTCCTTTCGGCGACCCATCCTTAGAAGGGACCGCCTCCCCGTTGAGGGGCCAATGGCCACCTCCCCCGAGCGCCCCCATCCGTAATGGGTAACGCCCACTCATAGGGATCTTCCAATTAGTGCTCACCGATCATGACCTTACCGCCCGACCAAAATAAATACGACAATGCTAACTAAATACTAAATGACTATATCTAACCAACAGTAGCAACAACAACTTTATTCAAACACATGCGTACTGATGAACACTAAAGCAGAATTACTTTATTTGCAAAACATAACAAAATTGACCATTCTTTATTGCATACTCAAAATCTTCACGATAATACCACAACCTGTAAACGAAAATCACAGTTATCCATCAAACTTTATTAAAACCACTCGCTGTCTTCAGGGGCTGGTGGGTGGGTCAAAATTGGCTCTTCGTTCCGTCTCGAGCTCACGTGCAGCGAGGAGGTGCAGCTTCAGAGCACAGGAACAAGAGGATGCCTACTGGTCTTGTTTCTCCTTTTATCCGTCTTCAGGGTGGGCGTAAACCCGCCCCTGCCTGCCCCAAGGGCGTGGCCAGCCGCGTTAGTGTCTAGGCCAACCCACTCGAGGGCAGGAAAAGGCGCGCCCCGGCTACGCCGCTTCGGGCATACCAGCCGAGACTCGCCTCCCGCCCAAGATGGCTTCCCGGGGGGATCGTGGTACTCTGCCATACGTTCGGGGGGACCGATTGGTCGCCCCTTTCCATACGTCATGCTTCAGAAATGTGGAAAATGGTCCGTTTTCAAATGTTTTATTTTTGAACGTCAGTTCACATTTGTAGGTGGATCATCAGTGTTAGAGCTAAAATTAGCATGTTTAAGGTGATTTTCATGCTTCCCGGGGCCCTAAACACAAGATTTATGGAATGGTTAAAAGTGCATGAAAATGGCCAATTTACTCACTCTGAGTTCTCAAAAAGGGTTTCTTCATCCCGGGAAGTTAATTAAATACCATTTGGAGGCATTTAATGTTCGAGCCAAAATGGCTGATTTTCGACAAAAGAGATAACACCCCCCCATTACGTCATGCTTCAGAAATGTGGAAAATGGTCCGTTTTCAAAATTTTTATTTTTGAACGTCAGTTCACATTTGTAGGTGGATCATCAGTGTTAGAGCTAAAATTAGCATGTTTAAAGTGATTTTCATGCTTCCAGGGGCTCGGGAAGTGAATTAAATACTATTTGGAGGCATTTAATGTTCAAGCAAAAACAGCAGATTTTTGACAAAAGAGATAACACCCCCCCATTAGAGTCATGCTTCAGAAATGTGGAAAATGGTCCGTTTTCAAATGTTTTATTTTTGAACGTCAGTTCACATTTGTAGGTGGATCATCAGTGTTAGAGCTAAAATTAGCATGTTTAAAGTGATTTTCATGCTTCCAGGGGCTCGGAAAGTGAATTAAATACTATTTGGAGGCATTTGATGTTCAAGCAAAAAAAGCTGATTTTTGACAAAAAAAATAACACCCCCCCATTACGTCATGCTTCAGAAATGTGGAAAATGGTCCGTTTTCAAATGTTTTATTTTTGAACGTCAGTTCACATTTGTAGGTGGATCATCAGTGTTAGAGCTAAAATTAGCATGTTTAAAGTGATTTTCATGCTTCCAGGGGCCCTAAACACAAGATTTATGGAATGGTTAAAAGTCCATGAAAATGGCCAATTTACTCACTCTGAGTTCTCAAAAAGGGTTTCCTTACCCCGGGAAGTTGATTAAATACCATTTGGAGGCATTTAATGTTCGAGCCAAAACGGCTGATTTTCGACAAAAGAGATAACACCCCCCCATTACGTCATGCTTCAGAAATGTGGAAAATGGTCCGTTTTCAAATGTTTTATTTTTGAACGTCAGTTCACATTTGTAGGTGGATCATCAGTGTTAGAGCTAAAATTAGCATGTTTAAAGTGATTTTCATGCTTCCAGGGGCCCTAAACACAAGATTTATGGAATGGTTAAAAGTGCATGAAAATGGCCAATTTACTCACTCTGAGTTCTCAAAAAGGGTTTCTTCACCCCGGGAAGTTAATTAAATACCATTTGGAGGCATTTAATGTTCGAGCAAAAACGGCTGATTTTCGACAAAAGAGATAACACCCCCCTATTACGTCATGCTTCAGAAATGTGGAAAATGGTCCGTTTTCAAATGTTTTATTTTTGAACGTCAGTTCACATTTGTAGGTGGATCATCAGTGTTAGAGCTAAAATTAGCATGTTTAAAGTTATTTTCATGCTTCCAGGGGCCCTAAACACAAGATTTATGGAATGGTTAAAAGTGCATGAAAATGGCCAATTTACTCACTCTGAGTTCTCAAAAAGGGTTTCATCACCGCGGGAAGTTAATTAAATACCATTTGGAGGCATTTAATGTTCGAGCCAAAACGGCTGATTTTCGACAAAAGAGATAACACCCCCCCATTACGTCATGCTTCAGAAATGTGGAAAATGGTCCATTTTCAAATGTTTTATTTTTGAACGTCAGTTCACATTTGTAGGTGGATCATCAGTGTTAGAGCTAAAATTAGCATGTTTAAAGTGATTTTCATGCTTCCAGGGGCTCGGGAAGTGAATTAAATACTATTTGGAGGCATTTAATGTTCAAGCAAAAACAGATGATTTTTGACAAAAGAGATAACACCCCCCCATTACGTCATGCTTCAGAAATGTGGAAAATGGTCCGTTTTCAAATGTTTTATTTTTGAACGTCAGTTCACATTTGTAGGTGGATCATCAGTGTTAGAGCTAAAATTAGCATGTTTAAAGTGATTTTCATGCTTCCAGGGGCCCTAAACACAAGATTTATGGAATGGTTAAAAGTGCATGACAATGGCCAATTTACTCACTCTGAGTTCTCAAAAAGGGTTTCTTTACCTCGGGAAGTTAATTAAATACCATTTGGAGGCATTTAATGTTCGAGCCAAAATGGCTGATTTTTGACAAAAGAGAAAACACCCCCCCATTACGTCATGCTTCAGAAATGTGGAAAATGGTCCGTTTTCAAATGTTTTATTTTTGAACGTCAGTTCACATTTGTAGGTGGCTCATCAGTGTTAGAGCTAAAATTAGCATGTTTAAAGTGATTTTCATGCTTCCAGGGGCTCGGGAAGTGAATTAAATACTATTTGGAGGCATTTAATGTTCAAGCAAAAACAGCAGATTTTTGACAAAAGAGATAACACCCCCCCCATTACGTCATGCTTCAGAAATGTGGAAAATGGTCCGTTGTCAAATGTTTTATTTTTGAACGTCAGTTCACATTTGTAGGTGGATCATCAGTGTTAGAGCTAAAATTAGCATGTTTAAAGTGATTTTCATGCTTCCAGGGGCCCTAAACACAAGATTTATGGAATGGTTAAAACTGCATGACAATGGCCAATTTACTCACTCTGAGTTCTCAAAAAGGGTTTCTTTACCCCGGGAAGTTAATTAAATACCATTTGGAGGCATTTAATGTTCGAGCCAAAACGGCTGATTTTCGACAAAAGAGATAACACCCCCCCATTACGTCATGCTTCAGAAATGAGGAAAATGGTCCGTTTTCAAATGTTTTATTTTTGAACGTCAGTTCACATTTGTAGGTGGATCATCAGTGTTAGAGCTAAAATTAGCATGTTTAAAGTGATTTTCATGCTTCCAGGGGCCCTAAACACAAGATTTATGGAATGGTTAAAAGTCCATGAAAATGGCCAATTTACTCACTCTGAGTTCTCAAAAAGGGTTTCCTTACCCCGGGAAGTTAATTAAATACCATTTGGAGGCATTTAATGTTCGAGCCAAAACGGCTGATTTTCGACAAAAGAGATAACACCCCCCCATTACGTCACGCTTCAGAAATGTGGAAAATGGTCCGTTTTCAAATGTTTTATTTTTGAACGTCAGTTCACATTTGTAGGTGGATCATCAGTGTTAGAGCTAAAATTAGCATGTTTAAAGTGATTTTCATGCTTCCAGGGGCTCGGGAAGTGAATTAAATACTATTTGGAGGCATTTAATGCTCAAGCAAAAACAGCTGATTTTTGACAAAAGAGATAACACCCCCATTACTTCATGCTTCAGAAATGTGGAAAATGGTCCATTTTCAAATGTTTTATTTTTGAACGTCAGTTCACATTTGTAGGTGGATCATCAGTGTTAGAGCTAAAATTAGCATGTTTAAAGTGATTTTCATGCTTCCAGGGGCCCTAAACACAAGATTTATGGAATGGTTAAAAGTGCATGAAAATGGCCAATTTACTCACTCTGAGTTCTCAAAAAGGGTTTCTTCACCCCGGGAAGTTAATTAAATACCATTTGGAGGCATTTAATGTTCGAGCAAAAACGGCTGATTTTCGACAAAAGAGATAACACCCCCCCATTACGTCATGCTTCAGAAATGTGGAAAATGGTCCGTTTTCAAATGTTTTATTTTTGAACGTCAGTTCACGTTTGTAGGTGGATCATCAGTGTTAGAGCTAAAATTAGCATGTTTAAAGTGATTTTCATGCTTTCAGGGGCCCTAAACACAAGATTTATGGAATGGTTAAAAGTGCATGAAAATGGCCAATTTACTCACTCTGAGTTCTCGAAAAAGGTTTCTTCATCCCGGGAAGTTAATTAAATACCATTTGGAGGCATTTAATGTTCGAGCTAAAACGGATGATTTTCGACAAAAGAGATAACACCCCCCCTTTACGTCATGCTTCAGAAATGTGGAAAATGGTCCGTTTTCAAATGTTTTATTTTTGAACGTCAGTTCACATTTGTAGGTGGATCATCAGTGTTAGAGCTAAAACTAGCATGTTTAAAGTGATTTTTATGCTTCCAGGGGCTCGGGAAGTTAATTAAATACCATTTGGAGGCATTTAATGTTCGAGCAAAAACGGCTGATTTTCGACAAAAGAGATAACACCCCCCCATTACGTCATGCTTCAGAAATGTGGAAAATGGTCCATTTTCAGATGTTTTATTTTTGAACGTCAGTTCACATTTGTAGGTGGATCATCAGTGTTAGAGCTAAAATTAGCATGTTTAAAGTGATTTTCATGCTTCCAGGGGCCCTAAACACAAGATTTATGGAATGGTTAAAAGTGCATGAAAATGGCCAATTTACTCACTCTGAGTTATCAAAAAGGTTTCTTCATCCCGGGAAGTTAATTAAATACCATTTGGAGGCATTTAATGTTCGAGCTAAAACGGATGATTTTCGACAAAAGAGATAACACCCCCCTATTACGTCATGCTTCAGAAATGTGGAAAATGGTCCGTTTTCAAATGTTTTATTTTTGAACGTCAGTTCACATTTGTAGGTGGATCATCAGTGTTAGAGCTAAAATTAGCATGTTTAAAGTTATTTTCATGCTTCCAGGGGCCCTAAACACAAGATTTAAGGAATTGTTAAAAGTGCATGAAAATGGCCAATTTACTCACTCTGAGTTCTCAAAAAGGGTTTCATCACCGCGGGAAGTTAATTAAATACCATTTGGAGGCATTTAATGTTCGAGCCAAAACGGCTGATTTTCGACAAAAGAGATAACACCCCCCCATTACGTCATGCTTCAGAAATGTGGAAAATGGTCCATTTTCAAATGTTTTATTTTTGAACGTCAGTTCACATTTGTAGGTGGATCATCAGTGTTAGAGCTAAAATTAGCATGTTTAAAGTGATTTTCATGCTTCCAGGGGCTCGGGAAGTGAATTAAATACTATTTGGAGGCATTTAATGTTCAAGCAAAAACAGCTGATTTTTGACAAAAGAGATAACACCCCCCCATTACGTCATGCTTCAGAAATGTGGAAAATGGTCCGTTTTCAAATGTTTTATTTTTGAACGTCAGTTCACATTTGTAGGTGGATCATCAGTGTTAGAGCTAAAATTAGCATGTTTAAAGTGATTTTCATGCTTCCAGGGGCCCTAAACACAAGATTTATGGAATGGTTAAAAGTCCATGAAAATGGCCAATTTACTCACTCTGAGTTCTCAAAAAGGGTTTCTTCACCCCGGGAAGTTAATTAAATACCATTTGGAGGCATTTAATGTTCGAGCCAAAACGGCTGATTTTCGACAAAAGAGATAAAACCCCCCCATTACGTCATGCTTCAGAAATGTGGAAAATGGTCCGTTTTCAAATGTTTTATTTTTGAATGTCAGTTCACATTTGTAGGTGGATCATCAGTGTTAGAGCTAAAATTAGCATGTTTAAAGTGATTTTCATGCTTCCAGGGGCTCGGGAAGTGAATTAAATACTATTTGGAGGCATTTATTGTTCAAGCAAAAACAGCAGATTTTTGACAAAAGAGATAACACCCCCCCATTACTTCATGCTTCAGAAATGTGGAAAATGGTCCGTTTTCAAATGTTTTATTTTTGAACGTCAGTTCACATTTGTAGGTGGATCATCAGTGTTAGAGCTAAAATTAGCATGTTTAAAGTGATTTTCATGCTTCCAGGGGCCCTAAACACAAGATTTATGGAATGGTTAAAAGTGCATGAAAATGGTCAATTTACTCACTCTGAGTTCTCAAAAAGGGTTTCTTCATCCCGGGAAGTTAATTAAATACCATTTGGAGGCATTTAATGTTCGAGCCAAAATGGCTGATTTTCGACAAAAGAGATAACACCCCCCCCATTACGTCATGCTTCAGAAATGTGGAAAATGGTCCGTTTTCAAATGTTTTATTTTTGAACGTCAGTTCACATTTGTAGGTGGATCATCAGTGTTAGAGCTAAAATTAGCATGTTTAAAGTGATTTTCATGCTTCCAGGGGCCCTAAACACAAGATTTATGGAATGGTTAAAACTGCATGACAATGGCCAATTTACTCACTCTGAGTTCTCAAAAAGGGTTTCTTTACCCCGGGAAGTTAATTAAATACCATTTGGAGGCATTTAATGTTCGAGCCAAAACGGCTGATTTTCGACAAAAGAGATAACACCCCCCCATTACGTCATGCTTCAGAAATGAGGAAAATGGTCCGTTTTCAAATGTTTTATTTTTGAACGTCAGTTCACATTTGTAGGTGGATCATCAGTGTTAGAGCTAAAATTAGCATGTTTAAAGTGATTTTCATGCTTCCAGGGGCCCTAAACACAAGATTTATGGAATGGTTAAAAGTCCATGAAAATGGCCAATTTACTCACTCTGAGTTCTCAAAAAGGGTTTCCTTACCCCGGGAAGTTAATTAAATACCATTTGGAGGCATTTAATGTTCGAGCCAAAACGGCTGATTTTCGACAAAAGAGATAACACCCCCCCATTACGTCACGCTTCAGAAATGTGGAAAATGGTCCGTTTTCAAATGTTTTATTTTTGAACGTCAGTTCACATTTGTAGGTGGATCATCAGTGTTAGAGCTAAAATTAGCATGTTTAAAGTGATTTTCATGCTTCCAGGGGCTCGGGAAGTGAATTAAATACTATTTGGAGGCATTTATTGTTCAAGCAAAAACAGCAGATTTTTGACAAAAGAGATAACACCCCCCCATTACTTCATGCTTCAGAAATGTGGAAAATGGTCCGTTTTCAAATGTTTTATTTTTGAACGTCAGTTCACATTTGTAGGTGGATCATCAGTGTTAGAGCTAAAATTAGCATGTTTAAAGTGATTTTCATGCTTCCAGGGGCCCTAAACACAAGATTTATGGAATGGTTAAAAGTGCATGAAAATGGTCAATTTACTCACTCTGAGTTCTCAAAAAGGGTTTCTTCATCCCGGGAAGTTAATTAAATACCATTTGGAGGCATTTAATGTTCGAGCAAAAACGGCTGATTTTCGACAAAAGAGATAACACCCCCCCATTACGTCATGCTTCAGAAATGTGGAAAATGGTCCGTTTTCAAATGTTTTATTTTTGAACGTCAGTTCACGTTTGTAGGTGGATCATCAGTGTTAGAGCTAAAATTAGCATGTTTAAAGTGATTTTCATGCTTTCAGGGGCCCTAAACACAAGATTTATGGAATGGTTAAAAGTGCATGAAAATGGCCAATTTACTCACTCTGAGTTCTCGAAAAAGGTTTCTTCATCCCGGGAAGTTAATTAAATACCATTTGGAGGCATTTAATGTTCGAGCTAAAACGGATGATTTTCGACAAAAGAGATAACACCCCCCCATTACGTCATGCTTCAGAAATGTGGAAAATGGTCCGTTTTCAAATGTTTTATTTTTGAACGTCAGTTCACATTTGTAGGTGGATCATCAGTGTTAGAGCTAAAACTAGCATGTTTAAAGTGATTTTTATGCTTCCAGGGGCTCGGGAAGTTAATTAAATACCATTTGGAGGCATTTAATGTTCGAGCAAAAACGGCTGATTTTCGACAAAAGAGATAACACCCCCCCATTACGTCATGCTTCAGAAATGTGGAAAATGGTCCATTTTCAGATGTTTTATTTTTGAACGTCAGTTCACATTTGTAGGTGGATCATCAGTGTTAGAGCTAAAATTAGCATGTTTAAAGTGATTTTCATGCTTCCAGGGGCCCTAAACACAAGATTTATGGAATGGTTAAAAGTGCATGAAAATGGCCAATTTACTCACTCTGAGTTATCAAAAAGGTTTCTTCATCCCGGGAAGTTAATTAAATACCATTTGGAGGCATTTAATGTTCGAGCTAAAACGGATGATTTTCGACAAAAGAGATAACGCCCCCCTATTACGTCATGCTTCAGAAATGTGGAAAATGGTCCGTTTTCAAATGTTTTATTTTTGAACGTCAGTTCACATTTGTAGGTGGATCATCAGTGTTAGAGCTAAAATTAGCATGTTTAAAGTTATTTTCATGCTTCCAGGGGCCCTAAACACAAGATTTAAGGAATTGTTAAAAGTGCATGAAAATGGCCAATTTACTCACTCTGAGTTCTCAAAAAGGGTTTCATCACCGCGGGAAGTTAATTAAATACCATTTGGAGGCATTTAATGTTCGAGCCAAAACGGCTGATTTTCGACAAAAGAGATAACACCCCCCCATTACGTCATGCTTCAGAAATGTGGAAAATGGTCCATTTTCAAATGTTTTATTTTTGAACGTCAGTTCACATTTGTAGGTGGATCATCAGTGTTAGAGCTAAAATTAGCATGTTTAAAGTGATTTTCATGCTTCCAGGGGCCCTAAACACAAGATTTATGGAATGGTTAAAAGTCCATGAAAATGGCCAATTTACTCACTCTGAGTTCTCAAAAAGGGTTTCTTCACCCCGGGAAGTTAATTAAATACCATTTGGAGGCATTTAATGTTCGAGCCAAAACGGCTGATTTTCGACAAAAGAGATAAAACCCCCCCATTACGTCATGCTTCAGAAATGTGGAAAATGGTCCGTTTTCAAATGTTTTATTTTTGAATGTCAGTTCACATTTGTAGGTGGATCATCAGTGTTAGAGCTAAAATTAGCATGTTTAAAGTGATTTTCATGCTTCCAGGGGCTCGGGAAGTGAATTAAATACTATTTGGAGGCATTTATTGTTCAAGCAAAAACAGCAGATTTTTGACAAAAGAGATAACACCCCCCCATTACTTCATGCTTCAGAAATGTGGAAAATGGTCCGTTTTCAAATGTTTTATTTTTGAACGTCAGTTCACATTTGTAGGTGGATCATCAGTGTTAGAGCTAAAATTAGCATGTTTAAAGTGATTTTCATGCTTCCAGGGGCCCTAAACACAAGATTTATGGAATGGTTAAAAGTGCATGAAAATGGTCAATTTACTCACTCTGAGTTCTCAAAAGGGGTTTCTTCACCCCGGGAAGTTAATTAAATACCATTTGGAGGCATTTAATGTTCGAGCAAAAACGGCTGATTTTCGACAAAAGAGATAACACCCCCCCATTACGTCATGCTTCAGAAATGTGGAAAATGGTCCGTTTTCAAATGTTTTATTTTTGAATGTCAGTTCACGTTTGTAGGTGGATCATCAGTGTTAGAGCTAAAATTAGCATCTTTAAAGTGATTTTCATGCTTTCAGGGGCCCTAAACACAAAATTTATGGAATGGTTAAAAGTGCATGAAAATGGCCAATTTACTCACTCTGAGTTCTCAAAAAAGGTTTCTTCATCCCGGGAAGTTAATTAAATACCATTTGGAGGTATTTAATGTTCGAGCTAAAACAGATGATTTTCAAAAAAAGAGATAACACCCCCATTACGTCATGCCTCAGAAATGTGGAAAATGGTCCGTTTTCAAATGTTTTATTTTGAACGTCAGTTCACATTTGTAGGTGGATCATCAGTGTTAGAGCTAAAATTAGCATGTTTAAAGTGATTTTCATGCTTCCAGGGGCTCGGGAAGTGAATTAAATACTATTTGGAGGCATTTAATGTTCAAGCAAAAACAGCTGATTTTTGACAAAAGAGATAACACCCCCCCATTACGTCATGCTTCAGAAATGTGGAAAATGGTCCGTTTTCAAATGTTTTATTTTTGAACGTCAGTTCACATTTGTAGGTGGATCATCAGTGTTAGAGCTAAAATTAGCATGTTTAAAGTGATTTTCATGCTTCCAGCGGCCCTAAACACAAGATTTATGGAATGGTTAAAAGTGCATGAAAATGGCCAATTTACTCACTCTGAGTTCTCAAAAAGGGTTTCTTCACCCCGGGAAGTTAATTAAATACCATTTGGAGGCATTTAATGTTTGAGCTAAAACGGATGATTTTCGACAAAAGAGATAACACCCCCCTATTACGTCATGCTTCAGAAATGTGGAAAATGGTCCGTTTTCAAATGTTTTATTATTGAACGTCAGTTCACATTTGTAGGTGGATCATCAGTGTTAGAGCTAAAATTAGCATGTTTAAGGTGATTTTCATGCTTCCAGGGGCCCTAAACACAAGATTTATGGAATGGTTAAAAGTGCATGAAAATGGCCAATTTACTCACTCTGAGTTCTCAAAAAGGGTTTCTTCACCCCGGGAAGTTAATTAAATACCATTTGGAGGCATTTAATGTTCGAGCCAAAACGGCTGATTTTCGACAAAAGAGATAACACCCCCCCATTACGTCATGCTTCAGAAATGTGGAAAATGGTCCGTTTTCAAATGTTTTATTTTTGAATGTCAGTTCACATTTGTAGGTGGATCATCAGTGTTAGAGCTAAAATTAGCATGTTTAAAGTGATTTTCATGCTTCCAGGGGCTCGGGAAGTGAATTAAATACTATTTGGAGGCATTTAATGTTCAAGCAAAAACAGCAGATTTTTGACAAAAGAGATAACACCCCCCCATTACGTCATGCTTCAGAAATGTGGAAAATGGTCCGTTTTCAAATGTTTTATTTTTGAACGTCAGTTCACATTTGTAGGTGGATCATCAGTGTTAGAGCTAAAATTAGCATGTTTAAAGTGATTTTCATGCTTCCAGGGGCCCTAAACACAAGATTTATGGAATGGTTAAAAGTGCTTGAAAATGGCCAATTTACTCACTCTGAGTTCTCAAAAAGGGTTTCTTCATCCCGGGAAGTTAATTAAATACCATTTGGAGGCATTTAATGTTCGAGCCAAAATGGCTGATTTTCGACAAAAGAGATAACACCCCCCCATTACGTCATGCTTCAGAAATGTGGAAAATGGTCCGTTTTCAAAATTTTTATTTTTGAACGTCAGTTCACATTTGTAGGTGGATCATCAGTGTTAGAGCTAAAATTAGCATGTTTAAAGTGATTTTCATGCTTCCAGGGGCTCGGGAATTGAATTAAATACTATTTGGAGGCATTTAATGTTCAAGCAAAAACAGCAGATTTTTGACAAAAGAGATAACACCCCCCCATTAGAGTCATGCTTCAGAAATGTGGAAAATGGTCCGTTTTCAAATGTTTTATTTTTGAACGTCAGTTCACATTTGTAGGTGGATCATCAGTGTTAGAGCTAAAATTAGCATGTTTAAAGTGATTTTCATGCTTCCAGGGGCTCGGAAAGTGAATTAAATACTATTTGGAGGCATTTGATGTTCAAGCAAAAAAAGCTGATTTTTGACAAAAAAAATAACACCCCCCCATTACGTCATGCTTCAGAAATGTGGAAAATGGTCCGTTTTCAAATGTTTTATTTTTGAACGTCAGTTCACATTTGTAGGTGGATCATCAGTGTTAGAGCTAAAATTAGCATGTTTAAAGTGATTTTCATGCTTCCAGGGGCCCTAAACACAAGATTTATGGAATGGTTAAAAGTCCATGAAAATGGCCAATTTACTCACTCTGAGTTCTCAAAAAGGGTTTCCTTACCCCGGGAAGTTGATTAAATACCATTTGGAGGCATTTAATGTTCGAGCCAAAACGGCTGATTTTCGACAAAAGAGATAACACCCCCCCATTACGTCATGCTTCAGAAATGTGGAAAATGGTCCGTTTTCAAATGTTTTATTTTTGAACGTCAGTTCACATTTGTAGGTGGATCATCAGTGTTAGAGCTAAAATTAGCATGTTTAAAGTGATTTTCATGCTTCCAGGGGCCCTAAACACAAGATTTATGGAATGGTTAAAAGTGCATGAAAATGGCCAATTTACTCACTCTGAGTTCTCAAAAAGGGTTTCTTCACCCCGGGAAGTTAATTAAATACCATTTGGAGGCATTTAATGTTCGAGCAAAAACGGCTGATTTTCGACAAAAGAGATAACACCCCCCTATTACGTCATGCTTCAGAAATGTGGAAAATGGTCCGTTTTCAAATGTTTTATTTTTGAACGTCAGTTCACATTTGTAGGTGGATCATCAGTGTTAGAGCTAAAATTAGCATGTTTAAAGTTATTTTCATGCTTCCAGGGGCCCTAAACACAAGATTTATGGAATGGTTAAAAGTGCATGAAAATGGCCAATTTACTCACTCTGAGTTCTCAAAAAGGGTTTCATCACCGCGGGAAGTTAATTAAATACCATTTGGAGGCATTTAATGTTCGAGCCAAAACGGCTGATTTTCGACAAAAGAGATAACACCCCCCCATTACGTCATGCTTCAGAAATGTGGAAAATGGTCCATTTTCAAATGTTTTATTTTTGAACGTCAGTTCACATTTGTAGGTGGATCATCAGTGTTAGAGCTAAAATTAGCATGTTTAAAGTGATTTTCATGCTTCCAGGGGCTCGGGAAGTGAATTAAATACTATTTGGAGGCATTTAATGTTCAAGCAAAAACAGATGATTTTTGACAAAAGAGATAACACCCCCCCATTACGTCATGCTTCAGAAATGTGGAAAATGGTCCGTTTTCAAATGTTTTATTTTTGAACGTCAGTTCACATTTGTAGGTGGATCATCAGTGTTAGAGCTAAAATTAGCATGTTTAAAGTGATTTTCATGCTTCCAGGGGCCCTAAACACAAGATTTATGGAATGGTTAAAAGTGCATGACAATGGCCAATTTACTCACTCTGAGTTCTCAAAAAGGGTTTCTTTACCTCGGGAAGTTAATTAAATACCATTTGGAGGCATTTAATGTTCGAGCCAAAATGGCTGATTTTTGACAAAAGAGAAAACACCCCCCCATTACGTCATGCTTCAGAAATGTGGAAAATGGTCCGTTTTCAAATGTTTTATTTTTGAACGTCAGTTCACATTTGTAGGTGGCTCATCAGTGTTAGAGCTAAAATTAGCATGTTTAAAGTGATTTTCATGCTTCCAGGGGCTCGGGAAGTGAATTAAATACTATTTGGAGGCATTTAATGTTCAAGCAAAAACAGCAGATTTTTGACAAAAGAGATAACACCCCCCCCCATTACGTCATGCTTCAGAAATGTGGAAAATGGTCCGTTGTCAAATGTTTTATTTTTGAACGTCAGTTCACATTTGTAGGTGGATCATCAGTGTTAGAGCTAAAATTAGCATGTTTAAAGTGATTTTCATGCTTCCAGGGGCCCTAAACACAAGATTTATGGAATGGTTAAAACTGCATGACAATGGCCAATTTACTCACTCTGAGTTCTCAAAAAGGGTTTCTTTACCCCGGGAAGTTAATTAAATACCATTTGGAGGCATTTAATGTTCGAGCCAAAACGGCTGATTTTCGACAAAAGAGATAACACCCCCCCATTACGTCATGCTTCAGAAATGAGGAAAATGGTCCGTTTTCAAATGTTTTATTTTTGAACGTCAGTTCACATTTGTAGGTGGATCATCAGTGTTAGAGCTAAAATTAGCATGTTTAAAGTGATTTTCATGCTTCCAGGGGCCCTAAACACAAGATTTATGGAATGGTTAAAAGTCCATGAAAATGGCCAATTTACTCACTCTGAGTTCTCAAAAAGGGTTTCCTTACCCCGGGAAGTTAATTAAATACCATTTGGAGGCATTTAATGTTCGAGCCAAAACGGCTGATTTTCGACAAAAGAGATAACACCCCCCCATTACGTCACGCTTCAGAAATGTGGAAAATGGTCCGTTTTCAAATGTTTTATTTTTGAACGTCAGTTCACATTTGTAGGTGGATCATCAGTGTTAGAGCTAAAATTAGCATGTTTAAAGTGATTTTCATGCTTCCAGGGGCTCGGGAAGTGAATTAAATACTATTTGGAGGCATTTAATGCTCAAGCAAAAACAGCTGATTTTTGACAAAAGAGATAACACCCCCATTACTTCATGCTTCAGAAATGTGGAAAATGGTCCATTTTCAAATGTTTTATTTTTGAACGTCAGTTCACATTTGTAGGTGGATCATCAGTGTTAGAGCTAAAATTAGCATGTTTAAAGTGATTTTCATGCTTCCAGGGGCCCTAAACACAAGATTTATGGAATGGTTAAAAGTGCATGAAAATGGCCAATTTACTCACTCTGAGTTCTCAAAAAGGGTTTCTTCACCCCGGGAAGTTAATTAAATACCATTTGGAGGCATTTAATGTTCGAGCAAAAACGGCTGATTTTCGACAAAAGAGATAACACCCCCCCATTACGTCATGCTTCAGAAATGTGGAAAATGGTCCGTTTTCAAATGTTTTATTTTTGAACGTCAGTTCACGTTTGTAGGTGGATCATCAGTGTTAGAGCTAAAATTAGCATGTTTAAAGTGATTTTCATGCTTTCAGGGGCCCTAAACACAAGATTTATGGAATGGTTAAAAGTGCATGAAAATGGCCAATTTACTCACTCTGAGTTCTCGAAAAAGGTTTCTTCATCCCGGGAAGTTAATTAAATACCATTTGGAGGCATTTAATGTTCGAGCTAAAACGGATGATTTTCGACAAAAGAGATAACACCCCCCCATTACGTCATGCTTCAGAAATGTGGAAAATGGTCCGTTTTCAAATGTTTTATTTTTGAACGTCAGTTCACATTTGTAGGTGGATCATCAGTGTTAGAGCTAAAACTAGCATGTTTAAAGTGATTTTTATGCTTCCAGGGGCTCGGGAAGTTAATTAAATACCATTTGGAGGCATTTAATGTTCGAGCAAAAACGGCTGATTTTCGACAAAAGAGATAACACCCCCCCATTACGTCATGCTTCAGAAATGTGGAAAATGGTCCATTTTCAGATGTTTTATTTTTGAACGTCAGTTCACATTTGTAGGTGGATCATCAGTGTTAGAGCTAAAATTAGCATGTTTAAAGTGATTTTCATGCTTCCAGGGGCCCTAAACACAAGATTTATGGAATGGTTAAAAGTGCATGAAAATGGCCAATTTACTCACTCTGAGTTATCAAAAAGGTTTCTTCATCCCGGGAAGTTAATTAAATACCATTTGGAGGCATTTAATGTTCGAGCTAAAACGGATGATTTTCGACAAAAGAGATAACACCCCCCTATTACGTCATGCTTCAGAAATGTGGAAAATGGTCCGTTTTCAAATGTTTTATTTTTGAACGTCAGTTCACATTTGTAGGTGGATCATCAGTGTTAGAGCTAAAATTAGCATGTTTAAAGTTATTTTCATGCTTCCAGGGGCCCTAAACACAAGATTTAAGGAATTGTTAAAAGTGCATGAAAATGGCCAATTTACTCACTCTGAGTTCTCAAAAAGGGTTTCATCACCGCGGGAAGTTAATTAAATACCATTTGGAGGCATTTAATGTTCGAGCCAAAACGGCTGATTTTCGACAAAAGAGATAACACCCCCCCATTACGTCATGCTTCAGAAATGTGGAAAATGGTCCATTTTCAAATGTTTTATTTTTGAACGTCAGTTCACATTTGTAGGTGGATCATCAGTGTTAGAGCTAAAATTAGCATGTTTAAAGTGATTTTCATGCTTCCAGGGGCTCGGGAAGTGAATTAAATACTATTTGGAGGCATTTAATGTTCAAGCAAAAACAGCTGATTTTTGACAAAAGAGATAACACCCCCCCATTATGTCATGCTTCAGAAATGTGGAAAATGGTCCGTTTTCAAATGTTTTATTTTTGAACGTCAGTTCACATTTGTAGGTGGATCATCAGTGTTAGAGCTAAAATTAGCATGTTTAAAGTGATTTTCATGCTTCCAGGGTCCCTAAACACAAGATTTATGGAATGGTTAAAAGTCCATGAAAATGGCCAATTTACTCACTCTGAGTTCTCAAAAAGGGTTTCTTCACCCCGGGAAGTTAATTAAATACCATTTGGAGGCATTTAATGTTCGAGCCAAAACGGCTGATTTTCGACAAAAGAGATAAAACCCCCCCATTACGTCATGCTTCAGAAATGTGGAAAATGGTCCGTTTTCAAATGTTTTATTTTTGAATGTCAGTTCACATTTGTAGGTGGATCATCAGTGTTAGAGCTAAAATTAGCATGTTTAAAGTGATTTTCATGCTTCCAGGGGCTCGGGAAGTGAATTAAATACTATTTGGAGGCATTTATTGTTCAAGCAAAAACAGCAGATTTTTGACAAAAGAGATAACACCCCCCCATTACTTCATGCTTCAGAAATGTGGAAAATGGTCCGTTTTCAAATGTTTTATTTTTGAACGTCAGTTCACATTTGTAGGTGGATCATCAGTGTTAGAGCTAAAATTAGCATGTTTAAAGTGATTTTCATGCTTCCAGGGGCCCTAAACACAAGATTTATGGAATGGTTAAAAGTGCATGAAAATGGTCAATTTACTCACTCTGAGTTCTCAAAAGGGGTTTCTTCACCCCGGGAAGTTAATTAAATACCATTTGGAGGCATTTAATGTTCGAGCAAAAACGGCTGATTTTCGACAAAAGAGATAACACCCCCCCATTACGTCATGCTTCAGAAATGTGGAAAATGGTCCGTTTTCAAATGTTTTATTTTTGAATGTCAGTTCACGTTTGTAGGTGGATCATCAGTGTTAGAGCTAAAATTAGCATCTTTAAAGTGATTTTCATGCTTTCAGGGGCCCTAAACACAAAATTTATGGAATGGTTAAAAGTGCATGAAAATGGCCAATTTACTCACTCTGAGTTCTCAAAAAAGGTTTCTTCATCCCGGGAAGTTAATTAAATACCATTTGGAGGTATTTAATGTTCGAGCTAAAACAGATGATTTTCAAAAAAAGAGATAACACCCCCATTACGTCATGCCTCAGAAATGTGGAAAATGGTCCGTTTTCAAATGTTTTATTTTGAACGTCAGTTCACATTTGTAGGTGGATCATCAGTGTTAGAGCTAAAATTAGCATGTTTAAAGTGATTTTCATGCTTCCAGGGGCTCGGGAAGTGAATTAAATACTATTTGGAGGCATTTAATGTTCAAGCAAAAACAGCTGATTTTTGACAAAAGAGATAACACCCCCCCATTACGTCATGCTTCAGAAATGTGGAAAATGGTCCGTTTTCAAATGTTTTATTTTTGAACGTCAGTTCACATTTGTAGGTGGATCATCAGTGTTAGAGCTAAAATTAGCATGTTTAAAGTGATTTTCATGCTTCCAGCGGCCCTAAACACAAGATTTATGGAATGGTTAAAAGTGCATGAAAATGGCCAATTTACTCACTCTGAGTTCTCAAAAAGGGTTTCTTCACCCCGGGAAGTTAATTAAATACCATTTGGAGGCATTTAATGTTTGAGCTAAAACGGATGATTTTCGACAAAAGAGATAACACCCCCCTATTACGTCATGCTTCAGAAATGTGGAAAATGGTCCGTTTTCAAATGTTTTATTATTGAACGTCAGTTCACATTTGTAGGTGGATCATCAGTGTTAGAGCTAAAATTAGCATGTTTAAGGTGATTTTCATGCTTCCAGGGGCCCTAAACACAAGATTTATGGAATGGTTAAAAGTGCATGAAAATGGCCAATTTACTCACTCTGAGTTCTCAAAAAGGGTTTCTTCACCCCGGGAAGTTAATTAAATACCATTTGGAGGCATTTAATGTTCGAGCCAAAACGGCTGATTTTCGACAAAAGAGATAACACCCCCCCATTACGTCATGCTTCAGAAATGTGGAAAATGGTCCGTTTTCAAATGTTTTATTTTTGAATGTCAGTTCACATTTGTAGGTGGATCATCAGTGTTAGAGCTAAAATTAGCATGTTTAAAGTGATTTTCATGCTTCCAGGGGCTCGGGAAGTGAATTAAATACTATTTGGAGGCATTTAATGTTCAAGCAAAAACAGCAGATTTTTGACAAAAGAGATAACACCCCCCCATTACGTCATGCTTCAGAAATGTGGAAAATGGTCCGTTTTCAAATGTTTTATTTTTGAACGTCAGTTCACATTTGTAGGTGGATCATCAGTGTTAGAGCTAAAATTAGCATGTTTAAAGTGATTTTCATGCTTCCAGGGGCCCTAAACACAAGATTTATGGAATGGTTAAAAGTGCTTGAAAATGGCCAATTTACTCACTCTGAGTTCTCAAAAAGGGTTTCTTCATCCCGGGAAGTTAATTAAATACCATTTGGAGGCATTTAATGTTCGAGCCAAAATGGCTGATTTTCGACAAAAGAGATAACACCCCCCCATTACGTCATGCTTCAGAAATGTGGAAAATGGTCCGTTTTCAAAATTTTTATTTTTGAACGTCAGTTCACATTTGTAGGTGGATCATCAGTGTTAGAGCTAAAATTAGCATGTTTAAAGTGATTTTCATGCTTCCAGGGGCTCGGGAATTGAATTAAATACTATTTGGAGGCATTTAATGTTCAAGCAAAAACAGCAGATTTTTGACAAAAGAGATAACACCCCCCCATTAGAGTCATGCTTCAGAAATGTGGAAAATGGTCCGTTTTCAAATGTTTTATTTTTGAACGTCAGTTCACATTTGTAGGTGGATCATCAGTGTTAGAGCTAAAATTAGCATGTTTAAAGTGATTTTCATGCTTCCAGGGGCTCGGAAAGTGAATTAAATACTATTTGGAGGCATTTGATGTTCAAGCAAAAAAAGCTGATTTTTGACAAAAAAAATAACACCCCCCCATTACGTCATGCTTCAGAAATGTGGAAAATGGTCCGTTTTCAAATGTTTTATTTTTGAACGTCAGTTCACATTTGTAGGTGGATCATCAGTGTTAGAGCTAAAATTAGCATGTTTAAAGTGATTTTCATGCTTCCAGGGGCCCTAAACACAAGATTTATGGAATGGTTAAAAGTCCATGAAAATGGCCAATTTACTCACTCTGAGTTCTCAAAAAGGGTTTCCTTACCCCGGGAAGTTGATTAAATACCATTTGGAGGCATTTAATGTTCGAGCCAAAACGGCTGATTTTCGACAAAAGAGATAACACCCCCCCATTACGTCATGCTTCAGAAATGTGGAAAATGGTCCGTTTTCAAATGTTTTATTTTTGAACGTCAGTTCACATTTGTAGGTGGATCATCAGTGTTAGAGCTAAAATTAGCATGTTTAAAGTGATTTTCATGCTTCCAGGGGCCCTAAACACAAGATTTATGGAATGGTTAAAAGTGCATGAAAATGGCCAATTTACTCACTCTGAGTTCTCAAAAAGGGTTTCTTCACCCCGGGAAGTTAATTAAATACCATTTGGAGGCATTTAATGTTCGAGCAAAAACGGCTGATTTTCGACAAAAGAGATAACACCCCCCTATTACGTCATGCTTCAGAAATGTGGAAAATGGTCCGTTTTCAAATGTTTTATTTTTGAACGTCAGTTCACATTTGTAGGTGGATCATCAGTGTTAGAGCTAAAATTAGCATGTTTAAAGTTATTTTCATGCTTCCAGGGGCCCTAAACACAAGATTTATGGAATGGTTAAAAGTGCATGAAAATGGCCAATTTACTCACTCTGAGTTCTCAAAAAGGGTTTCATCACCGCGGGAAGTTAATTAAATACCATTTGGAGGCATTTAATGTTCGAGCCAAAACGGCTGATTTTCGACAAAAGAGATAACACCCCCCCATTACGTCATGCTTCAGAAATGTGGAAAATGGTCCATTTTCAAATGTTTTATTTTTGAACGTCAGTTCACATTTGTAGGTGGATCATCAGTGTTAGAGCTAAAATTAGCATGTTTAAAGTGATTTTCATGCTTCCAGGGGCTCGGGAAGTGAATTAAATACTATTTGGAGGCATTTAATGTTCAAGCAAAAACAGATGATTTTTGACAAAAGAGATAACACCCCCCCATTACGTCATGCTTCAGAAATGTGGAAAATGGTCCGTTTTCAAATGTTTTATTTTTGAACGTCAGTTCACATTTGTAGGTGGATCATCAGTGTTAGAGCTAAAATTAGCATGTTTAAAGTGATTTTCATGCTTCCAGGGGCCCTAAACACAAGATTTATGGAATGGTTAAAAGTGCATGACAATGGCCAATTTACTCACTCTGAGTTCTCAAAAAGGGTTTCTTTACCTCGGGAAGTTAATTAAATACCATTTGGAGGCATTTAATGTTCGAGCCAAAATGGCTGATTTTTGACAAAAGAGAAAACACCCCCCCATTACGTCATGCTTCAGAAATGTGGAAAATGGTCCGTTTTCAAATGTTTTATTTTTGAACGTCAGTTCACATTTGTAGGTGGCTCATCAGTGTTAGAGCTAAAATTAGCATGTTTAAAGTGATTTTCATGCTTCCAGGGGCTCGGGAAGTGAATTAAATACTATTTGGAGGCATTTAATGTTCAAGCAAAAACAGCAGATTTTTGACAAAAGAGATAACACCCCCCCCCATTACGTCATGCTTCAGAAATGTGGAAAATGGTCCGTTGTCAAATGTTTTATTTTTGAACGTCAGTTCACATTTGTAGGTGGATCATCAGTGTTAGAGCTAAAATTAGCATGTTTAAAGTGATTTTCATGCTTCCAGGGGCCCTAAACACAAGATTTATGGAATGGTTAAAACTGCATGACAATGGCCAATTTACTCACTCTGAGTTCTCAAAAAGGGTTTCTTTACCCCGGGAAGTTAATTAAATACCATTTGGAGGCATTTAATGTTCGAGCCAAAACGGCTGATTTTCGACAAAAGAGATAACACCCCCCCATTACGTCATGCTTCAGAAATGAGGAAAATGGTCCGTTTTCAAATGTTTTATTTTTGAACGTCAGTTCACATTTGTAGGTGGATCATCAGTGTTAGAGCTAAAATTAGCATGTTTAAAGTGATTTTCATGCTTCCAGGGGCCCTAAACACAAGATTTATGGAATGGTTAAAAGTCCATGAAAATGGCCAATTTACTCACTCTGAGTTCTCAAAAAGGGTTTCCTTACCCCGGGAAGTTAATTAAATACCATTTGGAGGCATTTAATGTTCGAGCCAAAACGGCTGATTTTCGACAAAAGAGATAACACCCCCCCATTACGTCACGCTTCAGAAATGTGGAAAATGGTCCGTTTTCAAATGTTTTATTTTTGAACGTCAGTTCACATTTGTAGGTGGATCATCAGTGTTAGAGCTAAAATTAGCATGTTTAAAGTGATTTTCATGCTTCCAGGGGCTCGGGAAGTGAATTAAATACTATTTGGAGGCATTTAATGCTCAAGCAAAAACAGCTGATTTTTGACAAAAGAGATAACACCCCCATTACTTCATGCTTCAGAAATGTGGAAAATGGTCCATTTTCAAATGTTTTATTTTTGAACGTCTGTTCACATTTGTAGGTGGATCATCAGTGTTAGAGCTAAAATTAGCATGTTTAAAGTGATTTTCATGCTTCCAGGGGCCCTAAACACAAGATTTATGGAATGGTTAAAAGTGCATGAAAATGGCCAATTTACTCACTCTGAGTTCTCAAAAAGGGTTTCTTCACCCCGGGAAGTTAATTAAATACCATTTGGAGGCATTTAATGTTCGAGCAAAAACGGCTGATTTTCGACAAAAGAGATAACACCCCCCCATTACGTCATGCTTCAGAAATGTGGAAAATGGTCCGTTTTCAAATGTTTTATTTTTGAACGTCAGTTCACGTTTGTAGGTGGATCATCAGTGTTAGAGCTAAAATTAGCATGTTTAAAGTGATTTTCATGCTTTCAGGGGCCCTAAACACAAGATTTATGGAATGGTTAAAAGTGCATGAAAATGGCCAATTTACTCACTCTGAGTTCTCGAAAAAGGTTTCTTCATCCCGGGAAGTTAATTAAATACCATTTGGAGGCATTTAATGTTCGAGCTAAAACGGATGATTTTCGACAAAAGAGATAACACCCCCCCATTACGTCATGCTTCAGAAATGTGGAAAATGGTCCGTTTTCAAATGTTTTATTTTTGAACGTCAGTTCACATTTGTAGGTGGATCATCAGTGTTAGAGCTAAAACTAGCATGTTTAAAGTGATTTTTATGCTTCCAGGGGCTCGGGAAGTTAATTAAATACCATTTGGAGGCATTTAATGTTCGAGCAAAAACGGCTGATTTTCGACAAAAGAGATAACACCCCCCCATTACGTCATGCTTCAGAAATGTGGAAAATGGTCCATTTTCAGATGTTTTATTTTTGAACGTCAGTTCACATTTGTAGGTGGATCATCAGTGTTAGAGCTAAAATTAGCATGTTTAAAGTGATTTTCATGCTTCCAGGGGCCCTAAACACAAGATTTATGGAATGGTTAAAAGTGCATGAAAATGGCCAATTTACTCACTCTGAGTTATCAAAAAGGTTTCTTCATCCCGGGAAGTTAATTAAATACCATTTGGAGGCATTTAATGTTCGAGCTAAAACGGATGATTTTCGACAAAAGAGATAACACCCCCCTATTACGTCATGCTTCAGAAATGTGGAAAATGGTCCGTTTTCAAATGTTTTATTTTTGAACGTCAGTTCACATTTGTAGGTGGATCATCAGTGTTAGAGCTAAAATTAGCATGTTTAAAGTTATTTTCATGCTTCCAGGGGCCCTAAACACAAGATTTAAGGAATTGTTAAAAGTGCATGAAAATGGCCAATTTACTCACTCTGAGTTCTCAAAAAGGGTTTCATCACCGCGGGAAGTTAATTAAATACCATTTGGAGGCATTTAATGTTCGAGCCAAAACGGCTGATTTTCGACAAAAGAGATAACACCCCCCCATTACGTCATGCTTCAGAAATGTGGAAAATGGTCCATTTTCAAATGTTTTATTTTTGAACGTCAGTTCACATTTGTAGGTGGATCATCAGTGTTAGAGCTAAAATTAGCATGTTTAAAGTGATTTTCATGCTTCCAGGGGCTCGGGAAGTGAATTAAATACTATTTGGAGGCATTTAATGTTCAAGCAAAAACAGCTGATTTTTGACAAAAGAGATAACACCCCCCCATTATGTCATGCTTCAGAAATGTGGAAAATGGTCCGTTTTCAAATGTTTTATTTTTGAACGTCAGTTCACATTTGTAGGTGGATCATCAGTGTTAGAGCTAAAATTAGCATGTTTAAAGTGATTTTCATGCTTCCAGGGTCCCTAAACACAAGATTTATGGAATGGTTAAAAGTCCATGAAAATGGCCAATTTACTCACTCTGAGTTCTCAAAAAGGGTTTCTTCACCCCGGGAAGTTAATTAAATACCATTTGGAGGCATTTAATGTTCGAGCCAAAACGGCTGATTTTCGACAAAAGAGATAAAACCCCCCCATTACGTCATGCTTCAGAAATGTGGAAAATGGTCCGTTTTCAAATGTTTTATTTTTGAATGTCAGTTCACATTTGTAGGTGGATCATCAGTGTTAGAGCTAAAATTAGCATGTTTAAAGTGATTTTCATGCTTCCAGGGGCTCGGGAAGTGAATTAAATACTATTTGGAGGCATTTATTGTTCAAGCAAAAACAGCAGATTTTTGACAAAAGAGATAACACCCCCCCATTACTTCATGCTTCAGAAATGTGGAAAATGGTCCGTTTTCAAATGTTTTATTTTTGAACGTCAGTTCACATTTGTAGGTGGATCATCAGTGTTAGAGCTAAAATTAGCATGTTTAAAGTGATTTTCATGCTTCCAGGGGCTCGGGAAGTGAATTAAATACTATTTGGAGGCATTTAATGTTCAAGCAAAAACAGCAGATTTTTGACAAAAGAGATAACACCCCCCTATTACGTCATGCTTCAGAAATGTGGAAAATGGTCCGTTTTCAAATGTTTTATTTTTGAACGTCAGTTCACATTTGTAGGTGGATCATCAGTGTTAGAGCTAAAATTAGCATGTTTAAGGTGATTTTCATGCTTCCAGGGGCCCTAAACACAAGATTTATGGAATGGTTAAAAGTGCATGAAAATGGCCAATTTACTCACTCTGAGTTCTCAAAAAGGGTTTCGTCACCCCGGGAAGTTAATTAAATACCATTTGGAGGCATTTAATGTTTGAGCTAAAACGGATGATTTTCGACAAAAGAGATAACACCCCCCTATTACGTCATGCTTCAGAAATGTGGAAAATGGTCCGTTTTCAAATGTTTTATTTTTGAATGTCAGTTCACATTTGTAGGTGGATCATCAGTGTTAGAGCTAAAATTAGCATGTTTAAAGTGATTTTCATGCTTCCAGGGGCTCGGGAAGTGAATTAAATACTATTTGGAGGCATTTAATGTTCAAGCAAAAACAGCAGATTTTTGACAAAAGAGATAACACCCCCCCATTACTTCATGCTTCAGAAACGTGGAAAATGGTCCGTTTTCAAATGTTTTATTTTTGAACGTCAGTTCACATTTGTAGGTGGATCATCAGTGTTAGAGCTAAAATTAGCATGTTTAAAGTGATTTTCATGCTTCCAGGGGCCCTAAACACAAGATTTATGGAATGGTTAAAAGTGCATGAAAATGGTCAATTTACTCACTCTGAGTTCTCAAAAAGGGTTTATTCACCCCGGGAAGTTAATTAAATACCATTTGGAGGCATTTAATGTTCGAGCAAAAACGGCTGATTTTCGACAAAAGAGATAACACCCCCCCATTACGTCATGCTTCAGAAATGTGGAAAATGGTCCGTTTTCAAATGTTTTATTTTTGAATGTCAGTTCACGTTTGTAGGTGGATCATCAGTGTTAGAGCTAAAATTAGCATGTTTAAAGTGATTTTCATGCTTCCAGGGGCCCTAAACACAAGATTTATGGAATGGTTAAAAGTGCATGAAAATGGTCAATTTACTCACTCTGAGTTCTCAAAAAGGGTTTATTCACCCCGGGAAGTTAATTAAATACCATTTGGAGGCATTTAATGTTCGAGCAAAAACGGCTGATTTTCGACAAAAGAGATAACACCCCCCCATTACGTCATGCTTCAGAAATGTGGAAAATGGTCCGTTTTCAAATGTTTTATTTTTGAATGTCAGTTCACGTTTGTAGGTGGATCATCAGTGTTAGAGCTAAAATTAGCATGTTTAAAGTGATTTTCATGCTTTCAGGGGCCCTAAACACAAAATTTATGGAATGGTTAAAAGTGCATGAAAATGGCCAATTTACTCACTCTGAGTTCTCAAAAAAGGTTTCTTCATCCCGGGAAGTTAATTAAATACCATTTGGAGGTATTTAATGTTCGAGCTAAAACGGATGATTTTCAAAAAAAGAGATAACACCCCCCATTACGTCATGCTTCAGAAATGTGGAAAATGGTCCGTTTTCAAATGTTTTATTTTGAACGTCAGTTCACATTTGTAGGTGGATCATCAGTGTTAGAGCTAAAATTAGCATGTTTAAAGTGATTTTCATGCTTCCAGGGGCTCAGGAAGTGAATTAAATACTATTTGGAGGCATTTAATGTTCAAGCACAAACAGCTGATTTTTGACAAAAGAGATAACACCCCCCCATTACGTCATGCTTCAGAAATGTGGAAAATGGTCAGTTTTCAAATGTTTTATTTTTGAACGTCAGTTCACATTTGTAGGTGGATCATCAGTGTTAGAGCTAAAATTAGCATGTTTAAAGTGATTTTCATGCTTCCAGCGGCCCTAAACACAAGATTTATGGAATGGTTAAAAGTGCATGAAAATGGCCAATTTACTCACTCTGAGTTCTCAAAAAGGGTTTCTTCACCCCGGGAAGTTAATTAAATACCATTTGGAGGCATTTAATGTTTGAGCTAAAACGGATGATTTTCGACAAAAGAGATAACACCCCCCTATTATGGCTGAGATACCCGCCACCCCCTCTCAACACACTCCCCAAGGATGGGAAACCGGAAACCGTTCTTGAACTTTTGGAAGTCGGGAAGGGAGTTACCCTTCCCGGCCGTATTTATTAAAAATATGAAACAAAATTAAAACATTAAAATAACAGTTTCATAATATGTACAATTTCATTACCACATTGCGATGTTTGGCTAACCTTAACATATCCTCTAATACAAAGGTTCTCCTAGCCGAACTAACATCCTACAAAACATTTACTTCAAATTCTGAAATTGTACATCCTAACGTTTAAGGGCCAACGGCAAGGTCGTAACCGGTGTCAAGATCCCTAACCCAGACATATCCCCCTCCCTTGTGAGGGGCGGCACGGAGGCATACCTCCAGTGCAAATACCAATTTCCCTTGACTTGACGGGGGCCCCAGTAAAACTCAACACCACTTAAAGGTCGTACGAGGCTCGTGTGAGGTATCTAGAAGGTAGCGTAGACCCCCCCCACACCCCACACAACTTACCACATCTGCCGTCGCAGATGTCCTGGCCCCGGGAAATTCCCCAGGAGGGGGCTGTAACCCCTCCTACCCATGAAGGGTCCTTGACCGCCTTCCCTTTCCTTTCGGCGACCCATCCTTAGAAGGGACCGCCTCCCCGTTGAGGGGCCAATGGCCACCTCCCCCGAGCGCCCCCATCCGTAATGGGTAACGCCCACTCATAGGGATCTTCCAATTAGTGCTCACCGATCATGACCTTACCGCCCGACCAAAATAAATACGACAATGCTAACTAAATACTAAATGACTATATCTAACCAACAGTAGCAACAACAACTTTATTCAAACACATGCGTACCGATGAACACTAAAGCAGAATTACTTTATTTGCAAAACATAACAAAATTGACCATTCTTTATTGCATACTCAAAATCTTCACGATAATACCACAACCTGTAAACGAAAATCACAGTTATCCATCAAACTTTATTAAAACCACTCGCTGTCTTCAGGGGCTGGTGGGTGGGTCAAAATTGGCTCTTCGTTCCGTCTCGAGCTTACGTGCAGCGAGGAGGTGCAGCTTCAGAGCACAGGAACAAGAGGATGCCTTCTGGTCTTGTTTCTCCTTTTATCCGTCTTCAGGGTGGGCGTAAACCCGCCCCTGCCTGCCCCAAGGGCGTGGCCAGCCGCGTTAGTGTCTAGGCCAACCCACTCGAGGGCGGGAAAAGGCGCGCCCCGGCTACGCCGCTTCGGGCATACCAGCCGAGACTCGCCTCCCGCCCAAGATGGCTTCCCGGGGGGATCGTGGTACTCTGCCATACGTTCGGGGGGACCGATTGGTCGCCCCTTTCCATACGTCATGCTTCAGAAATGTGGAAAATGGTCCGTTTTCAAAATTTTTATTTTTGAACGTCAGTTCACATTTGTAGGTGGATCATCAGTGTTAGAGCTAAAATTAGCATGTTTAAAGTGATTTTCATGCTTCCAGGGGCTCGGGAAGTGAATTAAATACTATTTGGAGGCATTTAATGTTCAAGCAAAAACAGCAGATTTTTGACAAAAGAGATAACACCCCCCCATTACGTCATGCTTCAGAAATGTGGAAAATGGTCCGTTTTCAAATGTTTTATTTTTGAACGTCAGTTCACATTTGTAGGTGGATCATCAGTGTTAGAGCTAAAATTAGCATGTTTAAAGTGATTTTCATGCTTCCAGGGGCCCTAAACACAAGATTTATGGAATGGTTAAAAGTGCTTGAAAATGGCCAATTTACTCACTCTGAGTTCTCAAAAAGGGTTTCTTTACCCCGGGAAGTTAATTAAATACCATTTGGAGGCATTTAATGTTCGAGCCAAAACGGCTGATTTTCGACAAAAGAGATAACACCCCCCCATTACGTCATGCTTCAGAAATGTGGAAAATGGTCCATTTTCAAATGTTTTATTTTTGAACGTCAGTTCACATTTGTAGGTGGATCATCAGTGTTAGAGCTAAAATTAGCATGTTTAAAGTGATTTTCATGCTTCCAGGGGCTCGGGAAGTGAATTAAATACTATTTGGAGGCATTTAATGTTCAAGCAAAAACAGCTGATTTTTGACAAAAGAGATAACACCCCCCCATTACGTCATGCTTCAGAAATGTGGAAAATGGTCCGTTTTCAAATGTTTTATTTTTGAACGTCAGTTCACATTTGTAGGTGGATCATCAGTGTTAGAGCTAAAATTAGCATGTTTAAAGTGATTTTCATGCTTCCAGGGGCCCTAAACACAAGATTTATGGAATGGTTAAAAGTGCATGACAATGGCCAATTTACTCACTCTGAGTTCTCAAAAAGGGTTTCTTTACCTCGGGAAGTTAATTAAATACCATTTGGAGGCATTTAATGTTCGAGCCAAAACGGCTGATTTTCGACAAAAGAGATAACACCCCCCCATTACGTCATGCTTCAGAAATGTGGAAAATGGTCCATTTTCAAATGTTTTATTTTTGAACGTCAGTTCACATTTGTAGGTGGATCATCAGTGTTAGAGCTAAAATTAGCATGTTTAAAGTGATTTTCATGCTTCCAGGGGCTCGGGAAGTGAATTAAATACTATTTGGAGGCATTTAATGTTCAAGCAAAAACAGCTGATTTTTGACAAAAGAGATAACACCCCCCCATTACGTCATGCTTCAGAAATGTGGAAAATGGTCCGTTTTCAAATGTTTTATTTTTGAACGTCAGTTCACATTTGTAGGTGGATCATCAGTGTTAGAGCTAAAATTAGCATGTTTAAAGTGATTTTCATGCTTCCAGGGGCCCTAAACACAAGATTTATGGAATGGTTAAAAGTGCATGACAATGGCCAATTTACTCACTCTGAGTTCTCAAAAAGGGTTTCTTTACCTCTGGAAGTTAATTAAATACCATTTGGAGGCATTTAATGTTCGAGCCAAAATGGCTGATTTTCGACAAAAGAGATAACACCCCCCCCATTACGTCATGCTTCAGAAATGTGGAAAATGGTCCGTTTTCAAATGTTTTATTTTTGAACGTCAGTTCACATTTGTAGGTGGCTCATCAGTGTTAGAGCTAAAATTAGCATGTTTAAAGTGATTTTCATGCTTCCAGGGGCTCGGGAAGTGAATTAAATACTATTTGGAGGCATTTAATATTCAAGCAAAAACAGCAGATTTTTGACAAAAGAGATAACACCCCCCTATTACGTCATGCTTCAGAAATGTGGAAAATGGTCCGTTTTCAAATGTTTTATTTTTGAACGTCAGTTCACATTTGTAGGTGGATCATCAGTGTTAGAGCTAAAATTAGCATGTTTAAGGTGATTTTCATGCTTCCAGGGGCCCTAAACACAAGATTTATGGAATGGTTAAAAGTGCATGAAAATGGCCAATTTACTCACTCTGAGTTCTCAAAAAGGGTTTCATCACCCCGGGAAGTTAATTAAATACCATTTGGAGGCATTTAATGTTCGAGCCAAAACGGCTGATTTTCGACAAAAGAGATAACACCCCCCCATTACGTCATGCTTCAGAAATGTGGAAAATGGTCCGTTTTCAAATGTTTTATTTTTGAACGTCAGTTCACATTTGTAGGGGGATCATCAGTGTTAGAGCTAAAATTAGCATGTTTAAAGTGATTTTCATGCTTCCAGGGGCTCGGGAAGTGAATTAAATACTATTTGGAGGCATTTAATGTTCAAGCAAAAACAGCTGATTTTTGACAAAAGAGATAACACCCCCCCCATTACGTCATGCTTCAGAAATGTGGAAAATGGTCCGTTGTCAAATGTTTTATTTTTGAACGTCAGTTCACATTTGTAGGTGGATCATCAGTGTTAGAGCTAAAATTAGCATGTTTAAAGTGATTTTCATGCTTCCAGGGGCCCTAAACACAAGATATATGGAATGGTTAAAACTGCATGACAATGGCCAATTTACTTACTCTGAGTTCTCAAAAAGGGTTTCTTTACCCCGGGAAGTTAATTAAATACCATTTGGAGGCATTTAATGTTCGAGCCAAAACGGCTGATTTTCGACAAAAGAGATAACACCCCCCCATTACGTCATGCTTCAGAAATGAGGAAAATGGTCCGTTTTCAAATGTTTTATTTTTGAACGTCAGCTCACATTTGTAGGTGGATCATCAGTGTTAGAGCTAAAATTAGCATGTTTAAAGTGATTTTCATGCTTCCAGGGGCCCTAAACACAAGATTTATGGAATGGTTAAAAGTCCATGAAAATGGCCAATTTACTCACTCTGAGTTCTTAAAAAGAGTTTCCTTACCCCGGGAAGTTAATTAAATACCATTTGGAGGCATTTAATGTTCGAACCAAAACGGCTGATTTTCGACAAAAGAGATAACACCCCCCCATTACGTCATGCTTCAGAAATGTGGAAAATGGTCCGTTTTCAAATGTTTTATTTTTGAACGTCAGTTCACATTTGTAGGTGGATCATCAGTGTTAGAGCTAAAATTAGCATGTTTAAAGTGATTTTCATGCTTCCAGGGGCCCTAAACACAAGATTTATGGAATGGTTAAAAGTGCATGAAAATGGCCAATTTACTCACTCTGAGTTATCAAAAAGGTTTCTTCATCCCGGGAAGTTAATTAAATACCATTTGGAGGCATTTAATGTTCGAGCTAAAACGGATGATTTTCGACAAAAGAGATAACACCCCCCTATTACGTCATGCTTCAGAAATGTGGAAAATGGTCCGTTTTCAAATGTTTTATTTTTGAACGTCAGTTCACATTTGTAGGTGGATCATCAGTGTTAGAGCTAAAATTAGCATGTTTAAAGTTATTTTCATGCTTCCAGGGGCCCTAAACACAAGATTTATGGAATGGTTAAAAGTGCATGAAAATGGCCAATTTACTCACTCTGAGTTCTCAAAAAGGGTTTCATCACCGCGGGAAGTTAATTAAATACCATTTGGAGGCATTTAATGTTCGAGCCAAAACGGCTGATTTTCGACAAAAGAGATAACACCCCCCCATTACGTCATGCTTCAGAAATGTGGAAAATGGTCCATTTTCAAATGTTTTATTTATTTTTTTTATTTTTTTTTTTTTTGGAAAACCTTTATTTATAGAAAAAGTACACCGCTATTCAGCCATACATCCCGGAGGCCAGGCAGCATTAAGGTAGCAGGTAGACTCATGTACAAAACAATGCGCAGAAGCAGTCAGGTTTAATTTCAATTACGAACAACTTGGAAGGAAAAAACCCAAAAAGAATATGAGGGCCCCGAAAGGCCACCAGAGAACGAAGTGCCTAGGCACGAAAGAAAGTAGGAGAGAGAGAGAGTGAAGAGAAAGACTTGGCCGAGGACAGTACATAAGTAGCAATGGGGCACAGCGGGAGGGGGCCTGGGGCCGCACATCCAACATAACTCAGAATATCAATTGCGACACAAAGGTATGGGGGGGGTACCGTTCCAGGATGTTCTGTCTGGAATAACGGGAAGGGTTGCAAACTATGGGGAGGAATGGACCTCCAGATCCGGCTCAAGCGGGGGTTCGCATAAATCGCCCCGATACGAATTCCAGGCACCCCATACTGATCTCCACATTTTGGGCTTGCCCCTGGCCACATACACCGCTTTCTCCCGCAGCATGCACCAATCCATGTTGTTCTCCCAGAGGCTAAGGGAAGGGGGAGCGGGCGCACCCCACTTCTGGGCAATGTCCCTCTTGGCCACCATGTTGCCTAAGGTGACCCATCGGGTCTGGGCCACACTGTAGTCATTCGGACACCACACATTTAGGAGGCAGCGTCGAGCCTCGGCCGGCAGGGCCACTCCAGTCACCTCCTCCATCACCTCATGCACTCGCTTCCAAAACCGGGCCACACCAGGACACTCCCAGAGGATGTGTAGGAAGGTAGCAAGCATACCACAACCCCGCCGACACAGGCCATCCGTGGAAAGCCCCATGTGGATGAGCCTGGGGCCAGTGACATACACTCTATGCAGAATTTTCAACTGGACCAGACGCAACCGCGCCGATATGGCCACCTCCCTGGGGGAGGAGGCCGCTGACTGCCATTCCTCGTCGTCCATTTCTATGCCATCATTCACCCAGTGCATCCGCAGTCGTTCAAGCAAGTCCACCCTCACGTTGATCAGTTTTTTGTAGGTCAGGGAAATGGCGCTGTCCGGCATATGGCCGTCCAGTACCCGATCCTCCAGGGGCGAGGACTCAGGGATAGCACCACCATCCGAGACGTGGGGGGAGAGGGCATGGCTAAGCTGGGCGTGTCGGAAGTATTCCGTCGACGCCAGCTGGTACTCGAGTTGCAGCGAGGCAAACGACTTGATCCTTCCCCGCGCAACCATGTCACCAACTTTAGATATTCCGATGGTGTCCCACCGGTCAAAACCTTTGGTCTTCCACAGTTTCCCCAGCGCATCTGAGTCATACAGGGGAGTGGCCAGAGTGATCTTATCTTTCCAGCCAAGGGTGTCCGTGACTGCACGCCATACGTGTACCATCGTTCTGGTGGGGCCTGTCAGCCTACGATCCAACGACCTGGAGTAAAGAGCTCTATAGTAGTTACCGTCGTTAACTAACCACCGATCCATAGCGTAGCCCGGGCTTACCGCTGGGCCATAGAGGCCATGGTTGACCGCCGCAAGCTGGGACGCCCAATAATAACGCCGCATATCCGGTAGTGCGATACCACCGTCATAGCAGGGAATAGTCAATTTGAGCAGTGATATTCTCGGCCGCCCATCCCACAGCAGTGCCCGCTGCAGGGATTCGATCTCGCCAAAGTACTTGGTCGGGACCGGGTCCTGTGAATTTTGCAAAGCGTATAGGAAGCGGGGCAACGCCATCATCTTAAACAGCGCGGCCCTGCCCATCAAAGAGATAGGCAGTTTCTTCCAAATCTCGACATCCCTCCGTAAGCGCTCGAGCGGTGGCAGAAGATTGCGTGAGTATCGGGCTCGGGGGTCGCGCGACACGTAGATGCCCAAGTACCGGAAGCCCTGTTGGGCCACCTGAATCGAGCACCCACGGGGGAGGCGCGGAGTATCCCCACACAACGTGTACAGTGAGGATTTAGACCAGTTGATCACCAGTCCCGAGAACGACCCAAAGGTACCCAGCAGGTCGAAAACCACGATGAGCGAGCGACAAGGAGAGGTAAGGTAAAGGAGGATGTCGTCCGCGTAAAGCGACACTCGGTCCTCGAAACCAGGCGACCACGTGATCCCTGAAACATCGGGGTGAGTTCTAAGCTTCGCCGCCAGGGGCTCCAGCGCTAGTGCAAACAAGAGCGGCGAAAGCGGGCAGCCCTGTCTGGTGCCTCTGTGCAGTGCAAAGGAGGCCGAAAGTCTACCGTTAACAGCCACATTAGCCAGCGGTGCAGAATATAACAGTCGGACCCACCCAATGTAGGATGGCCCGAAGCCCAGCTTGGCTAGAACTGCCCACAAATAATTCCACTCTAGGGAATCGAAAGCCATAGTAGCGTCAAGTGAAGCCAGGACCGCCGGGTCGCGAAGCAAGTGAGCGCGTGCCAGAACTGCGTGAAGTCTCCTTAAATTAAGCGCCGTGTTCCGGTGTGGTATGAACCCGGACTGGTCCGGATGTACCAGATCTGTGATCACGCCCACCAGCCGGTTGGCCAGCAGTTTCGCTAAGATCTTGGGTTCAGCATTTAACAGTGAAATGGGCCTGTAGGACCGGGACAAATTCCGCGGCTTCCCTTCCTTGTGGATCACCACAATGGTGGCGAGTCTCTGGTCGGGGGGGAGTTCCCCCTGCTCGCGGGCCTCGAGGAACATTTTGCGCAACGGCGCGGCCAACGCGTCAGCCTTTAGCTTGTATAATTCAACCGGGATACCGTTAGGACCCGGCGCTTTGCCAGATCGCAACGAGCGAATCGCCAGGGCAACCTCGTCGTCAGTCAGGTCCCGATCCATGTCCTCACGGTCAAGATCAGATAGGCAGGGGAGGTCAATGTCTTCCAGATAGGAGGCCGAAGCGGACTCCGGGAGGGGAGTTGCGGAGGAATAAACCCCTTCAAAATATTCAGCGAAGGACCCGGCTATAGCCGCCGGGTCCGTCAAGGTTAAACCGTCCTCACCCACCAGTTCCGGGACCACCCGGGACGCCAATTCCCGCTTGTCCAACCAGGCCAAGAGCTTACCAGCCTTATCACCGGAATCATAAATTCTTCCCTGCTGTTCCCTGCTCAAGGCCTTCGCTGCGTCAGTGGCGGTGGCCCGGAGTTCGGATTGCTTAAGCGCGATGGCATGGACCAGGTCGGGTGACGGGCCCAGTTCCAGCTGGGTGTCCAAGTCTGCGAGGTCAGACTCCAGCCGCACCACGTCTTCATCGCGGCGGCGGCGTGCCTCCGCGATCAGAGAGAAGGCCTCGCCACGAAGAACAGCCTTAAAAGCCTCCCAGAGGGAGACGGCGGAGTCTACGGAGCCGGTATTCTCAGCAAAGTACCGGTCCATAGCATTGGTCAGGAGGGATCGGGTCTTCGGATCGCGAAAGTACCACGGGTTGATGGGGGCAACTCGCGAGGATGCAGGGACCTGGAAGTCAAACGAAATCCAGACCGGAGAGTGGTCCGAGATGCCTCGGGCCACGAGGCGCGCGGTGGAAACAGACTGTGCCTGGGCCGCCGGGGCTAGGACGTAGTCCAGCCTAGAGAAGCTACCGTGAGCACCCGAGAGGAAGGAGTACTGTCGCTGAGTAGGGTGTAGTAAACGCCAACAATCAATCATCCCCATGGAACATACAAAGTCAGGCATCCAAGACTGGGAAGGGCGAAGATCCCTGGGAGGAAAACGGTCCAGTTCCCCTGAGACAACCGAATTGAAGTCCCCACCCACCAGTAACAATCCCTCGGGAAGACCTAAGATGGCGCCAGCCAAGTCCCTGAATGTAGTCTCCTGCAGCCCCGGGGGTACATAAACCGAAACCAAAACTAGCGTGCGGCCCTCCCATCTACCCACCAGTGCCACGTATCTGCCTCTATCATCAGCCAGCACCGACTCCACCTCCAACGGAAGGGACGCGCGCACCATTATGCCCACCCCCCTGGAGCCCGAAGAGAACCCTGCGTGAGCCACCATTTTGTAACCCCGTCTATTCAAGGCCTTGCAAGCATGACCCACCAAGTGGGTCTCCTGTAGAAAAACTACATCTGGCGAGCATCGCTTAAGCATTTGTAACACAACACCCCTCTTGATACGGTCCCCCAACCCGTTTACATTCCAGCTCAGCAAATGAAGCAATTTACCCCCCATCGTCAAGGACGCACCGCGTCCCCCTCCCCACCCCCCACATCAGTGCCCAGTGCAGCGAAATAACATACCTAAAGTTTCTCAGCCAGAATAAGAGACTAAACAAAGAGAGAATACAAAAACACACACCCCAACTACCCACCACCCTGCACCCCTGCATCAGACTAAAATCCACCCCAACTAGCAGTGTGCCTGTCGCCCCTTAACTAACCTACAGAAAGCCCACGAAGGAGAAAGGAGACATCCCATCCCCTCCCGTCATCCCCCATATCAATAACAGAATGAGTCAATTTAAGCAGCAATGTCAAAAGTCGAAGCACCTCACGGCTTCCCAGTTCTCGGAAGACAAGTAGCCAAGAAATCATTCCTGTGCGGCCGCGCCTCCGGTGGCTTCCTCCGTCCGGTCGGTCGATTCAGGCTGTTCCTGGGGTAGGGTGTCGAGCCAGTGTCCCACGTCGTCAGGAAAGTCGAAGAAGAAAGTCCGGTGGTTTCGCTCAATGCGAAGCTTAGCAGGATAGAGCATAGAGTACCGCAGGCCCATCTCCCTGAGTCTCCGCTTCACCCCGGTGAAGCTCTGCCGCTGTTTCTGAACGGCCTGGGTGAAGTCCGGGAAAAAGTTCACTTCAGAGTTTTGGAAATGGAGAGGGCCCGCGGTCCTCGAAGCCTGTAGGATAGCATCTCTATCCCTATAATTGAATAGCCTCGCAATGATGGGGCGCGGGGTTGCTCCCGATTTAGGCGGCCCACCAGGAATCCTGTGGGCCCTCTCTACCGAGAAGAACTTGCTCAGGCCCCCCGGTTGTAGGTTTTTCACCACCAGTTCTTCCACGAAGAGTTCAGTCGAGTCCTCCTCGGCCTGTTCCGGTACTCCGGTGATGCGGACATTTTGGCGCCGCGCGCGGCCTTCGAACTCATCCAGCCGACGCGCCAGCACGCCATTAGCCAGTTTCAAAGTGCGCACCTCCGACTGGATGTCCGATACATCCGTGATCAGGCTGGATGTCTTAAGGTCCAAAGATTTCACCCGGTCGTTAGTTTTCCCGAGGTCCGTCCTGATGAGATTCAGTTCAATTTTCAGCGAGTCGACCTTGCCGGACAGCTCCTCGCGAAGTGTGTGCACCTCCGTCCTCACCCCCGATATCGCGCCCATAACGTCCCTGAGCGTTATCTCGGAGTCGTCCGGCGACTCATCTCTCCTCGGGTCACTTGTGCGAACCACCTGCACCGGTGATCCCTTAGACTGGGAGAAGCGCTCGGGAATAGTGGATTGGGACTGGGACGGCTTTCTGTTGATCCGTTGAGTCTTACCCGCATCCGAGCCACCCTTGCCCGCCATGTTGGCAATCACGGGACAGGGGGGACACCAGGGGCGAAAGAGTCCAGCGGGGTACGTCCAATGCACACCACAAGGATTTCAAGGTCCAAAATCAAGATCGCCCAGCAAGGCGATCGGAGCTCAGGTACACCCCTCGGGTCGGGGAAGCACTGGCAGGGAGGAACTCCGTAGGGGCACCGCTACAACCCGCCCTGGCATAAGCGGTGCGGGAGGAGCCTCCAGGAATCGTCGACACAACTTAGGCTAGGAGTGTCCAATTTTCAGTCCGAAAACGGGAGCCGCATCAGGCCCGGCTCAGCTACCGATTCCCACCGTCGTGGGACAGGATGGAGAGCAGGATAAATTCGGAAGATCGGGAGGTCTTCGGAGCTCCGAGCTCACGTGGCCATCTTAGTTGGCAGCGAAGCTCCTCCTCCAAAAAAATGTTTTATTTTTGAACGTCAGTTCACATTTGTAGGTGGATCATCAGTGTTAGAGCTAAAATTAGCATGTTTAAAGTGATTTTCATGCTTCCAGGGGCTCGGGAAGTGAATTAAATACTATTTGGAGGCATTTAATGTTCAAGCAAAAACAGCTGATTTTTGACAAAAGAGATAACACCCCCCCATTACGTCATGCTTCAGAATTGTGGAAAATGGGCCGTTTTCAAATGTTTTATTTTTGAACGTCAGTTCACATTTGTAGGTGGATCATCAGTGTTAGAGCTAAAATTAGCATGTTTAAAGTGATTTTCATGCTTCCAGGGGCCCTAAACACAAGATTTATGGAATGGTTAAAAGTCCATGAAAATGGCCAATTTACTCACTCTGAGTTCTCAAAAAGGGTTTCTTCACCCCGGGAAGTTAAATAAATACCATTTGGAGGCATTTAATGTTCGAGCCAAAACAGCTGATTTTCGACAAAAGAGATAACACCCCCCCATTACGTCATGCTTCAGAAATGTGGAAAATGGTCCGTTTTCAAATGTTTTATTTTTGAATGTCAGTTCACATTTGTAGGTGGATCATCAGTGTTAGAGCTAAAATTAGCATGTTTAAAGTGATTTTCATGCTTCCAGGGGCTCGGGAAGTGAATTAAATACTATTTGGAGGCATTTATTGTTCAAGCAAAAACAGCAGATTTTTGACAAAAGAGATAACACCCCCCCATTACTTCATGCTTCAGAAATGTGGAAAATGGTCCGTTTTCAAATGTTTTATTTTTGAACATCAGTTCACATTTGTAGGTGGATCATCAGTGTTAGAGCTAAAATTAGCATGTTTAAAGTGATTTTCATGCTTCCAGGGGCCCTAAACACAAGATTTATGGAATGGTTAAAAGTGCATGAAAATGGTCAATTTACTCACTCTGAGTTCTCAAAAGGGGTTTCTTCACCCCGGGAAGTTAATTAAATACCATTTGGAGGCATTTAATGTTCGAGCAAAAACGGCTGATTTTCGACAAATGAGATAACACCCCCCCATTACGTCATGCTTCAGAAATGTGGAAAATGGTCCGTTTTCAAATGTTTTATTTTTGAATGTCAGTTCACGTTTGTAGGTGGATCATCAGTGTTAGAGCTAAAATTAGCATGTTTAAAGTGATTTTCATGCTTTCAGGGGCCCTAAACACAAAATTTATGGAATGGTTAAAAGTGCATGAAAATGGCCAATTTACTCACTCTGAGTTCTCAAAAAAGGTTTCTTCATCCCGGGAAGTTAATTAAATACCATTTGGAGGTATTTAATGTTCGAGCTAAAACAGATGATTTTCAAAAAAAGAGATAACACCCCCATTACGTCATGCTTCAGAAATGTGGAAAATGGTCCGTTTTCAAATGTTTTATTTTGAACGTCAGTTCACATTTGTAGGTGGATCATCAGTGTTAGAGCTAAAATTAGCATGTTTAAAGTGATTTTCATGCTTCCAGGGGCTCGGGAAGTGAATTAAATACTATTTGGAGGCATTTAATGTTCAAGCAAAAACAGCTGATTTTTGACAAAAGAGATAACACCCCCCCATTACGTCATGCTTCAGAAATGTGGAAAATGGTCCGTTTTCAAATGTTTTATTTTTGAACGTCAGTTCACATTTGTAGGTGGATCATCAGTGTTAGAGCTAAAATTAGCATGTTTAAAGTGATTTTCATGCTTCCAGCGGCCCTAAACACAAGATTTATGGAATGGTTAAAAGTGCATGAAAATGGCCAATTTACTCACTCTGAGTTCTCAAAAAGGGTTTCTTCACCCCGGGAAGTTAATTAAATACCATTTGGAGGCATTTAATGTTTGAGCTAAAACGGATGATTTTCGACAAAAGAGATAACACCCCCCTATTACGTCATGCTTCAGAAATGTGGAAAATGGTCCGTTTTCAAATGTTTTATTTTTGAACGTCAGTTCACATTTGTAGGTGGATCATCAGTGTTAGAGCTAAAATTAGCATGTTTAAGGTGATTTTCATGCTTCCAGGGGCCCTAAACACAAGATTTATGGAATGGTTAAAAGTGCATGAAAATGGCCAATTTACTCACTCTGAGTTCTCAAAAAGGGTTTCTTCACCCCGGGAAGTTAATTAAATACCATTTGGAGGCATTTAATGTTCGAGCCAAAACGGCTGATTTTCGACAAAAGAGATAACACCCCCCCATTACGTCATGCTTCAGAAATGTGGAAAATGGTCCGTTTTCAAATGTTTTATTTTTGAATGTCAGTTCACATTTGTAGGTGGATCATCAGTGTTAGAGCTAAAATTAGCATGTTTAAAGTGATTTTCATGCTTCCAGGGGCTCGCGAAGTGAATTAAATACTATTTGGAGGCATTTAATGTTCAAGCAAAAACAGCAGATTTTTGACAAAAGAGATAACACCCCCCCATTACTTCATGCTTCAGAAACGTGGAAAATGGTCCGTTTTCAAATGTTTTATTTTTGAACGTCAGTTCACATTTGTAGGTGGATCATCAGTGTTAGAGCTAAAATTAGCATGTTTAAAGTGATTTTCATGCTTCCAGGGGCCCTAAACACAAGATTTATGGAATGGTTAAAAGTGCATGAAAATGGTCAATTTACTCACTCTGAGTTCTCAAAAAGGGTTTATTCACCCCGGGAAGTTAATTAAATACCATTTGGAGGCATTTAATGTTCGAGCAAAAACGGCTGATTTTCGACAAAAGAGATAACACCCCCCCATTACGTCATGCTTCAGAAATGTGGAAAATGGACCGTTTTCAAATGTTTTATTTTTGAATGTCAGTTCACGTTTGTAGGTGGATCATCAGTGTTAGAGCTAAAATTAGCATGTTTAAAGTGATGTTCATGCTTTCAGGGGCCCTAAACACAAAATTTATGGAATGGTTAAAAGTGCATGAAAATGGCCAATTTACTCACTCTGAGTTCTCAAAAAAGGTTTCTTCATCCCGGGAAGTTAATTAAATACCATTTGGAGGTATTTAATGTTCGAGCTAAAACGGATGATTTTCAAAAAAAGAGATAACACCCGCCATTACGTCATGCTTCAGAAATGTGGAAAATGGTCCGTTTTCAAATGTTTTATTTTGAACGTCAGTTCACATTTGTAGGTGGATCATCAGTGTTAGAGCTAAAATTAGCATGTTTAAAGTGATTGTCATGCTTCCAGGGGCTCGGGAAGTGAATTAAATACTATTTGGAGGCATTTAATGTTCAAGCAAAAACAGCAGATTTTTGACAAAAGAGATAACACCCCCCCATTACGTCATGCTTCAGAAATGTGGAAAATGGTCAGTTTTCAAATGTTTTATTTTTGAACGTCAGTTCACATTTGTAGGTGGATCATCAGTGTTAGAGCTAAAATTAGCATGTTTAAAGTGATTTTCATGCTTCCAGCGGCCCTAAACACAAGATTTATGGAATGGTTAAAAGTGCATGAAAATGGCCAATTTACTCACTCTGAGTTCTCAAAAAGGGTTTCTTCACCCCGGGAAGTTAATTAAATACCATTTGGAGGCATTTAATGTTTGAGCTAAAACGGATGATTTTCGACAAAAGAGATAACACCCCCCTATTATGGCTGAGATACCCGCCACCCCCTCTCAACACACTCCCCAAGGATGGGAAACCGGAAACCGTTCTTGAACTTTTGGAAGTCGGGAAGGGAGTTACCCTTTCCGGCCGTATTTATTAAAAATATGAAACAAAATTAAAACATTAAAATAACAGTTTCATAATATGTACAATTTCATTACCACATTGCGATGTTTGGCTAACCTTAACATATCCTCTAATACAAAGGTTCTCCTAGCCGAACTAACATCCTACAAAACATTTACTTCAAATTCTGAAATTGTACATCCTAACGTTTAAGGGCCAACGGCAAGGTCGTAACCGGTGTCAAGATCCCTAACCCAGACATATCCCCCTCCCTTGTGAGGGGCGGCACGGAGGCATACCTCCAGTGCAAATACCAATTTCCCTTGACTTGACGGGGGCCCCAGTAAAACTCGACGCCACTTAAAGGTCGTACGAGGCTCGTGTGAGGTATCTAGAAGGTAGCGTAGACCCCCCCCACACCCCACACAACTTACCACATCTGCCGTCGCAGACGTCCTGGCCTCGGGAAATTCCCCAGGAGGGGGCTGTAACCCCTCCTACCCATGAAGGGGCCTTGACCGCCTTCCCTTTCCTTTCGGCGACCCATCCTTAGAAGGGACCGCCTCCCCGTTGAGGGGCCAATGGCCACCTCCCCCGAGCGCCCCCATCCGTAATGGGTAACGCCCACTCATAGGGATCTTCCAATTAGTGCTCACCGATCATGACCTTACCGCCCGACCAAAATAAATACGACAATGCTAACTAAATACTAAATGACTATATCTAACCAACAGTAGCAAAAACAACTTTATTCAAACACATGCGTACTGATGAACACTAAAGCAGAATTACTTTATTTGCAAAACATAACAAAATTGACCATTCTTTATTGCATACTCAAAATCTTCACGATAATACCACAACCTGTAAACGAAAATCACAGTTATCCATCAAACTTTATTAAAACCACTCGCTGTCTTCAGGGGCTGGTGGGTGGGTCAAAATTGGCTCTTCGTTCCGTCTCGAGCTCACGTGCAGCGAGGAGGTGCAGCTTCAGAGCACAGGAACAAGAGGATGCCTTCTGGTCTTGTTTCTCCTTTTATCCGTCTTCAGGGTGGGCGTAAACCCGCCCCTGCCTGCCCCAAGGGCGTGGCCAGCCGCGTTAGTGTCTAGGCCAACCCACTCGAGGGCGGGAAAAGGCGCGCCCCGGCTACGCCGCTTCGGGCATACCAGCCGAGACTCGCCTCCCGCCCAAGATGGCTTCCCGGGGGGATCGTGGTACTCTGCCATACGTTCGGGGGGACCGATTGGTCGCCCCTTTCCATACGTCATGCTTCAGAAATGTGGAAAATGGTCCGTTTTCAAATGTTTTATTTTTGAACGTCAGTTCACATTTATAGGTGGATCATCAGTGTTAGAGCTAAAATTAGCATGTTTAAGGTGATTTTCATGCTTCCCAGGGCCCTAAACACAAGATTTATGGAATGGTTAAAAGTGCATGAAAATGGCCAATTTACTCACTCTGAGTTCTCAAAAAGGGTTTCTTCACCCCGGGAAGTTAATTAAATACCATTTGGAGGCATTTAATGTTCGAGCCAAAATGGCTGATTTTCGACAAAAGAGATAACACCCCCCCATTACGTCATGCTTCAGAAATGTGGAAAATGGTCCGTTTTCAAAATTTTTATTTTTTGAACGTCAGTTCACATTTGTAGGTGGATCATCAGTGTTAGAGCTAAAATTAGCATGTTTAAAGTGATTTTCATGCTTCCAGGGGCTCGGGAAGTGAATTAAATACTATTTGGAGGCATTTAATGTTCAAGCAAAAACAGCAGATTTTTGACAAAAGAGATAACACCCCCCCATTACGTCATGCTTCAGAAATGTGGAAAATGGTCCGTTTTCAAATGTTTTATTTTTGAACGTCAGTTCACATTTGTAGGTGGATCATCAGTGTTAGAGCTAAAATTAGCATGTTTAAAGTGATTTTCATGCTTCCAGGGGCCCTAAACACAAGATTTATGGAATGGTTAAAAGTGCTTGAAAATGGCCAATTTACTCACTCTGAGTTCTCAAAAAGGGTTTCTTTACCCCGGGAAGTTAATTAAATACCATTTGGAGGCATTTAATGTTCGAGCCAAAACGGCTGATTTTCGACAAAAGAGACAACACCCCCCCATTACGTCATGCTTCAGAAATGTGGAAAATGGTCCATTTTCAAATGTTTTATTTTTGAACGTCAGTTCACATTTGTAGGTGGATCATCAGTGTTAGAGCTAAAATTAGCATGTTTAAAGTGATTTTCATGCTTCCAGGGGCTCGGGAAGTGAATTAAATACTATTTGGAGGCATTTAATGTTCAAGCAAAAACAGCTGATTTTTGACAAAAGAGATAACACCCCCCCATTACGTCATGCTTCAGAAATGTGGAAAATGGTCCGTTTTCAAATGTTTTATTTTTGAACGTCAGTTCACATTTGTAGGTGGATCATCAGTGTTAGAGCTAAAATTAGCATGTTTAAAGTGATTTTCATGCTTCCAGGGGCCCTAAACACAAGATTTATGGAATGGTTAAAAGTGCATGACAATGGCCAATTTACTCACTCTGAGTTCTCAAAAAGGGTTTCTTTACCTCGGGAAGTTAATTAAATACCATTTGGAGGCATTTAATGTTCGAGCCAAAATGGCTGATTTTCGACAAAGAGATAACACCCCCCCATTACGTCATGCTTCAGAAATGTGGAAAATGGTCCGTTTTCAAATGTTTTATTTTTGAACGTCAGTTCACATTTGTAGGTGGATCATCAGTGTTAGAGCTAAAATTAGCATGTTTAAGGTGATTTTCATGCTTCCCGGGGCCCTAAACACAAGATTTATGGAATGGTTAAAAGTGCATGAAAATGGCCAATTTACTCACTCTGAGTTCTCAAAAAGGGTTTCTTCACCCCGGGAAGTTAATTAAATACCATTTGGAGGCATTAAATGTTCGAGCCAAAATGGCTGATTTTCGACAAAAGAGATAACACCCCCCCATTACGTCATGCTTCAGAAATGTGGAAAATGGTCCATTTTCAAATGTTTTATTTTTGAACGTCAGTTCACATTTGTAGGTGGATCATCAGTGTTAGAGCTAAAATTAGCATGTTTAAAGTGATTTTCATGCTTCCAGGGGCTCGGGAAGTGAATTAAATACTATTTGGAGGCATTTAATGTTCAAGCAAAAACAGCTGATTTTTGACAAAAGAGATAACACCCCCCCCATTACGTCATGCTTCAGAAATGTGGAAAATGGTCCGTTGTCAAATGTTTTATTTTTGAACGTCAGTTCACATTTGTAGGTGGATCATCAGTGTTAGAGCTAAAATTAGCATGTTTAAAGTGATTTTCATGCTTCCAGGGGCCCTAAACACAAGATATATGGAATGGTTAAAACTGCATGACAATGGCCAATTTACTCACTCTGAGTTCTCAAAAAGGGTTTCTTCACCCCGGGAAGTTAATTAAATACCATTTGGAGGCATTTAATGTTCGAGCCAAAACGGCTGATTTTCGACAAAAGAGATAACACCCCCCCATTACGTCATGCTTCAGAAATGAGGAAAATGGTCCGTTTTCAAATGTTTTATTTTTGAACGTCAGTTCACATTTGTAGGTGGATCATCAGTGTTAGAGCTAAAATTAGCATGTTTAAAGTGATTTTCATGCTTCCAGGGGCCCTAAACACAAGATTTATGGAATGGTTAAAAGTCCATGAAAATGGCCAATTTACTCACTCTGAGTTCTCAAAAAGGGTTTCCTTACCCCGGGAAGTTAATTAAATACCATTTGGAGGCATTTAATGTTCGAGCCAAAACGGCTGATTTTCGACAAAAGAGATAACACCCCCCCATTACGTCATGCTTCAGAAATGTGGAAAATGGTCCGTTTTCAAATGTTTTATTTTTGAACGTCAGTTCACATTTGTAGGTGGATCATCAGTGTTAGAGCTAAAATTAGCATGTTTAAAGTGATGTTCATGCTTCCAGGGGCTCGGGAAGTGAATTAATTACTATTTGGAGGCATTTAATGCTCAAGCAAAAACAGCTGATTTTTGACAAAAGAGATAACACCCCCCATTACTTCATGCTTCAGAAATGTGGAAAATGGTCCATTTTCAAATGTTTTATTTTTGAACGTCAGTTCACATTTGTAGGTGGATCATCAGTGTTAGAGCTAAAATTAGCATGTTTAAAGTGATTTTCATGCTTCCAGGGGCCCTAAACACAAGATTTATGGAATGGTTAAAAGTGCATGAAAATGGCCAATTTACTCACTCTGAGTTCTCAAAAAGGGTTTCTTCATCCCGGGAAGTTAATTAAATACCATTTGGAGGCATTTAATGTTCGAGCTAAAACGGATGATTTTCAACAAAAGAGATAACACCCCCCCCATTACGTCATGCTTCAGAAATGTGGAAAATGATCCGTTTTCAAATGTTTTATTTTTGAACGTCAGTTCACATTTGTAGGTGGATCATCAGTGTTAGAGCTAAAATTAGCATGTTTAAAGTGATTTTTATGCTTCCAGGGGCTCGGGAAGTTAATTAAATACCATTTGGAGGCATTTAATGTTCGAGCAAAAACGGCTGATTTTCGACAAAAGAGATAACACCCCCCCATTACGTCATGCTTCAGAAATGTGGAAAATGGTCCGTTTTCAGATGTTTTATTTTTGAACGTCAGTTCACATTTGTAGGCGGATCATCAGTGTTAGAGCTAAAATTAGCATGTTTAAAGTGATTTTCATGCTTCCAGGGGCCCTAAACACAAGATTTATGGAATGGTTAAAAGTGCATGAAAATGGCCAATTTACTCACTCTGAGTTATCAAAAAGGTTTCTTCATCCCGGGAAGTTAATTAAATACCATTTGGAGGCATTTAATGTTCGAGCTAAAACGGATGATTTTCGACAAAAGAGATAACACCCCCCTATTACGTCATGCTTCAGAAATGTGGAAAATGGTCCGTTTTCAAATGTTTTATTTTTGAACGTCAGTTCACATTTGTAGGTGGATCATCAGTGTTAGAGCTAAAATTAGCATGTTTAAAGTGATTTTCATGCTTCCAGGGGCTCGGGAAGTGAATTAAATACTATTTGGAGGCATTTAATGCTCAAGCAAAAACAGCTGATTTTTGACAAAAGAGATAACACCCCCCATTACTTCATGCTTCAGAAATGTGGAAAATGGTCCATTTTCAAATGTTTTATTTTTGAACGTCAGTTCACATTTGTAGGTGGATCATCAGTGTTAGAGCTAAAATTAGCATGTTTAAAGTGATTTTCATGCTTCCAGGGGCCCTAAACACAAGATTTATGGAATGGTTAAAAGTGCATGAAAATGGCCAATTTACTCACTCTGAGTTCTCAAAAAGGGTTTCTTCACCCCGGGAAGTTAATTAAATACCATTTGGAGGCATTTAATGTTCGAGCAAAAACGGCTGATTTTCGACAAAAGAGATAACACCCCCCCATTACGTCATGCTTCAGAAATGTGGAAAATGGTCCGTTTTCAAATGTTTTATTTTTGAACGTCAGTTCACGTTTGTAGGTGGATCATCAGTGTTAGAGCTAAAATTAGCATGTTTAAAGTGATTTTCATGCTTTCAGGGGCCCTAAACACAAGATTTATGGAATGGTTAAAAGTGCATGAAAATGGCCAATTTACTCACTCTGAGTTCTCAAAAAAGGTTTCTTCATCCCGGGAAGTTAATTAAATACCATTTGGAGGCATTTAATGTTCTAGCTAAAACGGATGATTTTCAACAAAAGAGATAACACCCCCCCCATTACGTCATGCTTCAGAAATGTGGAAAATGGTCCGTTTTCAAATGTTTTATTTTTGAACGTCAGTTCACATTTGTAGGTGGATCATCAGTGTTAGAGCTAAAATTAGCATGTTTAAAGTGATTTTTATGCTTCCAGGGGCTCGGGAAGTTAATTAAATACCATTTGGAGGCATTTAATGTTCGAGCAAAAACGGCTGATTTTCGACAAAAGAGATAACACCCCCCCATTACGTCATGCTTCAGAAATGTGGAAAATGGTCCGTTTTCAGATGTTTTATTTTTGAACGTCAGTTCACATTTGTAGGTGGATCATCAGTGTTAGAGCTAAAATTAGCATGTTTAAAGTGATTTTCATGCTTCCAGGGGCCCTAAACACAAGATTTATGGAATGGTTAAAAGTGCATGAAAATGGCCAATTTACTCACTCTGAGTTATCAAAAAGGTTTCTTCATCCCGGGAAGTTAATTAAATACCATTTGGAGGCATTTAATGTTCGAGCTAAAACGGATGATTTTCGACAAAAGAGATAACACCCCCCTATTACGTCATGCTTCAGAAATGTGGAAAATGGTCCGTTTTCAAATGTTTTATTTTTGAACGTCAGTTCACATTTGTAGGTCGATCATCAGTGTTAGAGCTAAAATTAGCATGTTTAAAGTTATTTTCATGCTTCCAGGGGCCCTAAACACAAGATTTATGGAATGGTTAAAAGTGCATGAAAATGGCCAATTTACTCACTCTGAGTTATCAAAAAGGGTTTCATCACCGCGGGAAGTTAATTAAATACCATTTGGAGGCATTTAATGTTCGAGCCAAAACGGCTGATTTTCGACAAAAGAGATAACACCCCCCCATTACGTCATGCTTCAGAAATGTGGAAAATGGTCCATTTTCAAATGTTTTATTTTTGAACGTCAGTTCACATTTGTAGGTGGATCATCAGTGTTAGAGCTAAAATTAGCATGTTTAAAGTGATTTTCATGCTTCCAGGGGCTCGGGAAGTGAATTAAATACTATTTGGAGGCATTTAATGTTCAAGCAAAAACAGCTGATTTTTGACAAAAGAGATAACACCCCCCCATTACGTCATGCTTCAGAAATGTGGAAAATGGTCCGTTTTCAAATGTTTTATTTTTGAACGTCAGTTCACATTTGTAGGTGGATCATCAGTGTTAGAGCTAAAATTAGCATGTTTAAAGTGATTTTCATGCTTCCAGGGGCCCTAAACACAAGATTTATGGAATGGTTAAAAGTCCATGAAAATGGCCAATTTACTCACTCTGAGTTCTCAAAAAGGGTTTCTTCACCCCGGGAAGTTAATTAAATACCATTTGGAGGCATTTAATGTTCGAGCCAAAACGGCTGATTTTCGACAAAAGAGATAACACCCCCCCATTACGTCATGCTTCAGAAATGTGGAAAATGGTCCGTTTTCAAATGTTTTATTTTTGAATGTCAGTTCACATTTGTAGGTGGATCATCAGTGTTAGAGCTAAAATTAGCATGTTTAAAGTGATTTTCATGCTTCCAGGGGCTCGGGAAGTGAATTAAATACTATTTGGAGGCATTTATTGTTCAAGCAAAAACAGCAGATTTTTGACAAAAGAGATAACACCCCCCCATTACTTCATGCTTCAGAAATGTGGAAAATGGTCCGTTTTCAAATGTTTTATTTTTGAACGTCAGTTCACATTTGTAGGTGGATCATCAGTGTTAGAGCTAAAATTAGCATGTTTAAAGTGATTTTCATGCTTCCAGGGGCCCTAAACACAAGATTTATGGAATGGTTAAAAGTGCATGAAAATGGTCAATTTACTCACTCTGAGTTCTCAAAAGGGGTTTCTTCACCCCGGGAAGTTAATTAAATACCATTTGGAGGCATTTAATGTTCGAGCAAAAACGGCTGATTTTCGACAAAAGAGATAACACCCCCCCATTACGTCATGCTTCAGAAATGTGGAAAATGGTCCGTTTTCAAATGTTTTATTTTTGAATGTCAGTTCACGTTTGTAGGTGGATCATCAGTGTTAGAGCTAAAATTAGCATGTTTAAAGTGATTTTCATGCTTTCAGGGGCCCTAAACACAAAATTTATGAAATGGTTAAAAGTGCATGAAAATGGCCAATTTACTCACTCTGAGTTCTCAAAAAAGGTTTCTTCATCCCGGGAAGTTAATTAAATACCATTTGGAGGTATTTAATGTTCGAGCTAAAACAGATGATTTTCAAAAAAAGAGATAACACCCCCATTACGTCATGCTTCAGAAATGTCGAAAATGGTCCGTTTTCAAATGTTTTATTTTGAACGTCAGTTCACATTTGTAGGTGGATCATCAGTGTTAGAGCTAAAATTAGCATGTTTAAAGTGATTTTCATGCTTCCAGGGGCTCGGGAAGTGAATTAAATACTATTTGGAGGCATTTAATGTTCAAGCAAAAACAGCTGATTTTTGACAAAAGAGATAACACCCCCCCATTACGTCATGCTTCAGAAATGTGGAAAATGGTCCGTTTTCAAATGTTTTATTTTTGAACGTCAGTTCACATTTGTAGGTGGATCATCAGTGTTAGAGCTAAAATTAGCATGTTTAAAGTGATTTTCATGCTTCCAGCGGCCCTAAACACAAGATTTATGGAATGGTTAAAAGTGCATGAAAATGGCCAATTTACTCACTCTGAGTTCTCAAAAAGGGTTTCTTCACCCCGGGAAGTTAATTAAATACCATTTGGAGGCATTTAATGTTTGAGCTAAAACGGATGATTTTCGACAAAAGAGATAACACCCCCCTATTACGTCATGCTTCAGAAATGTGGAAAATGGTCCGTTTTCAAATGTTTTATTTTTGAACGTCAGTTCACATTTGTAGGTGGATCATCAGTGTTAGAGCTAAAATTAGCATGTTTAAGGTGATTTTCATGCTTCCAGGGGCCCTAAACACAAGATTTATGGAATGGTTAAAAGTGCATGAAAATGGCCAATTTACTCACTCTGAGTTCTCAAAAAGGGTTTCTTCACCCCGGGAAGTTAATTAAATACCATTTGGAGGCATTTAATGTTCGAGCCAAAACGGCTGATTTTCGACAAAAGAGATAACACCCCCCCATTACGTCATGCTTCAGAAATGTGGAAAATGGTCCGTTTTCAAATGTTTTATTTTTGAATGTCAGTTCACATTTGTAGGTGGATCATCAGTGTTAGAGCTAAAATTAGCATGTTTAAAGTGATTTTCATGCTTCCAGGGGCTCGCGAAGTGAATTAAATACTATTTGGAGGCATTTAATGTTCAAGCGAAAACAGCAGATTTTTGACAAAAGAGATAACACCCCCCCATTACTTCATGCTTCAGAAATGTGGAAAATGGTCCATTTTCAAATGTTTTATTTTTGAACGTCAGTTCACATTTGTAGGTGGATCATCAGTGTTAGAGCTAAAATTAGCATGTTTAAAGTGATTTTCATGCTTCCAGGGGCTCGGGAAGTGAATTAAATACTATTTGGAGGCATTTAATGTTCAAGCAAAAACAGCTGATTTTTGACAAAAGAGATAACACCCCCCCATTACGTCATGCTTCAGAAATGTGGAAAATGGTCCGTTTTCAAATGTTTTATTTTTGAACGTCAGTTCACATTTGTAGGTGGATCATCAGTGTTAGAGCTAAAATTAGCATGTTTAAAGTGATTTTCATGCTTCCAGGGGCCCTAAACACAAGATTTATGGAATGGTTAAAAGTCCATGAAAATGGCCAATTTACTCACTCTGAGTTCTCAAAAAGGGTTTCTTCACCCCGGGAAGTTAATTAAATACCATTTGGAGGCATTTAATGTTCGAGCCAAAACGGCTGATTTTCGACAAAAGAGATAACACCCCCCCATTACGTCATGCTTCAGAAATGTGGAAAATGGTCCGTTTTCAAATGTTTTATTTTTGAATGTCAGTTCACATTTGTAGGTGGATCATCAGTGTTAGAGCTAAAATTAGCATGTTTAAAGTGATTTTCATGCTTCCAGGGGCTCGGGAAGTGAATTAAATACTATTTGGAGGCATTTATTGTTCAAGCAAAAACAGCAGATTTTTGACAAAAGAGATAACACCCCCCCATTACTTCATGCTTCAGAAATGTGGAAAATGGTCCGTTTTCAAATGTTTTATTTTTGAACGTCAGTTCACATTTGTAGGTGGATCATCAGTGTTAGAGCTAAAATTAGCATGTTTAAAGTGATTTTCATGCTTCCAGGGGCCCTAAACACAAGATTTATGGAATGGTTAAAAGTGCATGAAAATGGTCAATTTACTCACTCTGAGTTCTCAAAAGGGGTTTCTTCACCCCGGGAAGTTAATTAAATACCATTTGGAGGCATTTAATGTTCGAGCAAAAACGGCTGATTTTCGACAAAAGAGATAACACCCCCCCATTACGTCATGCTTCAGAAATGTGGAAAATGGTCCGTTTTCAAATGTTTTATTTTTGAATGTCAGTTCACGTTTGTAGGTGGATCATCAGTGTTAGAGCTAAAATTAGCATGTTTAAAGTGATTTTCATGCTTTCAGGGGCCCTAAACACAAAATTTATGAAATGGTTAAAAGTGCATGAAAATGGCCAATTTACTCACTCTGAGTTCTCAAAAAAGGTTTCTTCATCCCGGGAAGTTAATTAAATACCATTTGGAGGTATTTAATGTTCGAGCTAAAACAGATGATTTTCAAAAAAAGAGATAACACCCCCATTACGTCATGCTTCAGAAATGTGGAAAATGGTCCGTTTTCAAATGTTTTATTTTGAACGTCAGTTCACATTTGTAGGTGGATCATCAGTGTTAGAGCTAAAATTAGCATGTTTAAAGTGATTTTCATGCTTCCAGGGGCTCGGGAAGTGAATTAAATACTATTTGGAGGCATTTAATGTTCAAGCAAAAACAGCTGATTTTTGACAAAAGAGATAACACCCCCCCATTACGTCATGCTTCAGAAATGTGGAAAATGGTCCGTTTTCAAATGTTTTATTTTTGAACGTCAGTTCACATTTGTAGGTGGATCATCAGTGTTAGAGATAAAATTAGCATGTTTAAAGTGATTTTCATGCTTCCAGCGGCCCTAAACACAAGATTTATGGAATGGTTAAAAGTGCATGAAAATGGCCAATTTACTCACTCTGAGTTCTCAAAAAGGGTTTCTTCACCCCGGGAAGTTAATTAAATACCATTTGGAGGCATTTAATGTTTGAGCTAAAACGGATGATTTTCGACAAAAGAGATAACACCCCCCTATTACGTCATGCTTCAGAAATGTGGAAAATGGTCCGTTTTCAAATGTTTTATTTTTGAACGTCAGTTCACATTTGTAGGTGGATCATCAGTGTTAGAGCTAAAATTAGCATGTTTAAGGTGATTTTCATGCTTCCAGGGGCCCTAAACACAAGATTTATGGAATGGTTAAAAGTGCATGAAAATGGCCAATTTACTCACTCTGAGTTCTCAAAAAGGGTTTCTTCACCCCGGGAAGTTAATTAAATACCATTTGGAGGCATTTAATGTTCGAGCCAAAACGGCTGATTTTCGACAAAAGAGATAACACCCCCCCATTACGTCATGCTTCAGAAATGTGGAAAATGGTCCGTTTTCAAATGTTTTATTTTTGAATGTCAGTTCACATTTGTAGGTGGATCATCAGTGTTAGAGCTAAAATTAGCATGTTTAAAGTGATTTTCATGCTTCCAGGGGCTCGCGAAGTGAATTAAATACTATTTGGAGGCATTTAATTTTCAAGCAAAAACAGCAGATTTTTGACAAAAGAGATAACACCCCCCCATTACTTCATGCTTCAGAAACGTGGAAAATGGTCCGTTTTCAAATGTTTTATTTTTGAACGTCAGTTCACATTTGTAGGTGGATCATCAGTGTTAGAGCTAAAATTAGCATGTTTAAAGTGATTTTCATGCTTCCAGGGGCCCTAAACACAAGATTTATGGAATGGTTAAAAGTGCATGAAAATGGTCAATTTACTCACTCTGAGTTCTCAAAAAGGGTTTATTCACCCCGGGAAGTTAATTAAATACCATTTGGAGGCATTTAATGTTCGAGCAAAAACGGCTGATTTTCGACAAAAGAGATAACACCCCCCCATTACGTCATGCTTCAGAAATGTGGAAAATGGTCCGTTTTCAAATGTTTTATTTTTGAATGTCAGTTCACGTTTGTAGGTGGATCATCAGTGTTAGAGCTAAAATTAGCATGTTTAAAGTGATGTTCATGCTTTCAGGGGCCCTAAACACAAAATTTATGGAATGGTTAAAAGTGCATGAAAATGGACAATTTACTCACTCTGAGTTCTCAAAAAAGGTTTCTTCATCCCGGGAAGTTAATTAAATACCATTTGGAGGTATTTAATGTTCGAGCTAAAACGGATGATTTTCAAAAAAAGAGATAACACCCCCCATTACGTCATGCTTCAGAAATGTGGAAAATGGTCCTTTTTCAAATGTTTTATTTTGAACGTCAGTTCACATTTGTAGGTGGATCATCAGTGTTAGAGCTAAAATTAGCATGTTTAAAGTGATTTTCATGCTTCCAGGGGCTCGGGAAGTGAATTAAATACTATTTGGAGGCATTTAATGTTCAAGCAAAAACAGCAGATTTTTGACAAAAGAGATAACACCCCCCCATTACGTCATGCTTCAGAAATGTGGAAAATGGTCAGTTTTCAAATGTTTTATTTTTGAACGTCAGTTCACATTTGTAGGTGGATCATCAGTGTTAGAGCTAAAATTAGCATGTTTAAAGTGATTTTCATGCTTTCAGCGGCCCTAAACACAAGATTTATGGAATGGTTAAAAGTGCATGAAAATGGCCAATTTACTCACTCTGAGTTCTCAAAAAGGGTTTCTTCACCCCGGGAAGTTAATTAAATACCATTTGGAGGCATTTAATGTTTGAGCTAAAACGGATGATTTTCGACAAAAGAGATAACACCCCCCTATTATGGCTGAGATACCCGCCACCCCCTCTCAACACACTCCCCAAGGATGGGAAACCGGAAACCGTTCTTGAACTTTTGGAAGTCGGGAAGGGAGTTACCCTTTCCGGCCGTATTTATTAAAAATATGAAACAAAATTAAAACATTAAAATAACAGTTTCATAATATGTACAATTTCATTACCACATTGCGATGTTTGGCTAACCTTAACATATCCTCTAATACAAAGGTTCTCCTAGCCGAACTAACATCCTACAAAACATTTACTTCAAATTCTGAAATTGTACATCCTAACGTTTAAGGGCCAACGGCAAGGTCGTAACCGGTGTCAAGATCCCTAACCCAGACATATCCCCCTCCCTTGTGAGGGGCGGCACGGAGGCATACCTCCAGTGCAAATACCAATTTCCCTTGACTTGACGGGGGCCCCAGTAAAACTCGACGCCACTTAAAGGTCGTACGAGGCTCGTGTGAGGTATCTAGAAGGTAGCGTAGACCCCCCCCACACCCCACACAACTTACCACATCTGCCGTCGCCGACGTCCTGGCCCCGGGAAATTCCCCAGGAGGGGGCTGTAACCCCTCCTACCCATGAAGGGGCCTTGACCGCCTTCCCTTTCCTTTCGGCGACCCATCCTTAGAAGGGACCGCCTCCCCGTTGAGGGGCCAATGGCCACCTCCCCCGAGCGCCCCCATCCGTAATGGGTAACGCCCACTCATAGGGATCTTCCAATTAGTGCTCACCGATCATGACCTTACCGCCCGACCAAAATAAATACGACAATGCTAACTAAATACTAAATGACTATATCTAACCAACAGTAGCAACAACAACTTTATTCAAACACATGCGTACTGATGAACACTAAAGCAGAATTACTTTATTTGCAAAACATAACAAAATTGACCATTCTTTATTGCATACTCAAAATCTTCACGATAATACCACAACCTGTAAACGAAAATCACAGTTATCCATCAAACTTTATTAAAACCACTCGCTGTCTTCAGGGGCTGGTGGGTGGGTCAAAATTGGCTCTTCGTTCCGTCTCGAGCTCACGTGCAGCGAGGAGGTGCAGCTTCAGAGCACAGGAACAAGAGGATGCCTTCTGGTCTTGTTTCTCCTTTTATCCGTCTTCAGGGTGGGCGTAAACCCGCCCCTGCCTGCCCCAAGGGCGTGGCCAGCCGCGTTAGTGTCTAGGCCAACCCACTCGAGGGCGGGAAAAGGCGCGCCCCGGCTACGCCGCTTCGGGCATACCAGCCGAGACTCGCCTCCCGCCCAAGATGGCTTCCCGGGGGGATCGTGGTACTCTGCCATACGTTCGGGGGGACCGATTGGTCGCCCCTTTCCATACGTCATGCTTCAGAAATGTGGAAAATGGTCCGTTTTCAAATGTTTTATTTTTGAACGTCAGTTCACATTTATAGGTGGATCATCAGTGTTAGAGCTAAAATTAGCATGTTTAAGGTGATTTTCATGCTTCCCGGGGCCCTAAACACAAGATTTATGGAATGGTTAAAAGTGCATGAAAATGGCCAATTTACTCACTCTGAGTTCTCAAAAAGGGTTTCTTCACCCCGGGAAGTTAATTAAATACCATTTGGAGGCATTTAATGTTCGAGCCAAAATGGCTGATTTTCGACAAAAGAGATAACACCCCCCCATTACGTCATGCTTCAGAAATGTGGAAAATGGTCCGTTTTCAAAATTTTTATTTTTGAACGTCAGTTCACATTTGTAGGTGGATCATCAGTGTTAGAGCTAAAATTAGCATGTTTAAAGTGATTTTCATGCTTCCAGGGGCTCGGGAAGTGAATTAAATACTATTTGGAGGCATTTAATGTTCAAGCAAAAACAGCAGATTTTTGACAAAAGAGATAACACCCCCCCATTACGTCATGCTTCAGAAATGTGGAAAATGGTCCGTTTTCAAATGTTTTATTTTTGAACGTCAGTTCACATTTGTAGGTGGATCATCAGTGTTAGAGCTAAAATTAGCATGTTTAAAGTGATTTTCATGCTTCCAGGGGCCCTAAACACAAGATTTATGGAATGGTTAAAAGTGCTTGAAAATGGCCAATTTACTCACTCTGAGTTCTCAAAAAGGGTTTCTTTACCCCGGGAAGTTAATTAAATACCATTTGGAGGCATTTAATGTTCGAGCCAAAACGGCTGATTTTCGACAAAAGAGACAACACCCCCCCATTACGTCATGCTTCAGAAATGTGGAAAATGGTCCATTTTCAAATGTTTTATTTTTGAACGTCAGTTCACATTTGTAGGTGGATCATCAGTGTTAGAGCTAAAATTAGCATGTTTAAAGTGATTTTCATGCTTCCAGGGGCTCGGGAAGTGAATTAAATACTATTTGGAGGCATTTAATGTTCAAGCAAAAACAGCTGATTTTTGACAAAAGAGATAACACCCCCCCATTACGTCATGCTTCAGAAATGTGGAAAATGGTCCGTTTTCAAATGTTTTATTTTTGAACGTCAGTTCACATTTGTAGGTGGCTCATCAGTGTTAGAGCTAAAATTAGCATGTTTAAAGTGATTTTCATGCTTCCAGGGGCTCGGGAAGTGAATTAAATACTATTTGGAGGCATTTAATGTTCAAGCAAAAACAGCAGATTTTTGACAAAAGAGATAACACCCCCCTATTACGTCATGCTTCAGAAATGTGGAAAATGGTCCGTTTTCAAATGTTTTATTTTTGAACGTCAGTTCACATTTGTAGGTGGATCATCAGTGTTAGAGCTAAAATTAGCATGTTTAAGGTGATTTTCATGCTTCCAGGGGCCCTAAACACAAGATTTATGGAATGGTTAAAAGTGCATGAAAATGGCCAATTTACTCACTCTGAGTTCTCAAAAAGGGTTTCGTCACCCCGGGAAGTTAATTAAATACCATTTGGAGGCATTTAATGTTTGAGCTAAAACGGATGATTTTCGACAAAAGAGATAACACCCCCCTATTACGTCATGCTTCAGAAATGTGGAAAATGGTCCGTTTTCAAATGTTTTATTTTTGAACGTCAGTTCACATTTGTAGGTGGATCATCAGTGTTAGAGCTAAAATTAGCATGTTTAAGGTGATTTTCATGCTTCCAGGGGCCCTAAACACAAGATTTATGGAATGGTTAAAAGTGCATGAAAATGGCCAATTTACTCACTCTGAGTTCTCAAAAAGGGTTTCTTCACCCCGGGAAGTTAATTAAATACCATTTGGAGGCATTTAATGTTCGAGCCAAAACGGCTGATTTTCGACAAAAGAGATAACACCCCCCCATTACGTCATGCTTCAGAAATGTGGAAAATGGTCCGTTTTCAAATGTTTTATTTTTGAATGTCAGTTCACATTTGTAGGTGGATCATCAGTGTTAGAGCTAAAATTAGCATGTTTAAAGTGATTTTCATGCTTCCAGGGGCTCGGGAAGTGAATTAAATACTATTTGGAGGCATTTAATGTTCAAGCAAAAACAGCAGATTTTTGACAAAAGAGATAACACCCCCCCATTACTTCATGCTTCAGAAACGTGGAAAATGGTCCGTTTTCAAATGTTTTATTTTTGAACGTCAGTTCACATTTGTAGGTGGATCATCAGTGTTAGAGCTAAAATTAGCATGTTTAAAGTGATTTTCATGCTTCCAGGGGCTCGGGAAGTGAATTAAATACTATTTGGAGGCATTTAATGTTCAAGCAAAAACAGCAGATTTTTGACAAAAGAGATAACACCCCCCTATTACGTCATGCTTCAGAAATGTGGAAAATGGTCCGTTTTCAAATGTTTTATTTTTGAACGTCAGTTCACATTTGTAGGTGGATCATCAGTGTTAGAGCTAAAATTAGCATGTTTAAGGTGATTTTCATGCTTCCAGGGGCCCTAAACACAAGATTTATGGAATGGTTAAAAGTGCATGAAAATGGCCAATTTACTCACTCTGAGTTCTCAAAAAGGGTTTCGTCACCCCGGGAAGTTAATTAAATACCATTTGGAGGCATTTAATGTTTGAGCTAAAACGGATGATTTTCGACAAAAGAGATAACACCCCCCTATTACGTCATGCTTCAGAAATGTGGAAAATGGTCCGTTTTCAAATGTTTTATTTTTGAACGTCAGTTCACATTTGTAGGTGGATCATCAGTGTTAGAGCTAAAATTAGCATGTTTAAGGTGATTTTCATGCTTCCAGGGGCCCTAAACACAAGATTTATGGAATGGTTAAAAGTGCATGAAAATGGCCAATTTACTCACTCTGAGTTCTCAAAAAGGGTTTCTTCACCCCGGGAAGTTAATTAAATACCATTTGGAGGCATTTAATGTTCGAGCCAAAACGGCTGATTTTCGACAAAAGAGATAACACCCCCCCATTACGTCATGCTTCAGAAATGTGGAAAATGGTCCGTTTTCAAATGTTTTATTTTTGAATGTCAGTTCACATTTGTAGGTGGATCATCAGTGTTAGAGCTAAAATTAGCATGTTTAAAGTGATTTTCATGCTTCCAGGGGCTCGGGAAGTGAATTAAATACTATTTGGAGGCATATAATGTTCAAGCAAAAACAGCAGATTTTTGACAAAAGAGATAACACCCCCCCATTACTTCATGCTTCAGAAACGTGGAAAATGGTCCGTTTTCAAATGTTTTATTTTTGAACGTCAGTTCACATTTGTAGGTGGATCATCAGTGTTAGAGCTAAAATTAGCATGTTTAAAGTGATTTTCATGCTTCCAGGGGCCCTAAACACAAGATTTATGGAATGGTTAAAAGTGCATGAAAATGGTCAATTTACTCACTCTGAGTTCTCAAAAAGGGTTTATTCACCCCGGGAAGTTAATTAAATACCATTTGGAGGCATTTAATGTTCGAGCAAAAACGGCTGATTTTCGACAAAAGAGATAACACCCCCCCATTACGTCATGCTTCAGAAATGTGGAAAATGGTCCGTTTTCAAATGTTTTATTTTTGAACGTCAGTTCACATTTGTAGGTGGATCATCAGTGTTAGAGCTAAAATTAGCATGTTTAAGGTGATTTTCATGCTTCCAGGGGCCCTAAACACAAGATTTATGGAATGGTTAAAAGTGCATGAAAATGGCCAATTTACTCACTCTGAGTTCTCAAAAAGGGTTTCTTCACCCCGGGAAGTTAATTAAATACCATTTGGAGGCATTTAATGTTCGAGCCAAAACGGCTGATTTTCGACAAAAGAGATAACACCCCCCCATTACGTCATGCTTCAGAAATGTGGAAAATGGTCCGTTTTCAAATGTTTTATTTTTGAATGTCAGTTCACATTTGTAGGTGGATCATCAGTGTTAGAGCTAAAATTAGCATGTTTAAAGTGATTTTCATGCTTCCAGGGGCTCGGGAAGTGAATTAAATACTATTTGGAGGCATTTAATGTTCAAGCAAAAACAGCAGATTTTTGACAAAAGAGATAACACCCCCCCATTACTTCATGCTTCAGAAACGTGGAAAATGGTCCGTTTTCAAATGTTTTATTTTTGAACGTCAGTTCACATTTGTAGGTGGATCATCAGTGTTAGAGCTAAAATTAGCATGTTTAAAGTGATTTTCATGCTTCCAGGGGCCCTAAACACAAGATTTATGGAATGGTTAAAAGTGCATGAAAATGGTCAATTTACTCACTCTGAGTTCTCAAAAAGGGTTTATTCACCCCGGGAAGTTAATTAAATACCATTTGGAGGCATTTAATGTTCGAGCAAAAACGGCTGATTTTCGACAAAAGAGATAACACCCCCCCATTACGTCATGCTTCAGAAATGTGGAAAATGGTCCGTTTTCAAATGTTTTATTTTTGAATGTCAGTTCACGTTTGTAGGTGGATAATCAGTGTTAGAGCTAAAATTAGCATGTTTAAAGTGATTTTCATGCTTTCAGGGGCCCTAAACACAAAATTTATGGAATGGTTAAAAGTGCATGAAAATGGCCAATTTACTCACTCTGAGTTCTCAAAAAAGGTTTCTTCATCCCGGGAAGTTAATTAAATACCATTTGGAGGTATTTAATGTTCGAGCTACAACGGATGATTTTCAAAAAAAGAGATAACACCCCCCATTACGTCATGCTTCAGAAATGTGGAAAATGGTCCGTTTTCAAATGTTTTATTTTGAACGTCAGTTCACATTTGTAGGTGGATCATCAGTGTTAGAGCTAAAATTAGCATGTTTATAGTGATTTTCATGCTTCCAGGGGCTCGGGAAGTGAATTAAATACTATTTGGAGGCATTTAATGTTCAAGCAAAAACAGCTGATTTTTGACAAAAGAGATAACACCCCCCCATTACGTCATGCTTCAGAAATGTGGAAAATGGTCAGTTTTCAAATGTTTTATTTTTGAACGTCAGTTCACATTTGTAGGTGGATCATCAGTGTTAGAGCTAAAATTAGCATGTTTAAAGTGATTTTCATGCTTCCAGCGGCCCTAAACACAAGATTTATGGAATGGTTAAAAGTGCATGAAAATGGCCAATTTACTCACTCTGAGTTCTCAAAAAGGGTTTCTTCACCCCGGGAAGTTAATTAAATACCATTTGGAGGCATTTAATGTTTGAGCTAAAACGGATGATTTTCGACAAAAGAGATAACACCCCCCTATTATGGCTGAGATACCCGCCACCCCCTCTCAACACACTCCCCAAGGATGGGAAACCGGAAACCGTTCTTGAACTTTTGGAAGTCGGGAAGGGAGTTACCCTTCCCGGCCGTATTTATTAAAAATATGAAACAAAATTAAAACATTAAAATAACAGTTTCATAATATGTACAATTTCATTACCACATTGCGATGTTTGGCTAACCTTAACATATCCTCTAATACAAAGGTTCTCCTAGCCGAACTAACATCCTACAAAACATTTACTTCAAATTCTGAAATTGTACATCCTAACGTTTAAGGGCCAACGACAAGGTCGTAACCGGTGTCAAGATCCCTAACCCAGACATATCCCCCTCCCTTGTGAGGGGCGGCACGGAGGCATACCTCCAGTGCAAATACCAATTTCCCTTGACTTGACGGGGGCCCCAGTAAAACTCGACGCCACTTAAAGGTCGTACGAGGCTCGTGTGAGGTATCTAGAAGGTAGCGTAGACCCCCCCACACCCCACACAACTTACCACATCTGCCGTCGCAGACGTCCTGGCCCCGGGAAATTCCCCAGGAGGGGGCTGTAACCCCTCCTACCCATGAAGGGGCCTTGACCGCCTTCCCTTTCCTTTCGGCGACCCATCCTTAGAAGGGACCGCCTCCCCGTTGAGGGGCCAATGGCCACCTCCCCCGAGCGCCCCCATCCGTAATGGGTAACGCCCACTCATAGGGATCTTCCAATTAGTGCTCACCGATCATGACCTTACCGCCCGACCAAAATAAATACGACAATGCTAACTAAATACTAAATGACTATATCTAACCAACAGTAGCAACAACAACTTTATTCAAACACATGCGTACTGATGAACACTAAAGCAGAATTACTTTATTTGCAAAACATAACAAAATTGACCATTCTTTATTGCATACTCAAAATCTTCACGATAATACCACAACCTGTAAACGAAAATCACAGTTATCCATCAAACTTTATTAAAACCACTCGCTGTCTTCAGGGGCTGGTGGGTGGGTCAAAATTGGCTCTTCGTTCCGTCTCGAGCTCACGTGCAGCGAGGAGGTGCAGCTTCAGAGCACAGGAACAAGAGGATGCCTTCTGGTCTTGTTTCTCCTTTTATCCGTCTTCAGGGTGGGCGTAAACCCGCCCCTGCCTGCCCCAAGGGCGTGGCCAGCCGCGTTAGTGTCTAGGCCAATCCACTCGAGGGCGGGAAAAGGCGCGCCCCGGCTACGCCGCTTCGGGCATACCAGCCGAGACTCGCCTCCCGCCCAAGATGGCTTCCCGGGGGGATCGTGGTACTCTGCCATACGTTCGGGGGGACCGATTGGTCGCCCCTTTCCATACGTCATGCTTCAGAAATGTGGAAAATGGTCCGTTTTCAAATGTTTTATTTTTGAACGTCAGTTCACATTTGTAGGTGGATCATCAGTGTTAGAGCTAAAATTAGCATGTTTAAGGTGATTTTCATGCTTCCCGGGGCCCTAAACACAAGATTTATGGAATGGTTAAAAGTGCATGAAAATGGCCAATTTACTCACTCTGAGTTCTCAAAAAGGGTTTCTTCACCCCGGGAAGTTAATTAAATACCATTTGGAGGCATTTAATGTTCGAGCCAAAATGGCTGATTTTCGACAAAAGAGATAACACCCCCCCATTACGTCATGCTTCAGAAATGTGGAAAATGGTCTGTTTTCAAAATTTTTATTTTTGAACGTCAGTTCACATTTGTAGGTGGATCATCAGTGTTAGAGCTAAAATTAGCATGTTTAAAGTGATTTTCATGCTTCCAGGGGCTCGGGAAGTGCATTAAATACTATTTGGAGGCATTTAATGTTCAAGCAAAAACAGCAGATTTTTGACAAAAGAGATAACACCCCCCCATTACGTCATGCTTCAGAAATGTGGAAAATGGTCCGTTTTCAAATGTTTTATTTTTGAACGTCAGTTCACATTTGTAGGTGGATCATCAGTGTTAGAGCTAAAATTAGCATGTTTAAAGTGATTTTCATGCTTCCAGGGGCCCTAAACACAAGATTTATGGAATGGTTAAAAGTGCTTGAAAATGGCCAATTTACTCACTCTGAGTTCTCAAAAAGGGTTTCTTTACCCCGGGAAGTAAATTAAATACCATTTGGAGGCATTTAATGTTCGAGCCAAAATGGCTGATTTTCGACAAAAGAGATAACACCCCCCCATTACGTCATGCTTCAGAAATGTGGAAAATCGTCCGTTTTCAAATGTTTTATTTTTGAACGTCAGTTCACATTTGTAGGTGGCTCATCAGTGTTAGAGCTAAAATTAGCATGTTTAAAGTGATTTTCATGCTTCCAGGGGCTCGGGAAGTGAATTAAATACTATTTGGAGGCATTTTATGTTCAAGCAAAAACAGCAGATTTTTGACAAAAGAGATAACACCCCCCTATTACGTCATGCTTCAGAAATGTGGAAAATGGTCCGTTTTCAAATGTTTTATTTTTGAACGTCAGTTCACATTTGTAGGTGGATCATCAGTGTTAGAGCTAAAATTAGCATGTTTAAGGTGATTTTCATGCTTCCAGGGGCCCTAAACACAAGATTTATGGAATGGTTAAAAGTGCATGAAAATGGCCAATTTACTCACTCTGAGTTCTCAAAAAGGGTTTCATCACCCCGGGAAGTTAATTAAATACCATTTGGAGGCATTTAATGTTCGAGCCAAAACGGCTGATTTTCGACAAAAGAGATAACACCCCCCCATTACGTCATGCTTCAGAAATGTGGAAAATGGTCCGTTTTCAAATGTTTTATTTTTGAACGTCAGTTCACATTTGAAGGGGGATCATCAGTGTTAGAGCTAAAATTAGCATGTTTAAAGTGATTTTCATGCTTCCAGGGGCTCGGGAAGTGAATTAAATACTATTTGGAGGCATTTAATGTTCAAGCAAAAACAGCTGATTTTTGACAAAAGAGATAACACCCCCCCCCCCATTACGTCATGCTTCAGAAATGTGGAAAATGGTCCGTTGTCAAATGTTTTATTTTTGAACGTCAGTTCCCATTTGTAGGTGGATCATCAGTGTTAGAGCTAAAATTAGCATGTTTAAAGTGATTTTCATGCTTCCAGGGGCCCTAAACACAAGATATATGGAATGGTTAAAACTGCATGACAATGGCCAATTTACTCACTCTGAGTTCTCAAAAAGGGTTTCTTTACCCCGGGAAGTTAATTAAATACCATTTGGAGTCATTTAATGTTCGAGCCAAAACGGCTGATTTTCGACAAAAGAGATAACACCCCCCCATTACGTCATGCTTCAGAAATGAGGAAAATGGTCCGTTTTCAAATGTTTTATTTTTGAACGTCAGTTCACATTTGTAGGTGGATCATCAGTGTTAGAGCTAAAATTAGCATGTTTAAAGTGATTTTCATGCTTCCAGGGGCCCTAAACACAAGATTTATGGAATGGTTAAAAGTCCATGAAAATGGCCAATTTACTCACTCTGAGTTCTCAAAAAGGGTTTCCTTACCCCGGGAAGTTAATTAAATACCATTTGGAGGCATTTAATGTTCGAGCCAAAACGGCTGATTTTCGACAAAAGAGATAACACCCCCCCATTACGTCATGCTTCAGAAATGTGGAAAATGGTCCGTTTTCAAATGTTTTATTTTTGAACGTCAGTTCACATTTGTAGGTGGATCATCAGTGTTAGAGCTAAAATTAGCATGTTTAAAGTGATTTTCATGCTTCCAGGGGCTCGGGAAGTGAATTAAATACTATTTGGAGGCATTTAATGCTCAAGCAAAAACAGCTGATTTTTGACAAAAGAGATAACACCCCCCCATTACGTCATGCTTCAGAAATGTGGAAAATGGTCCGTTTTCAAATGTTTTATTTTTGAACGTCAGTTCACATTTGTAGGTGGATCATCAGTGTTAGAGCTAAAATTAGCATGTTTAAAGTGATTTTCATGCTTCCAGCGGCCCTAAACACAAGATTTATGGAATGGTTAAAAGTGCATGAAAATGGCCAATTTACTCACTCTGAGTTCTCAAAAAGGGTTTCTTCACCCCGGGAAGTTAATTAAATACCATTTGGAGGCATTTAATGTTTGAGCTAAAACGGATGATTTTCGACAAAAGAGATAACACCCCCCTATTACGTCATGCTTCAGAAATGAGGAAAATGGTCCGTTTTCAAATGTTTTATTTTTGAACGTCAGTTCACATTTGTAGGTGGATCATCAGTGTTAGAGCTAAAATTAGCATGTTTAAGGTGATTTTCGTGCTTCCAGGGGCCCTAAACACAAGATTTATGGAATGGTTAAAAGTGCATGAAAATGGCCAATTTACTCACTCTGAGTTCTCAAAAAGGGTTTCTTCACCCCGGGAAGTTAATTAAATACCATTTGGAGGCATTTAATGTTCGAGCCAAAACGGCTGATTTTCGACAAAAGAGATAACACCCCCCCATTACGTCATGCTTCAGAAATGTGGAAAATGGTCCGTTTTCAAATGTTTTATTTTTGAATGTCAGTTCACATTTGTAGGTGGATCATCAGTGTTAGAGCTAAAATTAGCATGTTTAAAGTGATTTTCATGCTTCCAGGGGCTCGGGAAGTGAATTAAATACTATTTGGAGGCATTTAATGTTCAAGCAAAAACAGCAGATTTTTGACAAAAGAGATAACACCCCCCCATTACTTCATGCTTCAGAAACGTGGAAAATGGTCCGTTTTCAAATGTTTTATTTTTGAACGTCAGTTCACATTTGTAGGTGGATCATCAGTGTTAGAGCTAAAATTAGCATGTTTAAAGTGATTTTCATGCTTCCAGGGGCCCTAAACACAAGATTTATGGAATGGTTAAAAGTGCATGAAAATGGTCAATTTACTCACTCTGAGTTCTCAAAAAGGGTTTCTTCACCCCGGGAAGTTAATTAAATACCATTTGGAGGCATTTAATGTTCGAGCAAAAACGGCTGATTTTCGACAAAAGAGATAACACCCCCCCATTACGTCATGCTTCAGAAATGTGGAAAATGGTCCGTTTTCAAATGTTTTATTTTTGAATGTCAGTTCACGTTTGTAGGTGGATCATCAGTGTTAGAGCTAAAATTAGCATGTTTAAAGTGATTTTCATGCTTTCAGGGGCCCTAAACACAAAATTTATGGAATGGTTAAAAGTGCATGAAAATGGCCAATTTACTCACTCTGAGTTCTCAAAAAAGGTTTCTTCATCCCGGGAAGTTAATTAAATACCATTTGGAGGTATTTAATGTTCGAGCTAAAACGGATGATTTTCAAAAAAAGAGATAACACCCCCCATTACGTCATGCTTCAGAAATGTGGAAAATGGTCCGTTTTCAAATGTTTTATTTTGAACGTCAGTTCACATTTGTAGGTGGATCATCAGTGTTAGAGCTAAAATTAGCATGTTTAAAGTGATTTTCATGCTTCCAGGGGCTCGGGAAGTGAATTAAATACTATTTGGAGGCATTTAATGTTCAAGCAAAAACAGCTGATTTTTGACAAAAGAGATAACACCCCCCCATTACGTCATGCTTCAGAAATGTGGAAAATGGTCCGTTTTCAAATGTTTTATTTTTGAACGTCAGTTCACATTTGTAGGTGGATCATCAGTGTTAGAGCTAAAATTAGCATGTTTAAAGTGATTTTCATGCTTCCAGCGGCGCTAAACACAAGATTTATGGAATGGTTAAAAGTGCATGAAAATGGCCAATTTACTCACTCTGAGTTCTCAAAAAGGGTTTCTTCACCCCGGGAAGTTAATTAAATACCATTTGGAGGCATTTAATGTTTGAGCTAAAACGGATGATTTTCGACAAAAGAGATAACACCCCCCTATTACGTCATGCTTCAGAAATGTGGAAAATGGTCTGTTTTCAAATGTTTTATTTTTGAACGTCAGTTCACATTTGTAGGTGGATCATCAGTGTTAGAGCTAAAATTAGCATGTTTAAGGTGATTTTCATGCTTCCCGGGGCCCTAAACACAAGATTTATGGAATGGTTAAAAGTGCATGAAAATGGCCAATTTACTCACTCTGAGTTCTCAAAAAGGGTTTCTTTACCTCGGGAAGTTAATTAAATACCATTTGGAGGCATTTAATGTTCGAGCCAAAATGGCTGATTTTCGACAAAAGAGATAACACCCCCCCATTACGTCATGCTTCAGAAATGTGGAAAATGGTCCGTTTTCAAATGTTTTATTTTTGAACGTCAGTTCACATTTGTAGGGGGATCATCAGTGTTAGAGCTAAAATTAGCATGTTTAAAGTGATTTTCATGCTTCCAGGGGCTCGGGAAGTGAATTAAATACTATTTGGAGGCATTTAATGTTCAAGCAAAAACAGCTGATTTTTGACAAAAGAGATAACACCCCCCCATTACGTCATGCTTCAGAAATGTGGAAAATGGTCCGTTTTCAAATGTTTTATTTTTGAACGTCAGTTCACATTTGTAGGTGGATCATCAGTGTTAGAGCTAAAATTAGCATGTTTAAAGTGATTTTCATGCTTCCAGGGGCCCTAAACACAAGATTTATGGAATGGTTAAAACTGCATGACAATGGCCAATTTACTCACTCTGAGTTCTCAAAAAGGGTTTCTTTACCCCGGGAAGTTAATTAAATACCATTTGGAGGCAATTAATGTTCGAGCCAAAACGGCTGATTTTCGACAAAAGAGATAACACCCCCCATTACGTCATGCTTCAGAAATGTGGAAAATGGTCCGTTTTCAAATGTTTTATTTTTGAACGTCAGTTCACATTTGTAGGTGGATCATCAGTGTTAGAGCTAAAATTAGCATGTTTAAAGTGATTTTCATGCTTCCAGGGGCCCTAAACACAAGATTTATGGAATGGTTAAAAGTCCATGAAAATGGCCAATTTACTCACTCTGAGTTCTCAAAAAGGGTTTCTTCACCCCGGGAAGTTAATTAAATACCATTTGGAGGCATTTAATGTTCGAGCCAAAACGGCTGATTTTCGACAAAAGAGATAACACCCCCCCATTACGTCATGCTTCAGAAATGTGGAAAATGGTCCGTTTTCAAATGTTTTATTTTTGAATGTCAGTTCACATTTGTAGGTGGATCATCAGTGTTAGAGCTAAAATTAGCATGTTTAAAGTGATTTTCATGCTTCCAGGGGCTCGGGAAGTGAATTAAATACTATTTGGAGGCATTTAATGTTCAAGCAAAAACAGCTGATTTTTGACAAAAGAGATAACACCCCCCCATTACTTTATGCTTCAGAAATGTGGAAAATGGTCCGTTTTCAAATGTTTTATTTTTGAACGTCAGTTCACATTTGTAGGTGGATCATCAGTGTTAGAGCTAAAATTAGCATGTTTAAAGTGATTTTCATGCTTCCAGGGGCCCTAAACACAAGATTTATGGAATGGTTAAAAGTGCATGAAAATGGTCAATTTACTCACTCTGAGTTCTCAAAAAGGGTTTCTTCACCCCGGGTGAGTTAATTAAATACCATTTGGAGGCATTTAATGTTCGAGCAAAAACGGCTGATTTTCGACAAAAGAGATAACACCCCCCCATTACGTCATGCTTCAGAAATGTGGAAAATGGTCCGTTTTCAAATGTTTTATTTTTGAATGTCAGTTCACGTTTGTAGGTGGATCATCAGTGTTCGAGCTAAAATTAGCATGTTTAAAGTGATTTTCATGCTTTCAGGGGCCCTAAACACAAAATTTATGGAATGGTTAAAAGTGCATGAAAATGGTCAATTTACTCACTCTGAGTTCTCAAAAAGGGTTTCTTCACCCCGGGTGAGTTAATTAAATACCATTTGGAGGCATTTAATGTTCGAGCTAAAACGGATGATTTTCAAAAAAAGAGATAACACCCCCCATTACGTCATGCTTCAGAAATGTGGAAAATGGTCCGTTTTCAAATGTTTTATTTTGAACGTCAGTTCACATTTGTAGGTGGATCATCAGTGTTAGAGCTAAAATTAGCATGTTTAAAGTGATTATCATGCTTCCAGGGGCTCGGGAAGTGAATTAAATACTATTTGGAGGCATTTAATGTTCAAGCAAAAACAGCTGATTTTTGACAAAAGAGATAACACCCCCCCATTACGTCATGCTTCAGAAATGTGGAAAATGGTCCGTTTTCAAATGTTTTATTATTGAACGTCAGCTCACATTTGTAGGTGGATCATCAGTGTTAGAGCTAAAATTAGCATGTTTAAAGTGATTTTCATGCTTCCAGCGGCGCTAAACACAAGATTTATGGAATGGTTAAAAGTGCATGAAAATGGCCAATTTACTCACTCTGAGTTCTCAAAAAGGGTTTCTTCACCCCGGGAAGTTAATTAAATACCATTTGGAGGCATTTAATGTTTGAGCTAAAACGGATGATTTTCGACAAAAGAGATAACACCCCCCTATTACGTCATGCTTCAGAAATGTGGAAAATGGTCTGTTTTCAAATGTTTTATTTTTGAACGTCAGTTCACATTTGTAGGTGGATCATCAGTGTTAGAGCTAAAATTAGCATGTTTAAGGTGATTTTCATGCTTCTCGGGGCCCTAAACACAAGATTTATGGAATGGTTAAAAGTGCATGAAAATGGCCAATTAACTCACTGTGAGTTCTCAAAAAGGGTTTCTTTACCTCGGGAAGTTAATTAAATACCATTTGGAGGCATTTAATGTTCGAGCCAAAATGGCTGATTTTCGACAAAAGAGATAACACCCCCCCATTACGTCATGCTTCAGAAATGTGGAAAATGGTCCGTTTTCAAATGTTTTATTTTTGAACGTCAGTTCACATTTGTAGGGGGATCATCAGTGTTAGAGCTAAAATTAGCATGTTTAAAGTGATTTTCATGCTTCCAGGGGCTCGGGAAGTGAATTAAATACTATTTGGAGGCATTTAATGTTCAAGCAAAAACAGCTGATTTTTGACAAAAGAGATAACACCCCCCATTACGTCATGCTTCAGAAATGTGGAAAATGGTCCGTTTTCAAATGTTTTATTTTTGAACGTCAGTTCACATTTGTAGGTGGATCATCAGTGTTAGAGCTAAAATTAGCATGTTTAAAGTGATTTTCATGCTTCCAGGGGCCCTAAACACAAGATTTATGGAATGGTTAAAACTGCATGACAATGGCCAATTTACTCACTCTGAGTTCTCAAAAAGGGTTTCTTTACCCCGGGAAGTTAATTAAATACCATTTGGAGGCATTTAATGTTCGAGCCAAAACGGCTGATTTTCGACAAAAGAGATAACACCCCCCATTACGTCATGCTTCAGAAATGTGGAAAATGGTCCGTTTTCAAATGTTTTATTTTTGAACGTCAGTTCACATTTGTAGGTGGATCATCAGTGTTAGAGCTAAAATTAGCATGTTTAAAGTGATTTTCATGCTTCCAGGGGCCCTAAACACAAGATTTATGGAATGGTTAAAAGTCCATGAAAATGGCCAATTTACTCACTCTGAGTTCTCAAAAAGGGTTTCTTCACCCCGGGAAGTTAATTAAATACCATTTGGAGGCATTTAATGTTCGAGCCAAAACGGCTGATTTTCGACAAAAGAGATAACACCCCCCCATTACGTCATGCTTCAGAAATGTGGAAAATGGTCCGTTTTCAAATGTTTTATTTTTGAATGTCAGTTCACATTTGTAGGTGGATCATCAGTGTTAGAGCTAAAATTAGCATGTTTAAAGTGATTTTCATGCTTCCAGGGGCTCGGGAAGTGAATTAAATACTATTTGGAGGCATTTAATGTTCAAGCAAAAACAGCTGATTTTTGACAAAAGAGATAACACCCCCCCATTACTTTATGCTTCAGAAATGTGGAAAATGGTCCGTTTTCAAATGTTTTATTTTTGAACGTCAGTTCACATTTGTAGGTGGATCATCAGTGTTAGAGCTAAAATTAGCATGTTTAAAGTGATTTTCATGCTTCCAGGGGCCCTAAACACAAGATTTATGGAATGGTTAAAAGTGCATGAAAATGGTCAATTTACTCACTCTGAGTTCTCAAAAAGGGTTTCTTCACCCCGGGTGAGTTAATTAAATACCATTTGGAGGCATTTAATGTTCGAGCAAAAACGGCTGATTTTCGACAAAAGAGATAACACCCCCCCATTACGTCATGCTTCAGAAATGTGGAAAATGGTCCGTTTTCAAATGTTTTATTTTTGAATGTCAGTTCACGTTTGTAGGTGGATCATCAGTGTTAGAGCTAAAATTAGCATGTTTAAAGTGATTTTCATGCTTTCAGGGGCCCTAAACACAAAATTTATGGAATGGTTAAAAGTGCATGAAAATGGTCAATTTACTCACTCTGAGTTCTCAAAAAGGGTTTCTTCACCCCGGGTGAGTTAATTAAATACCATTTGGAGGCATTTAATGTTCGAGCTAAAACGGATGATTTTCAAAAAAAGAGATAACACCCCCCATTGTGTCATGCTTCAGAAATGTGGAAAATGGTCCGTTTTCAAATGTTTTATTTTGAACGTCAGTTCACATTTGTAGGTGGATCATCAGTGTTAGAGCTAAAATTAGCATGTTTAAAGTGATTTTCATGCTTCCAGGGGCTCGGGAAGTGAATTAAATACTATTTGGAGGCATTTAATGTTCAAGCAAAAACAGCTGATTTTTGACAAAAGAGATAACACCCCCCCATTACGTCATGCTTCAGAAATGTGGAAAATGGTCCGTTTTCAAATGTTTTATTTTTGAACGTCAGTTCACATTTGTAGGTGGATCATCAGTGTTAGAGCTAAAATTAGCATGTTTAAAGTGATTTTCATGCTTCCAGCGGCGCTAAACACAAGATTTATGGAATGGTTAAAAGTGCATGAAAATGGCCAATTTACTCACTCTGAGTTCTCAAAAAGGGTTTCTTCACCCCGGGAAGTTAATTAAATACCATTTGGAGGCATTTAATGTTTGAGCTAAAACGGATGATTTTCGACAAAAGAGATAACACCCCCCTATTACGTCATGCTTCAGAAATGTGGAAAATGGTCTGTTTTCAAATGTTTTATTTTTGAACGTCAGTTTACATTTGTAGGTGGATCATCAGTGTTAGAGCTAAAATTAGCATGTTTAAGGTGATTTTCATGCTTCCCGGGGCCCTAAACACAAGATTTATGGAATGGTTAAAAGTGCATGAAAATGGCCAATTTACTCACTCTGAGTTCTCAAAAAGGGTTTCTTTACCTCGGGAAGTTAATTAAATACCATTTGGAGGCATTTAATGTTCGAGCCAAAATGGCTGATTTTCGACAAAAGAGATAACACCCCCCCATTACGTCATGCTTCAGAAATGTGGAAAATGGTCCGTTTTCAAATGTTTTATTTTTGAATGTCAGTTCACATTTGTAGGTGGATCATCAGTGTTAGAGCTAAAATTAGCATGTTTAAAGTGATTTTCATGCTTCCAGGGGCTCGGGAAGTGAATTAAATACTATTTGGAGGCATTTAATGTTCAAGCAAAAACAGCAGATTTTTGACAAAAGAGATAACACCCCCCCATTACTTCATGCTTCAGAAACGTGGAAAATGGTCCGTTTTCAAATGTTTTATTTTTGAACGTCAGTTCACATTTGTAGGTGGATCATCAGTGTTAGAGCTAAAATTAGCATGTTTAAAGTGATTTTCATGCTTCCAGGGGCCCTAAACACAAGATTTATGGAATGGTTAAAAGTGCATGAAAATGGTCAATTTACTCACTCTGAGTTCTCAAAAAGGGTTTCTTCACCCCGGGAAGTTAATTAAATACCATTTGGAGGCATTTAATGTTCGAGCAAAAACGGCTGATTTTTGACAAAAGAGATAACACCCCCCCCATTACGTCATGCTTCAGAAATGTGGAAAATGGTCCGTTTTCAAATGTTTTATTTTTGAATGTCAGTTCACGTTTGTAGGTGGATCATCAGTGTTAGAGCTAAAATTAGCATGTTTAAAGTGATTTTCATGCTTTCAGGGGCCCTAAACACAAAATTTATGGAATGGTTAAAAGTGCATGAAAATGGTCAATTTACTCACTCTGAGTTCTCAAAAAGGGTTTCTTCACCCCGGGTGAGTTAATTAAATACCATTTGGAGGCATTTAATGTTCGAGCTAAAACGGATGATTTTCAAAAAAAGAGATAACACCCCCCATTACGTCATGCTTCAGAAATGTGGAAAATGGTCCGTTTTCAAATGTTTTATTTTGAACGTCAGTTCACATTTGTAGGTGGATCATCAGTGTTAGAGCTAAAATTAGCATGTTTAAAGTGATTTTCATGCTTCCAGGGGCTCGGGAAGTGAATTAAATACTATTTGGAGGCATTTAATGTTCAAGCAAAAACAGCTGATTTTTGACAAAAGAGATAACACCCCCCCATTACGTCATGCTTCAGAAATGTGGAAAATGGTCCGTTTTCAAATGTTTTATTTTTGAACGTCAGTTCACATTTGTAGGTGGATCATCAGTGTTAGAGCTAAAATTAGCATGTTTAAAGTGATTTTCATGCTTCCAGCGGCCCTAAACACAAGATTTATGGAATGGTTAAAAGTGCATGAAAATGGCCAATTTACTCACTCTGAGTTCTCAAAAAGGGTTTCTTCACCCCGGGAAGTTACTTAAATACCATTTGGAGGCATTTAATGTTTGAGCTAAAACGGATGATTTTCGACAAAAGAGATAACACCCCCCTATTACGTCATGCTTCAGAAATGTGGAAAATGGTCCGTTTTCAAATGTTTTATTTTTGAACGTCAGTTCACATTTGTAGGTGGATCATCAGTGTTAGAGCTAAAATTAGCATGTTTAAGGTGATTTTCATGCTTCCAGGGGCCCTAAACACAAGATTTATGGAATAGTTAAAAGTGCATGAAAATGGCCAATTTACTCACTCTGAGTTCTCAAAAAGGGTTTTTTCACCCCGGGAAGTTAATTAAATACCATTTGGAGGCATTTAATGTTCGAGCCAAAACGGCTGATTTTCGACAAAAGAGATAACACCCCCCCATTACGTCATGCTTCAGAAATGTGGAAAATGGTCCGTTTTCAAATGTTTTATTTTTGAATGTCAGTTCACATTTGTAGGTGGATCATCAGTGTTAGAGCTAAAGTTAGCATGTTTAAAGTGATTTTCATGCTTCCAGGGGCTCGGGAAGTGAATTAAATACTATTTGGAGGCATTTAATGTTCAAGCAAAAACAGCAGATTTTTGACAAAAGAGATAACACCCCCCCATTACTTCATGCTTCAGAAACGTGGAAAATGGTCCGTTTTCAAATGTTTTATTTTTGAACGTCAGTTCACATTTGTAGGTGGATCATCAGTGTTAGAGCTAAAATTAGCATGTTTAAAGTGATTTTCATGCTTCCAGGGGCCCTAAACACAAGATTTATGGAATGGTTAAAAGTGCATGAAAATGGTCAATTTACTCACTCTGAGTTCTCAAAAAGGGTTTCTTCACCCCGGGAAGTTAATTAAATACCATTTGGAGGCATTTAATGTTCGAGCAAAAACGGCTGATTTTCGACAAAAGAGATAACACCCCCCCATTACGTCATGCTTCAGAAATGTGGAAAATGGTCCGTTTTCAAATGTTTTATTTTTGAATGTCAGTTCACGTTTGTAGGTGGATCATCAGTGTTAGAGCTAAAATTAGCATGTTTAAAGTGATTTTCATGCTTTCAGGGGCCCTAAACACAAAATTTATGGAATGGTTAAAAGTGCATGAAAATGGCCAATTTACTCACTCTGAGTTCTCAAAAAAGGTTTCTTCATCCCGGGAAGTTAATTAAATACCATTTGGAGGTATTTAATGTTCGAGCTAAAACGAATGATTTTCAAAAAAAGAGATAACACCCCCCATTACGTCATGCTTCAGAAATGTGGAAAATGGTCCGTTTTCAAATGTTTTATTTTGAACGTCAGTTCACATTTGTAGGTGGATCATCAGTGTTAGAGCTAAAATTAGCATGTTTAAAGTGATTTTCATGCTTCCAGGGGCTCGGGAAGTGAATTAAATACTATTTGGAGGCATTTAATGTTCAAGCAAAAACAGCTGATTTTTGACAAAAGAGATAACACCCCCCCATTACGTCATGCTTCAGAAATGTGGAAAATGGTCCGTTTTCAAATGTTTTATTTTTGAACGTCAGTTCACATTTGTAGGTGGATCATCAGTGTTAGAGCTAAAATTAGCATGTTTAAAGTGATTTTCATGCTTCCAGCGGCGCTAAACACAAGATTTATGGAATGGTTAAAAGTGCATGAAAATGGCCAATTTACTCACTCTGAGTTCTCAAAAAGGGTTTCTTCACCCCGGGAAGTTAATTAAATACCATTTGGAGGCATTTAATGTTTGAGCTAAAACGGATGATTTTCGACAAAAGAGATAACACCCCCCTATTACGTCATGCTTCAGAAATGTGGAAAATGGTCTGTTTTCAAATGTTTTATTTTTGAACGTCAGTTCACATTTGTAGGTGGATCATCAGTGTTAGAGCTAAAATTAGCATGTTTAAGGTGATTTTCATGCTTCCCGGGGCCCTAAACACAAGATTTATGGAATGGTTAAAAGTGCATGAAAATGGCCAATTTACTCACTCTGAGTTCTCAAAAAGGGTTTCTTCACCCCGGGAAGTTAATTAAATACCATTTGGAGGCATTTAATGTTCGAGCCAAAACGGCTGATTTTCGACAAAAGAGATAACACCCCCCCATTACGTCATGCTTCAGAAATGTGGAAAATGGTCCGTTTTCAAAATTTTTATTTTTGAACGTCAGTTCACATTTGTAGGTGGATCATCAGTGTTAGAGCTAAAATTAGCATGTTTAAAGTGATTTTCATGCTTCCAGGGGCTCGGGAAGTGAATTAAATACTATTTGGAGGCATTTAATGTTCAAGCAAAAACAGCAGATTTTTGACAAAAGAGATAACACCCCCCATTACGTCATGCTTCAGAAATGTGGAAAATGGTCCGTTTTCAAATGTTTTATTTTTGAACGTCAGTTCACATTTGTAGGTGGATCATCAGTGTTAGAGCTAAAATTAGCATGTTTAAAGTGATTTTCATGCTTCCAGGGGCCCTAAACACAAGATTTATGGAATGGTTAAAAGTGCTTGAAAATGGCCAATTTACTCACTCTGAGTTCTCAAAAAGGGTTTCTTTACCCCGGGAAGTTAATTAAATACCATTTGGAGGCATTAAATGTTCGAGCCAAAACGGCTGATTTTCGACAAAAGAGATAACACCCCCCATTACGTCATGCTTCAGAAATGTGGAAAATGGTCCGTTTTCAAATGTTTTATTTTTGAACGTCAGTTCACATTTGTAGGTGGATCATCAGTTTTAGAGCTAAAATTAGCATGTTTAAAGTGATTTTCATGCTTCCAGGGGCTCGGGAAGTGAATTAAAAACTATTTGGAGGAATTTAATGTTCAAGCAAAAACAGCTGATTTTTGACAAAAGAGATAACACCCCCCCCATTACGTCATGCTTCAGAAATGTGGAAAATGGTCCGTTTTCAAATGTTTTATTTTTGAACGTCAGTTCACATTTGTAGGTGGATCATCAGTGTTAGAACTAAAATTAGCATGTTTCAAGTGATTTTCATGCTTCCAGGGGCCCTAAACACAAGATTTATGGAATGGTTGAAAGTGCATGAAAATGGCCAATTTACTCACTCTGAGTTCTCAAAAAGGGTTTCTTTACCCCGGGAAGTTAATTAAATACCATTTGGAGGCATTTAATGTTCGAGCCAAAACGGCTGATTTTCGACAAAAGAGATAACACCCCCCATTACGTCATGCTCCAGAAATGTGGAAAATGGTCCGTTTTCAAATGTTTTATTTTTGAACGTCAGTTCACATTTGTAGGTGGATCATCAGTGTTAGAGCTAAAATTAGCATGTTTAAAGTGATTTTCATGCTTCCAGGGGCTCGGAAAGTGAATTAAATACTATTTGGAGGCATTTAATGTTCAAGCAAAAAAAGCTATTTTTTGACAAAAGAGATAACACCCCCCATTACGTCATGCTTCAGAAATGTGGAAAATGGTCCGTTTTCAAATGTTTTATTTTCGAACGTCAGTTCACATTTGTAGGTGGATCATCAGTGTTAGAGCTAAAATTAGCATGTTTAAAGTGATTTTCATGCTTCCAGGGGCCCTAAACACAAGATTTATGGAATGGTTAAAAGTGCATGAAAATGGCCAATTTACTCACTCTGAGTTCTCAAAAAGGGTTTCTTCACCCCGGGAAGTTAATTAAATACCATTTGGAGGCATTTAATGTTCGAGCCAAAACGGCTGATTTTCGACAAAAGAGATAACACCCCCCCATTACGTCATGCTTCAGAAATGTGGAAAATGGTCCGTTTTCAAATGTTTTATTTTTGAACGTCAGTTCACATTTGTAGGTGGATCATCAGTGTTAGAGCTAAAATTAGCATGTTTAAAGTGATTTTCATGCTTCCAGGGGCTCGGGAAGTGAATTAAATACTATTTGGGGGCATTTAATGTTCAAGCAAAAACAGCTGATTTTTGACAAAAGAGATAACACCCCCCCATTACTTCATGCTTCAGAAATGTGGAAAATGGTCCGTTTTCAAATGTTTTATTTTTGAACGTCAGTTCACATTTGTAGGTGGATCATCAGTGTTAGAGCTAAAATTAGCATGTTTAAAGTGATTTTCATGCTTCCAGGGGCCCTAAACACAAGATTTATGGAATGGTTAAAAGTGCATGAAAATGGCCAATTTACTCACTCTGAGTTCTCAAAAAGGGTTTCTTCACCCCGGGAAGTTAATTAAATACCATTTGGAGGCATTTAATGTTCGAGCAAAAACGGCTGATTTTCATCTAAAGAGATAACACCCCCCCATTACGTCATGCTTCAGAAATGTGGAAAATGGTCCGTTTTCAAATGTTTTATTTTTTAACGTCAGTTCACGTTTGTAGGTGGATCATCAGTGTTACAGCTAACATTAGCATGTTTAAAGTGATTTTCATGCTTTCAGGGGCCCTAAACACAAGATTTATGGAATGTTTAAAAGTGCATGAAAATGGCCAATTTACTCACTCTGAGTTCTCAAAAAAGGTTTCTTCATCCCGGGAAGTTAATTAAATACCATTTGGAGGCATTTAATGTTCGAGCTAAAACGGATGATTTTCGACAAAAGAGATAACACCCCCCCATTATGTCATGCTTCAGAAATGTGGAAAATGGTCCGTTTTCAAATGTTTTATTTTTGAAAGTCAGTTCACATTTGTAGGTGGATCATCAGTGTTAGAGCTAAAATTAGCATGTTTAAAGTGATTTTCATGCTTCCAGGGGCCCTAAACACAAGATTTATGGAATGGTTAAAAGTGCATGAAAATGGCCAATTTACTCACTCTGAGTTCTCAAAAAAGGTTTCTTCATCCCGGGAAGTTAATTAAATACCATTTGGAGGCATTTAATGTTCGAGCTAAAACGGATGATTTTCGACAAAAGAGATAACACCCCCCTATTACGTCATGCTTCAGAAATGTGGAAAATGGTCCGTTTTCAAATGTTTTATTTTTGAACATCAGTTCACATTTTTAGGTGGATCATCAGTGTTAGAGCTAAAATTAGCATGTTTAAAGTGATTTTCATGCTTCCAGGGGCTCGGGAAGTGAATTAAATACTATTTGGAGGCATTTAATGTTCAAGCAAAAACAGCTGATTTTTGACAAAAGAGATAACACCCCCCCATTACGTCATGCTTCAGAAATGTGGAAAATGGTCAGTTTTCAAATGTTTTATTTTTGAACGTCAGTTCACGTTTGTAGGTGGATCATCAGTGTTAGAGCTAAAATTAGCATGTTTAAAGTGATTTTCATGCTTTCAGGGGCCCTAAACACAAGATTTATGGAATGGTTAAAAGTGCATGAAAATGGCCAATTTACTCACTCTGAGTTCTCAAAATAGGTTTTTTCATCCCGGGAAGTTAATTAAATACCATTTAGAGGCATTTCATGTTCGAGCTAAAACGGATGATTTTCGACAAAAGAGATAACACCCCCCCATTACGTCATGCTTCAGAAATGTGGAAAATGGTCCGTTTTCAAATGTTTTATTTTTGAACGTCAGTTCACATTTTTAGGTGGATCATCAGTGTTAGAGCTAAAATTAGCATCTTTAAAGTGATTTTCATGCTTCCAGGGGCTCGGGAAGTTAATTAAATACCATTTGGAGGCATTTAATGTTCGAGCAAAAACGGCTGATTTTCGACAAAAGAGATAACACCCCCCCATTACGTCATGCTTCAGAAATGTGGAAAATGGTCAGTTTTCAAATGTTTTATTTTTGAACGTCAGTTCACATTTGTAGGTGGATCATCAGTGTTAGAGCTAAAATTAGCATGTTTAAAGTGATTTTCATGCTTCCAGGGGCCCTAAACACAAGATTTATGGAATGGTTAAAAGTGCATGAAAATGGTCAATTTACTCACTCTGAGTTCTCAAAAAGGGTTTCTTCACCCCGGGTGAGTTAATTAAATACCATTTGGAGGCATTTAATGTTCGAGCTAAAACGGATGATTTTCAAAAAAAGAGATAACACCCCCCATTACGTCATGCTTCAGAAATGTGGAAAATGGTCCGTTTTCAAATGTTTTATTTTGAACGTCAGTTCACATTTGTAGGTGGATCATCAGTGTTAGAGCTAAAATTAGCATGTTTAAAGTGATTTTCATGCTTCCAGGGGCTCGGGAAGTGAATTAAATACTATTTGGAGGCATTTAATGTTCAAGCAAAAACAGCTGATTTTTGACAAAAGAGATAACACCCCCCCATTACGTCATGCTTCAGAAATGTGGAAAATGGTCCGTTTTCAAATGTTTTATTTTTGAACGTCAGTTCACATTTGTAGGTGGATCATCAGTGTTAGAGCTAAAATTAGCATGTTTAAAGTGATTTTCATGCTTCCAGCGGCCCTAAACACAAGATTTATGGAATGGTTAAAAGTGCATGAAAATGGCCAATTTACTCACTCTGAGTTCTCAAAAAGGGTTTCTTCACCCCGGGAAGTTACTTAAATACCATTTGGAGGCATTTAATGTTTGAGCTAAAACGGATGATTTTCGACAAAAGAGATAACACCCCCCTATTACGTCATGCTTCAGAAATGTGGAAAATGGTCCGTTTTCAAATGTTTTATTTTTGAACGTCAGTTCACATTTGTAGGTGGATCATCAGTGTTAGAGCTAAAATTAGCATGTTTAAGGTGATTTTCATGCTTCCAGGGGCCCTAAACACAAGATTTATGGAATAGTTAAAAGTGCATGAAAATGGCCAATTTACTCACTCTGAGTTCTCAAAAAGGGTTTCTTCACCCCGGGAAGTTAATTAAATACCATTTGGAGGCATTTAATGTTCGAGCCAAAACGGCTGATTTTCGACAAAAGAGATAACACCCCCCCATTACGTCATGCTTCAGAAATGTGGAAAATGGTCCGTTTTCAAATGTTTTATTTTTGAATGTCAGTTCACATTTGTAGGTGGATCATCAGTGTTAGAGCTAAAATTAGCATGTTTAAAGTGATTTTCATGCTTCCAGGGGCTCGGGAAGTGAATTAAATACTATTTGGAGGCATTTAATGTTCAAGCAAAAACAGCAGATTTTTGACAAAAGAGATAACACCCCCCCATTACTTCATGCTTCAGAAACGTGGAAAATGGTCCTTTTTCAAATGTTTTATTTTTGAACGTCAGTTCACATTTGTAGGTGGATCATCAGTGTTAGAGCTAAAATTAGCATGTTTAAAGTGATTTTCATGCTTCCAGGGGCCCTAAACACAAGATTTATGGAATGGTTAAAATTGCATGAAAATGGTCAATTTACTCACTCTGAGTTCTCAAAAAGGGTTTCTTCACCCCGGGAAGTTAATTAAATACCATTTGGAGGCATTTAATGTTCGAGCAAAAACGGCTGATTTTCGACAAAAGAGATAACACCCCCCCATTACGTCATGCTTCAGAAATGTGGAAAATGGTCCGTTTTCAAATGTTTTATTTTTGAATGTCAGTTCACGTTTGTAGGTGGATCATCAGTGTTAGAGCTAAAATTAGCATGTTTAAAGTGATTTACATGCTTTCAGGGGCCCTAAACACAAAATTTATGGAATGGTTAAAAGTGCATGAAAATGGCCAATTTACTCACTCTGAGTTCTCAAAAAAGGTTTCTTCATCCCGGGAAGTTAATTAAATACCATTTGGAGGTATTTAATGTTCGAGCTAAAACGGATGATTTTCAAAAAAAGAGATAACACCCCCCATTACGTCATGCTTCAGAAATGTGGAAAATGGTCCGTTTTCAAATGTTTTATTTTGAACGTCAGTTCACATTTGTAGGTGGATCATCAGTGTTAGAGCTAAAATTAGCATGTTTAAAGTGATTTTCATGCTTCCAGGGGCTCGGGAAGTGAATTAAATACTATTTGGAGGCATTTAATGTTCAAGCAAAAACAGCTGATTTTTGACAAAAGAGATAACACCCCCCCATTACGTCATGCTTCAGAAATGTGGAAAATGGTCCGTTTTCAAATGTTTTATTTTTGAACGTCAGTTCACATTTGTAGGTGGATCATCAGTGTTAGAGCTAAAATTAGCATGTTTAAAGTGATTTTCATGCTTCCAGCGGCGCTAAACACAAGATTTATGGAATGGTTAAAAGTGCATGAAAATGGCCAATTTACTCACTCTGAGTTCTCAAAAAGGGTTTCTTCACCCCGGGAAGTTAATTAAATACCATTTGGAGGCATTTAATGTTTGAGCTAAAACGGATGATTTTCGACAAAAGAGATAACACCCCCCTATTACGTCATGCTTCAGAAATGTGGAAAATGGTCTGTTTTCAAATGTTTTATTTTTGAACGTCAGTTCACATTTGTAGGTGGATCATCAGTGTTAGAGCTAAAATTAGCATGTTTAAGGTGATTTTCATGCTTCCCGGGGCCCTAAACACAAGATTTATGGAATGGTTAAAAGTGCATGAAAATGGCCAATTTACTCACTCTGAGTTCTCAAAAAGGGTTTCTTCACCCCGGGAAGTTAATTAAATACCATTTGGAGGCATTTAATGTTCGAGCCAAAACGGCTGATTTTCGACAAAAGAGATAACACCCCCCCATTACGTCATGCTTCAGAAATGTGGAAAATGGTCCGTTTTAAAAATTTTTATTTTTGAACGTCAGTTCACATTTGTAGGTGGATCATCAGTGTTAGAGCTAAAATTAGCATGTTTAAAGTGATTTTCATGCTTCCAGGGGCTCGGGAAGTGAATTAAATACTATTTGGAGGCATTTAATGTTCAAGCAAAAACAGCAGATTTTTGACAAAAGAGATAACACCCCCCATTACGTCATGCTTCAGAAATGTGGAAAATGGTCAGTTTTCAAATGTTTTATTTTTGAACGTCAGTTCACATTTGTAGGTGGATCATCAGTGTTAGAGCTAAAATTAGCATGTTTAAAGTGATTTTCATGCTTCCAGGGGCCCTAAACACAAGATTTATGGAATGGTTAAAAGTGCTTGAAAATGGCCAATTTACTCACTCTGAGTTCTCAAAAAGGGTTTCTTTACCCCGGGAAGTTAATTAAATACCATTTGGAGGCATTAAATGTTCGAGCCAAAACGGCTGATTTTCGACAAAAGAGATAACACCCCCCATTACGTCATGCTTCAGAAATGTGGAAAATGGTCCGTTTTCAAATGTTTTATTTTTGAACGTCAGTTCACATTTGTAGGTGGATCATCAGTTTTAGAGCTAAAATTAGCATGTTTAAAGTGATTTTCATGCTTCCAGGGGCTCGGGAAGTGAATTAAAAACTATTTGGAGGAATTTAATGTTCAAGCAAAAACAGCTGATTTTTGACAAAAGAGATAACACCCCCCCATTACGTCATGCTTCAGAAATGTGGAAAATGGTCCGTTTTCAAATGTTTTATTTTTGAACGTCAGTTCACATTTGTAGGTGGATCATCAGTGTTAGAACTAAAATTAGCATGTTTCAAGTGATTTTCATGCTTCCAGGGGCCCTAAACACAAGATTTATGGAATGGTTGAAAGTGCATGAAAATGGCCAATTTACTCACTCTGAGTTCTCAAAAAGGGTTTCTTTACCCCGGGAAGTTAATTAAATACCATTTGGAGGCATTTAATGTTCGAGCCAAAACGGCTGATTTTCGACAAAAGAGATAACACCCCCCATTACGTCATGCTCCAGAAATGTGGAAAATGGTCCGTTTTCAAATGTTTTATTTTTGAACGTCAGTTCACATTTGTAGGTGGATCATCAGTGTTAGAGCTAAAATTAGCATGTTTAAAGTGATTTTCATGCTTCCAGGGGCTCGGAAAGTGAATTAAATACTATTTGGAGGCATTTAATGTTCAAGCAAAAAAAGCTATTTTTTGACAAAAGAGATAACACCCCCCATTACGTCATGCTTCAGAAATGTGGAAAATGGTCCGTTTTCAAATGTTTTATTTTCGAACGTCAGTTCACATTTGTAGGTGGATCATCAGTGTTAGAGCTAAAATTAGCATGTTTAAAGTGATTTTCATGCTTCCAGGGGCCCTAAACACAAGATTTATGGAATGGTTAAAAGTGCATGAAAATGGCCAATTTACTCACTCTGAGTTCTCAAAAAGGGTTTCTTCACCCCGGGAAGTTAATTAAATACCATTTGGAGGCATTTAATGTTCGAGCCAAAACGGCTGATTTTCGACAAAAGAGATAACACCCCCCCATTACGTCATGCTTCAGAAATGTGGAAAATGGTCCGTTTTCAAATGTTTTATTTTTGAACGTCAGTTCACATTTGTAGGTGGATCATCAGTGTTAGAGCTAAAATTAGCATGTTTAAAGTGATTTTCATGCTTCCAGGGGCTCGGGAAGTGAATTAAATACTATTTGGAGGCATTTAATGTTCAAGCAAAAACAGCTGATTTTTGACAAAAGAGATAACACCCCCCCATTACTTCATGCTTCAGAAATGTGGAAAATGGTCCGTTTTCAAATGTTTTATTTTTGAACGTCAGTTCACATTTGTAGGTGGATCATCAGTGTTAGAGCTAAAATTAGCATGTTTAAAGTGATTTTCATGCTTCCAGGGGCCCTAAACACAAGATTTATGGAATGGTTAAAAGTGCATGAAAATGGCCAATTTACTCACTCTGAGTTCTCAAAAAGGGTTTCTTCACCCCGGGAAGTTAATTAAATACCATTTGGAGGCATTTAATGTTCGAGCAAAAACGGCTGATTTTCATCTAAAGAGATAACACCCCCCCATTACGTCATGCTTCAGAAATGTGGAAAATGGTCCGTTTTCAAATGTTTTATTTTTTAACGTCAGTTCACGTTTGTAGGTGGATCATCAGTGTTACAGCTAAAATTAGCATGTTTAAAGTGATTTTCATGCTTTCAGGGGCCCTAAACACAAGATTTATGGAATCTTTAAAAGTGCATGAAAATGGCCAATTTACTCACTCTGAGTTCTCAAAAAAGGTTTCTTCATCCCGGGAAGTTAATTAAATACCATTTGGAGGCATTTAATGTTCGAGCTAAAACGGATGATTTTCGACAAAAGAGATAACACCCCCCCATTATGTCATGCTTCAGAAATGTGGAAAATGGTCCGTTTTCAAATGTTTTATTTTTGAAAGTCAGTTCACATTTGTAGGTGGATCATCAGTGTTAGAGCTAAAATTAGCATGTTTAAAGTGATTTTCATGCTTCCAGGGGCCCTAAACACAAGATTTATGGAATGGTTAAAAGTGCATGAAAATGGCCAATTTACTCACTCTGAGTTCTCAAAAAAGGTTTCTTCATCCCGGGAAGTTAATTAAATACCATTTGGAGGCATTTAATGTTCGAGCTAAAACGGATGATTTTCGACAAAAGAGCTAACACCCCCCTATTACGTCATGCTTCAGAAATGTGGAAAATGGTCCGTTTTCAAATGTTTTATTTTTGAACATCAGTTCACATTTGTAGGTGGATCATCAGTGTTAGAGCTAAAATTAGCATGTTTAAAGTGATTTTCATGCTTCCAGGGGCTCGGGAAGTGAATTAAATACTATTTGGAGGCATTTAATGTTCAAGCAAAAACAGCTGATTTTTGACAAAAGAGATAACACCCCCCCATTACGTCATGCTTCAGAAATGTGGAAAATGGTCCGTTTTCAAATGTTTTATTTTTGAACGTCAGTTCACGTTTGTAGGTGGATCATCAGTGTTAGAGCTAAAATTGGCATGTTTAAAGTGATTTTCATGCTTTCAGGGGCCCTAAACACAAGATTTATGGAATGGTTAAAAGTGCATGAAAATGGCCAATTTACTCACTCTGAGTTCTCAAAAAAGGTTTCTTCATCCCGGGAAGTTAATTAAATACCATTTGGAGGCATTTCATGTTCGAGCTAAAACGGATGATTTTCGACAAAAGAGATAACACCCCCCCATTACGTCATGCTTCAGAAATGAGGAAAATGGTCCTTTTTCAAATGTTTTATTTTTGAACATCAGTTCACATTTGTAGGTGGATCATCAGTGTTAGAGCTAAAATTAGCACGTTTAAAGTGATTTTCATGCTTCCAGGTGCTCGGGAAGTAAATGAAATACTATTTGGAGGCATTTAATGTTCAAGCAAAAACAGCTGATTTTTGACAAAAGAGATAACACCCCCCATTACGTCATGCTTCAGAAATGTGGAAAATGGTCCGTTTTCAAATGTTTTATTTTTGAACGTCAGTTCACATTTGTAGGTGGATCATCAGTGTTAGAGCTAAAATTAGCATGTTTAACCACAAGGCTGCTGCAGGGATTTTTGCCCTGTGCTGGAAAATGACTGATGCCATATATTCATGACGAGCTCAGCTCGTCATCAGCATACGACACCCGTGGGTGATGACGAGCTGAGCTCATCATCAGCAGCGAAAGGGTTAAAGTGATTTTCATGCTTACAGGGGCCCTAAACACAAGATTTATGGAATGGTTAAAAGTGCATGAAAATGGCCAATTTACTCACTCTGAGTTCTCAAAAAGGGTTTCTTCACCCCGGAAAGTTAATTAAATACCATTTGGAGGCATTTAATGTTCGAGCCAAAACGGCTGATTTTCGACAAAAGAGATAACACCCCCCCATTACGTCATGCTTCAGAAATGTGGAAAATGGTCCGTTTTCAAATGTTTTATTTTTGAACGTCAGTTCACATTTGTAGGTGGATCATCAGTGTTAGAGCTAAAATTGGCATGTTTAAAGTGATTTTCATGCTTTCAGGGGCCCTAAACACAAGATTTATGGAATGGTTAAAAGTGCATGAAAATGGCCAATTTACTCACTCTGAGTTCTCAAAAAAGGTTTCTTCATCCCGGGAAGTTAATTAAATACCATTTGGAGGCATTTCATGTTCGAGCTAAAACGGATGATTTTCGACAAAAGAGATAACACCCCCCCATTACGTCATGCTTCAGAAATGAGGAAAATGGTCCTTTTTCAAATGTTTTATTTTTGAACATCAGTTCACATTTGTAGGTGGATCATCAGTGTTAGAGCTAAAATTAGCACGTTTAAAGTGATTTTCATGCTTCCAGGTGCTCGGGAAGTGAATGAAATACTATTTGGAGGCATTTAATGTTCAAGCAAAAACAGCTGATTTTTGACAAAAGAGATAACACCCCCCATTACGTCATGCTTCAGAAATGTGGAAAATGGTCCGTTTTCAAATGTTTTATTTTTGAACTTCAGTTCACATTTGTAGGTGGATCATCAGTGTTAGAGCTAAAATTAGCATGTTTAAAGTGATTTTCATGCTTCCAGGGGCTCGGGAAGTTAATTAAATACCATTTGGAGGCATTTAATGTTCGAGCAAAAACGGCTGATTTTCGACAAAAGAGATAACACCCCCCCATTACGTCATGCTTCAGAAATGTGGAAAATGGTCCGTTTTCAAATGTTTTATTTTTGAACGTCAGTTCACATTTGTAGGTGGATCATCAGTGTTAGAGCTAAAATTAGCATGTTTAAAGTGATTTTCATGCTTCCAGGGGCTCGGGAAGTGAATTAAAAACTATTTGGAGGCATTTAATGTTCAAGCAAAAACAGCTGAATTTTCACAAAAGAGATAACACCCCCCCATTATGTCATGCTTCAGAAATGTGGAAAATGGTCCGTTTTCAAATGTTTTATTTTTGAACGTCAGTTCACATTTGTAGGTGGATCATCAGTGTTAGAGCTAAAATTAGCATGTTTAATGTGATTTTCATGCTTCCGGGGGCTCGGGAAGTGAATTAGATACTATTTGGAGGCATTTAATGTTCAAGCAAAAACAGCTGATTTTTGACAAAAGAGATAACACCCCCCCATTACGTCATGCTTCAGAAATGTGGAAAATGGTCCGTTTTCAGATGTTTTATTTTTGAACGTCAGTTCACATTTGTAGGTGGATCATTAGTGTTAGAGCTAAAATTTGCATGTTTAAAGTGATTTTCATGCTTCCAGGGGCCCTAAACACAAGATTTATGGAATGGTTAAAAGTGCATGAAAATGGCCAATTTACTCACTCTGAGTTCTCAAAATAGGTTTCTTCATCCCGGGAAGTTAATTAAATACCATTTAGAGGCATTTCATGTTCGAGCTAAAACGGATGATTTTCGACAAAAGAGATAACACCCCCCCATTACGTCATGCTTCAGAAATGTGGAAAATGGTCCTTTTTCAAATGTTTTATTTTTGAACATCAGTTGACATTTGTAGGTGGATCATCAGTGTTAGAGCTAAAATTAGCACGTTTAAAGTGATTTTCATGCTTCCTGGTGCTCGGGAAGTGAATTAAATACTATTTGGAGGCATTTAATGTTCAAGCAAAAACAGCTGATTTTTGACAAAAGAGATAACACCCCCCATTACGTCATGCTTCAGAAATGTGGAAAATGGTCCGTTTTCAAATGTTTTATTTTTGAACGTCAGTTCACATTTTTAGGTGGATCATCAGTGTTAGAGCTAAAATTAGCATCTTTAAAGTGATTTTCATGCTTCCAGGGGCTCGGGAAGTTAATTAAATACCATTTGGAGGCATTTAATGTTCGAGCAAAAACGGCTGATTTTCGACAAAAGAGATAACACCCCCCCCATTACGTCATGCTTCAGAAATGTGGAAAATGGTCAGTTTTCAAATGTTTTATTTTTGAACGTCAGTTCACATTTGTAGGTGGATCATCAGTGTTAGAGCTAAAATTAGCATGTTTAAAGTGATTTTCATGCTTCCAGGGGCCCTAAACACAAGATTTATGGAATGGTTAAAAGTGCATGAAAATGGTCAATTTACTCACTCTGAGTTCTCAAAAAGGGTTTCTTCACCCCGGGTGAGTTAATTAAATACCATTTGGAGGCATTTAATGTTCGAGCTAAAACGGATGATTTTCAAAAAAAGAGATAACACCCCCCATTACGTCATGCTTCAGAAATGTGGAAAATGGTCCGTTTTCAAATGTTTTATTTTGAACGTCAGTTCACATTTGTAGGTGGATCATCAGTGTTAGAGCTAAAATTAGCATGTTTAAAGTGATTTTCATGCTTCCAGGGGCTCGGGAAGTGAATTAAATACTATTTGGAGGCATTTAATGTTCAAGCAAAAACAGCTGATTTTTGACAAAAGAGATAACACCCCCCCATTACGTCATGCTTCAGAAATGTGGAAAATGGTCCGTTTTCAAATGTTTTATTTTTGAACGTCAGTTCACATTTGTAGGTGGATCATCAGTGTTAGAGCTAAAATTAGCATGTTTAAAGTGATTTTCATGCTTCCAGCGGCCCTCAACACAAGATTTATGGAATGGTTAAAAGTGCATGAAAATGGCCAATTTACTCACTCTGAGTTCTCAAAAAGGGTTTCTTCACCCCGGGAAGTTACTTAAATACCATTTGGAGGCATTTAATGTTTGAGCTAAAACGGATGATTTTCGACAAAAGAGATAACACCCCCCTATTACGTCATGCTTCAGAAATGTGGAAAATGGTCCGTTTTCAAATGTTTTATTTTTGAACGTCAGTTCACATTTGTAGGTGGATCATCAGTGTTAGAGCTAAAATTAGCATGTTTAAGGTGATTTTCATGCTTCCAGGGGCCCTAAACACAAGATTTATGGAATAGTTAAAAGTGCATGAAAATGGCCAATTTACTCACTCTGAGTTCTCAAAAAGGGTTTCTTCACCCCGGGAAGTTAATTAAATACCATTTGGAGGCATTTAATGTTCGAGCCAAAACGGCTGATTTTCGACAAAAGAGATAACACCCCCCCATTACGTCATGCTTCAGAAATGTGGAAAATGGTCCGTTTTCAAATGTTTTATTTTTGAATGTCAGTTCACATTTGTAGGTGGATCATCAGTGTTAGAGCTAAAATTAGCATGTTTAAAGTGATTTTCATGCTTCCAGGGGCTCGGGAAGTGAATTAAATACTATTTGGAGGCATTTAATGTTCAAGCAAAAACAGCAGATTTTTGACAAAAGAGATAACACCCCCCCATTACTTCATGCTTCAGAAACGTGGAAAATGGTCCGTTTTCAAATGTTTTATTTTTGAACGTCAGTTCACATTTGTAGGTGGATCATCAGTGTTAGAGCTAAAATTAGCATGTTTAAAGTGATTTTCATGCTTCCAGGGGCCCTAAACACAAGATTTATGGAATGGTTAAAAGTGCATGAAAATGGTCAATTTACTCACTCTGAGTTCTCAAAAAGGGTTTCTTCACCCCGGGAAGTTAATTAAATACCATTTGGAGGCATTTAATGTTCGAGCAAAAACGGCTGATTTTCGACAAAAGAGATAACACCCCCCCATTACGTCATGCTTCAGAAATGTGGAAAATGGTCCGTTTTCAAATGTTTTATTTTTGAATGTCAGTTCACGTTTGTAGGTGGATCATCAGTGTTAGAGCTAAAATTAGCATGTTTAAAGTGATTTTCATGCTTTCAGGGGCCCTAAACACAAAATTTATGGAATGGTTAAAAGTGCATGAAAATGGCCAATTTACTCACTCTGAGTTCTCAAAAAAGGTTTCTTCATCCCGGGAAGTTAATTAAATACCATTTGGAGGTATTTAATGTTCGAGCTAAAACGGATGATTTTCAAAAAAAGAGATAACACCCCCCATTACGTCATGCTTCAGAAATGTGGAAAATGGTCCGTTTTCAAATGTTTTATTTTGAACGTCAGTTCACATTTGTAGGTGGATCATCAGTGTTAGAGCTAAAATTAGCATGTTTAAAGTGATTTTCATGCTTCCAGGGGCTCGGGAAGTGAATTAAATACTATTTGGAGGCATTTAATGTTCAAGCAAAAACAGCTGATTTTTGACAAAAGAGATAACACCCCCCATTACGTCATGCTTCAGAAATGTGGAAAATGGTCCGTTTTCAAATGTTTTATTTTTGAACGTCAGTTCACATTTGTAGGTGGATCATCAGTGTTAGAGCTAAAATTAGCATGTTTAAAGTGATTTTCATGCTTCCAGCGGCGCTAAACACAAGATTTATGGAATGGTTAAAAGTGCATGAAAATGGCCAATTTACTCACTCTGAGTTCTCAAAAAGGGTTTCTTCACCCCGGGAAGTTAATTAAATACCATTTGGAGGCATTTAATGTTTGAGCTAAAACGGATGATTTTCGACAAAAGAGATAACACCCCCCTATTACGTCATGCTTCAGAAATGTGGAAAATGGTCTGTTTTCAAATGTTTTATTTTTGAACGTCAGTTCACATTTGTAGGTGGATCATCAGTGTTAGAGCTAAAATTAGCATGTTTAAGGTGATTTTCATGCTTCCCGGGGCCCTAAACACAAGATTTATGGAATGGTTAAAAGTGCATGAAAATGGCCAATTTACTCACTCTGAGTTCTCAAAAAGGGTTTCTTCACCCCGGGAAGTTAATTAAATACCATTTGGAGGCATTTAATGTTCGAGCCAAAACGGCTGATTTTCGACAAAAGAGATAACACCCCCCCATTACGTCATGCTTCAGAAATGTGGAAAATGGTCCGTTTTCAAAATTTTTATTTTTGAACGTCAGTTCACATTTGTAGGTGGATCATCAGTGTTAGAGCTAAAATTAGCATGTTTAAAGTGATTTTCATGCTTCCAGGGGCTCGGGAAGTGAATTAAATACTATTTGGAGGCATTTAATGTTCAAGCAAAAACAGCAGATTTTTGACAAAAGAGATAACACCCCCCATTACGTCATGCTTCAGAAATGTGGAAAATGGTCCGTTTTCAAATGTTTTATTTTTGAACGTCAGTTCACATTTGTAGGTGGATCATCAGTGTTAGAGCTAAAATTAGCATGTTTAAAGTGATTTTCATGCTTCCAGGGGCCCTAAACACAAGATTTATGGAATGGTTAAAAGTGCTTGAAAATGGCCAATTTACTCACTCTGAGTTCTCAAAAAGGGTTTCTTTACCCCGGGAAGTTAATTAAATACCATTTGGAGGCATTAAATGTTCGAGCCAAAACGGCTGATTTTCGACAAAAGAGATAACACCCCCCATTACGTCATGCTTCAGAAATGTGGAAAATGGTCCGTTTTCAAATGTTTTATTTTTGAACGTCAGTTCACATTTGTAGGTGGATCATCAGTTTTAGAGCTAAAATTAGCATGTTTAAAGTGATTTTCATGCTTCCAGGGGCTCGGGAAGTGAATTAAAAACTATTTGGAGGAATTTAATGTTCAAGCAAAAACAGCAGATTTTTGACAAAAGAGATAACACCCCCCCATTACGTCATGCTTCAGAAATGTGGAAAATGGTCCGTTTTCAAATGTTTTATTTTTGAACGTCAGTTCACATTTGTAGGTGGATCATCAGTGTTAGAACTAAAATTAGCATGTTTCAAGTGATTTTCATGCTTCCAGGGGCCCTAAACACAAGATTTATGGAATGGTTGAAAGTGCATGAAAATGGCCAATTTACTCACTCTGAGTTCTCAAAAAGGGTTTCTTTACCCCGGGAAGTAAATTAAATACCATTTGGAGGCATTTAATGTTCGAGCCAAAACGGCTGATTTTCGACAAAAGAGATAACATCCCCCATTACGTCATGCTCCAGAAATGTGGAAAATGGTCCGTTTTCAAATGTTTTATTTTTGAACGTCAGTTCACATTTGTAGGTGGATCATCAGTGTTAGAGCTAAAATTAGCATGTTTAAAGTGATTTTCATGCTTCCAGGGGCTCGGAAAGTGAATTAAATACTATTTGGAGGCATTTAATGTTCAAGCAAAAAAAGCTATTTTTTGACAAAAGAGATAACACCCCCCATTACGTCATGCTTCAGAAATGTGGAAAATGGTCCGTTTTCAAATGTTTTATTTTCGAACGTCAGTTCACATTTGTAGGTGGATCATCAGTGTTAGAGCTAAAATTAGCATGTTTAAAGTGATTTTCATGCTTCCAGGGGCCCTAAACACAAGATTTATGGAATGGTTAAAAGTGCATGAAAATGGCCAATTTACTCACTCTGAGTTCTCAAAAAGGGTTTCTTCACCCCGGGAAGTTAATTAAATACCATTTGGAGGCATTTAATGTTCGAGCCAAAACGGCTGATTTTCGACAAAAGAGATAACACCCCCCCATTACGTCATGCTTCAGAAATGTGGAAAATGGTCCGTTTTCAAATGTTTTATTTTTGAACGTCAGTTCACATTTGTAGGTGGATCATCAGTGTTAGAGCTAAAATTAGCATGTTTAAAGTGATTTTCATGCTTCCAGGGGCTCGGGAAGTGAATTAAATACTATTTGGAGGCATTTAATGTTCAAGCAAAAACAGCTGATTTTTGACAAAAGAGATAACACCCCCCCATTACTTCATGCTTCAGAAATGTGGAAAATGGTCCGTTTTCAAATGTTTTATTTTTGAACGTCAGTTCACATTTGTAGGTGGATCATCAGTGTTAGAGCTAAAATTAGCATGTTTAAAGTGATTTTCATGCTTCCAGGGGCCCTAAACACAAGATTTATGGAATGGTTAAAAGTGCATGAAAATGGCCAATTTACTCACTCTGAGTTCTCAAAAAGGGTTTCTTCACCCCGGGAAGTTAATTAAATACCATTTGGAGGCATTTAATGTTCGAGCAAAAACGGCTGATTTTCATCTAAAGAGATAACACCCCCCCATTACGTCATGCTTCAGAAATGTGGAAAATGGTCCGTTTTCAAATGTTTTATTTTTTAACGTCAGTTCACGTTTGTAGGTGGATCATCAGTGTTACAGCTAAAATTAGCATGTTTAAAGTGATTTTCATGCTTTCAGGGGCCCTAAACACAAGATTTATGGAATGTTTAAAAGTGCATGAAAATGGCCAATTTACTCACTCTGAGTTCTCAAAAAAGGTTTCTTCATCCCGGGAAGTTAATTAAATACCATTTGGAGGCATTTAATGTTCGAGCTAAAACGGATGATTTTCGACAAAAGAGATAACACCCCCCCATTATGTCATGCTTCAGAAATGTGGAAAATGGTCCGTTTTCAAATGTTTTATTTTTGAAAGTCAGTTCACATTTGTAGGTGGATCATCAGTGTTAGAGCTAAAATTAGCATGTTTAAAGTGATTTTCATGCTTCCAGGGGCCCTAAACACAAGATTTATGGAATGGTTAAAAGTGCATGAAAATGGCCAATTTACTCACTCTGAGTTCTCAAAAAAGGTTTCTTCATCCCGGGAAGTTAATTAAATACCATTTGGAGGCATTTAATGTTCGAGCTAAAACGGATGATTTTCGACAAAAGAGATAACACCCCCCTATTACGTCATGCTTCAGAAATGTGGAAAATGGTCCGTTTTCAAATGTTTTATTTTTGAACATCAGTTCACATTTGTAGGTGGATCATCAGTGTTAGAGCTAAAATTAGCATGTTTAAAGTGATTTTCATGCTTCCAGGGGCTCGGGAAGTGAATTAAATACTATTTGGAGGCATTTAATGTTCAAGCAAAAACAGCTGATTTTTGACAAAAGAGATAACACCCCCCCATTACGTCATGCTTCAGAAATGTGGAAAATGGTCCGTTTTCAAATGTTTTATTTTTGAACGTCAGTTCACGTTTGTAGGTGGATCATCAGTGTTAGAGCTAAAATTAGCATGTTTAAAGTGATTTTCATGCTTTCAGGGGCCCTAAACACAAGATTTATGGAATGGTTAAAAGTGCATGAAAATGGCCAATTTACTCACTCTGAGTTCTCAAAATAGGTTTCTTCATCCCGGGAAGTTAATTAAATACCATTTAGAGGCATTTCATGTTCGAGCTAAAACGGATGATTTTCGACAAAAGAGATAACACCCCCCCATTACGTCATGCTTCAGAAATGTGGAAAATGGTCCTTTTTCAAATGTTTTATTTTTGAACATCAGTTGACATTTGTAGGTGGATCATCAGTGTTAGAGCTAAAATTAGCACGTTTAAAGTGATTTTCATGCTTCCTGGTGCTCGGGAAGTGAATTAAATACTATTTGGAGGCATTTAATGTTCAAGCAAAAACAGCTGATTTTTGACAAAAGAGATAACACCCCCCATTACGTCATGCTTCAGAAATGTGGAAAATGGTCCGTTTTCAAATGTTTTATTTTTGAACGTCAGTTCACATTTTTAGGTGGATCATCAGTGTTAGAGCTAAAATTAGCATCTTTAAAGTGATTTTCATGCTTCCAGGGGCTCGGGAAGTTAATTAAATACCATTTGGAGGCATTTAATGTTCGAGCAAAAACGGCTGATTTTCGACAAAAGAGATAACACCCCCCCCATTACGTCATGCTTCAGAAATGTGGAAAATGGTCAGTTTTCAAATGTTTTATTTTTGAACGTCAGTTCACATTTGTAGGTGGATCATCAGTGTTAGAGCTAAAATTAGCATGTTTAAAGTGATTTTCATGCTTCCAGGGGCCCTAAACACAAGATTTATGGAATGGTTAAAAGTGCATGAAAATGGCCAATTTACTTACCCTGAGTTCTCAAAAAAGGTTTCTTCATCCCGGGAAGTTAATTAAATACCATTTGGAGGCATCTAATGTTCGAGCTAAAACTGATGATTTTCGACAAAAGAGATAACACCCCCCCATTACGTCATGCTACAGAAATGTGGAAAATGGTCCGTTTTCAAATGTTTTATTTTTGAACGTCAGTTCACATTTGTAAGTGGATCATCAGTGTTAGAGCTAAAATGAGCATGTTTAAAGTGATTTTCCTGCTTCCAGGGACTCGGGAAGTGAATTAAAAACTATTTGGAGGCATTTAATGTTCAAGCAAAAACAGCTGATTTTTGACAAAAGAGATAACACCCCCCCATTACGTCATGCTTCAGAAATGTGGAAAATGGTCCGTTTTCAAATGTTTTATTTTTGAACGTCAGTTCATATTTGTAGGTGGATCATCAGTGTTAGAGCTAAAATTAGCATGTTTAAAGTGATTTTCATGCTTCCGGGGGCTCGGGAAGTGAATTAAATACTATTTGGAGGCATTTAATGTTCAAGCAAAAACAGCTGATTTTTGACAAAAGAGATAACACCCCCCCATTACGTCATGCTTCAGAAATGTGGAAAATGGTCCGTTTTCAAATGTTTTATTTTTGAACGTCAGTTCACATTTGTAGGTGGATCATCAGTGTTAGAGCTAAAATTAGCATGTTTAAAGTGATTTTCATGCTTCCAGGGGCCCTAAACACAAGATTTATGGAATGGTTAAAAGTGCATGAAAATGGCCAATTTACTCACTCTGAGTTCTCAAAAAGGGTTTCTTCACCCCGGGAAGTTAATTAAATACCATTTGGAGGCATTTAATGTTCGAGCCAAAACGGCTGATTTTCGACAAAAGAGATAACACCCCCCATTACGTCATGCTTCAGAAATGTGGAAAATGGTCAGTTTTCAAATGTTTTATTTTTGAACGTCAGTTCACATTTGTAGGTGGATCATCAGTGTTAGAGCTAAAATTAGCATGTTTAAAGTGATTTTCATGCTTCCAGGGGCTCGGGAAGTGAATTAAAAACTATTTGGAGGCATTTAATGTTCAAGCAAAAACAGCTGATTTTTGACAAAAGAGATAACACCCCCCCATGACGTCATGCTTCAGAAATGAGGAAAATGGTCCGTTTTCAAATGTTTTATTTTTGAACGTCAGTTCACATTTGTAGGTGGATCATCAGTGTTAGAGCTAAAATTAGCATGTTTAAAGTGATTTTCATGCTTCCAGGGGCCCTAAACACAAGATTTATGGAATGGTTAAAAGTGCATGAAAATGGCCAATTCACTCACTCTGAGTTCTCAAAAAAGGTTTCTTCATCCCGGGAAGTTAATTAAATACCATTTGGAGGCATTTAATGTTCGAGCTAAAACGGATGATTTTCGACAAAAGAGATAACACCCCCCCATTACGTCATGCTTCAGAAATGTGGAAAATGGTCCGTTTTCAAATGTTTTATTTTTGAACGTCAGTTCACATTTGTAGGTGGATCATCAGTGTTAGAGCTAAAATTAGCATTTTTTAAAGTGATTTTCATGCTTCCAGGGGCTCGGGAAGTTAATTAAATACCATTTGGAGGCATTTAATGTTCGAGCAAAAACGGCTGATTTTCGACAAAAGAGATAACACCCCCCCATTACGTCATGCTTCAGAAATGTGGAAAATGGTCCGTTTTCAAATGTTTAATTTTTGAACGTCAGTTCACATTTGTAGGTGGATCATCAGTGTTAGAGCTAAAATTAGCATGTTTAAGGTGATTGTCATGCTTTCAGGGGCCCTAAACACAAGATTTATGGAATGGTTAAAAGTGCATGAAAATGGCCAATTAACTCACTCTGAGTTCTCAAAAAAGGTTTCTTCATCCCGGGAAGTTAATTAAATACCATTTGGAGGCATTTAATGTTCGAGCTAAAACGGATGATTTTCGACAAAAGAGTTAACACCCCCCCCATTACGTCATGCTTCAGAAATGTTTAAAATGGTCCGTTTTCAAATGTTTTATTTTTGAACGTCAGTTCACATTTGTAGGTGGATCATCAGTGTTAGAGCTAAAATTAGCATGTTTAACCACATGGCTGCTGCAGGGATTTTTGCCCTGTGCTGGAAAATGACTGATGCCATATATTCATGACGAGCTCAGCTCGTCATCAGCATACGACACCCGTGGGTGATGACGAGCTGAGCTCATCATCAGCAGCGAAAGGGTTAAAGTGATTTTCATGCTTACAGGGGCCCTAAACACAAGATTTATGGAATGGTTAAAAGTGCATGAAAATGGCCAATTTACTCACTCTGAGTTCTCAAAAAGGGTTTCTTCACCCCGGAAAGTTAATTAAATACCATTTGGAGGCATTTAATGTTCGAGCCAAAACGGCTGATTTTCGACAAAAGAGATAACACCCCCCCATTACGTCATGCTTCAGAAATGTGGAAAATGGTCCGTTTTCAAATGTTTTATTTTTGAACGTCAGTTCACATTTGTAGGTGGATCATCAGTGTTAGAGCTAAAATTGGCATGTTTAAAGTGATTTTCATGCTTTCAGGGGCCCTAAACACAAGATTTATGGAATGGTTAAAAGTGCATGAAAATGGCCAATTTACTCACTCTGAGTTCTCAAAAAAGGTTTCTTCATCCCGGGAAGTTAATTAAATACCATTTGGAGGCATTTCATGTTCGAGCTAAAACGGATGATTTTCGACAAAAGAGATAACACCCCCCCATTACGTCATGCTTCAGAAATGAGGAAAATGGTCCTTTTTCAAATGTTTTATTTTTGAACATCAGTTCACATTTGTAGGTGGATCATCAGTGTTAGAGCTAAAATTAGCACGTTTAAAGTGATTTTCATGCTTCCAGGTGCTCGGGAAGTGAATGAAATACTATTTGGAGGCATTTAATGTTCAAGCAAAAACAGCTGATTTTTGACAAAAGAGATAACACCCCCCATTACGTCATGCTTCAGAAATGTGGAAAATGGTCCGTTTTCAAATGTTTTATTTTTGAACGTCAGTTCACATTTGTAGGTGGATCATCAGTGTTAGAGCTAAAATTAGCATGTTTAACCACATGGCTGCTGCAGGGATTTTTGCCCTGTGCTGGAAAATGACTGATGCCATATATTCATGACGAGCTCAGCTCGTCATCAGCATACGACACCCGTGGGTGATGACGAGCTGAGCTCATCATCAGCAGCGAAAGGGTTAAAGTGATTTTCATGCTTACAGGGGCCCTAAACACAAGATTTATGGAATGGTTAAAAGTGCATGAAAATGGCCAATTTACTCACTCTGAGTTCTCAAAAAGGGTTTCTTCACCCCGGAAAGTTAATTAAATACCATTTGGAGGCATTTAATGTTCGAGCCAAAACGGCTGATTTTCGACAAAAGAGATAACACCCCCCCATTACGTCATGCTTCAGAAATGTGGAAAATGGTCCGTTTTCAAATGTTTTATTTTTGAACGTCAGTTCACATTTGTAGGTGGATCATCAGTGTTAGAGCTAAAATTGGCATGTTTAAAGTGATTTTCATGCTTTCAGGGGCCCTAAACACAAGATTTATGGAATGGTTAAAAGTGCATGAAAATGGCCAATTTACTCACTCTGAGTTCTCAAAAAAGGTTTCTTCATCCCGGGAATTTAATTAAATACCATTTGGAGGCATTTCATGTTCGAGCTAAAACGGATGATTTTCGACAAAAGAGATAACACCCCCCCATTACGTCATGCTTCAGAAATGAGGAAAATGGTCCTTTTTCAAATGTTTTATTTTTGAACATCAGTTCACATTTGTAGGTGGATCATCAGTGTTAGAGCTAAAATTAGCACGTTTAAAGTGATTTTCATGCTTCCAGGTGCTCGGGAAGTGAATGAAATACTATTTGGAGGCATTTAATGTTCAAGCAAAAACAGCTGATTTTTGACAAAAGAGATAACACCCCCCATTACGTCATGCTTCAGAAATGTGGAAAATGGTCCGTTTTCAAATGTTTTATTTTTGAACGTCAGTTCACATTTGTAGGTGGATCATCAGTGTTAGAGCTAAAATTAGCATGTTTAAAGTGATTTTCATGCTTCCAGGGGCTCGGGAAGTTAATTAAATACCATTTGGAGGCATTTAATGTTCGAGCAAAAACGGCTGATTTTCGACAAAAGAGATAACACCCCCCCACTACGTCATGCTTCAGAAATGTGGAAAATGGTCCGTTTTCAAATGTTTTATTTTTGAACGTCAGTTCACATTTGTAGGTGGATCATCAGTGTTAGAGCTAAAATTAGCATGTTTAAAGTGATTTTCATGCTTCCAGGGGCTCGGGAAGTGAATTAAAAACTATTTGGAGGCATTTAATGTTCAAGCAAAAACAGCTGAATTTTCACAAAAGAGATAACACCCCCCCATTATGTCATGCTTCAGAAATGTGGAAAATGGTCCGTTTTCAAATGTTTTATTTTTGAACGTCAGTTCACATTTGTAGGTGGATCATCAGTGTTAGAGCTAAAATTAGCATGTTTAATGTGATTTTCATGCTTCCGGGGGCTCGGGAAGTGAATTAGATACTATTTGGAGGCATTTAATGTTCAAGCAAAAACAGCTGATTTTTGACAAAAGAGATAACACCCCCCCATTACGTCATGCTTCAGAAATGTGGAAAATGGTCCGTTTTCAGATGTTTTATTTTTGAACGTCAGTTCACATTTGTAGGTGGATCATTAGTGTTAGAGCTAAAATTTGCATGTTTAAAGTGATTTTCATGCTTCCAGGGGCCCTAAACACAAGATTTATGGAATGGTTAAAAGTGCATGAAAATGGCCAATTTACTCACTCTGAGTTCTCAAAAAGGGTTTCTTCACCCCGGGAAGTTAATTAAATACCATTTGGAGGCATTTAATGTTTGAGCTAAAACGGATGATTTTCGACAAAAGAGATAACACCCCCCTATTACGTCATGCTTCAGAAATGTGGAAAATGGTCTGTTTTCAAATGTTTTATTTTTGAACGTCAGTTCACATTTGTAGGTGGATCATCAGTGTTAGAGCTAAAATTAGCATGTTTAAGGTGATTTTCATGCTTCCCGGGGCCCTAAACACAAGATTTATGGAATGGTTAAAAGTGCATGAAAATGGCCAATTTACTCACTCTGAGTTCTCAAAAAGGGTTTCTTTACCTCGGGAAGTTAATTAAATACCATTTGGAGGCATTTAATGTTCGAGCCAAAATGGCTGATTTTCGACAAAAGAGATAACACCCCCCCATTACGTCATGCTTCAGAAATGTGGAAAATGGTCCGTTTTCAAATGTTTTATTTTTGAACGTCAGTTCACATTTGTAGGGGGATCATCAGTGTTAGAGCTAAAATTAGCATGTTTAAAGTGATTTTCATGCTTCCAGGGGCTCGGGAAGTGAATTAAATACTATTTGGAGGCATTTAATGTTCAAGCAAAAACAGCTGATTTTTGACAAAAGAGATAACACCCCCCCATTACGTCATGCTTCAGAAATGTGGAAAATGGTCCGTTTTCAAATGTTTTATTTTTGAACGTCAGTTCACATTTGTAGGTGGATCATCAGTGTTAGAGCTAAAATTAGCATGTTTAAAGTGATTTTCATGCTTCCAGGGGCCCTAAACACAAGATTTATGGAATGGTTAAAACTGCATGACAATGGCCAATTTACTCACTCTGAGTTCTCAAAAAGGGTTTCTTTACCCCGGGAAGTTAATTAAATACCATTTGGATGCATTTAATGTTCGAGCCAAAACGGCTGATTTTCGACAAAAGAGATAACACCCCCCATTACGTCATGCTTCAGAAATGTGGAAAATGGTCCGTTTTCAAATGTTTTATTTTTGAACGTCAGTTCACATTTGTAGGTGGATCATCAGTGTTAGAGCTAAAATTAGCATGTTTAAAGTGATTTTCATGCTTCCAGGGGCCCTAAACACAAGATTTATGGAATGGTTAAAAGTCCATGAAAATGGCCAATTTACTCACTCTGAGTTCTCAAAAAGGGTTTCTTCACCCCGGGAAGTTAATTAAATACCATTTGGAGGCATTTAATGTTCGAGCCAAAACGGCTGATTTTCGACAAAAGAGATAACACCCCCCCATTACGTCATGCTTCAGAAATGTGGAAAATGGTCCGTTTTCAAATGTTTTATTTTTGAATGTCAGTTCACATTTGTAGGTGGATCATCAGTGTTAGAGCTAAAATTAGCATGTTTAAAGTGATTTTCATGCTTCCAGGGGCTCGGGAAGTGAATTAAATACTATTTGGAGGCATTTAATGTTCAAGCAAAAACAGCTGATTTTTGACAAAAGAGATAACACCCCCCCATTACGTCATGCTTCAGAAATGTGGAAAATGGTCCGTTTTCAAATGTTTTATTTTTGAACGTCAGTTCACATTTGTAGGTGGATCATCAGTGTTAGAGCTAAAATTAGCATGTTTAAAGTGATTTTCATGCTTCCAGCGGCGCTAAACACAAGATTTATGGAATGGTTAAAAGTGCATGAAAATGGCCAATTTACTCACTCTGAGTTCTCAAAAAGGGTTTCTTCACCCCGGGAAGTTAATTAAATACCATTTGGAGGCATTTAATGTTTGAGCTAAAACGGATGATTTTCGACAAAAGAGATAACACCCCCCTATTACGTCATGCTTCAGAAATGTGGAAAATGGTCTGTTTTCAAATGTTTTATTTTTGAACGTCAGTTCACATTTGTAGGTGGATCATCAGTGTTAGAGCTAAAATTAGCATGTTTAAGGTGATTTTCATGCTTCCCGGGGCCCTAAACACAAGATTTATGGAATGGTTAAAAGTGCATGAAAATGGCCAATTTACTCACTCTGAGTTCTCAAAAAGGGTTTCTTCACCCCGGGAAGTTAATTAAATACCATTTGGAGGCATTTAATGTTCGAGCCAAAACGGCTGATTTTCGACAAAAGAGATAACACCCCCCCATTACGTCATGCTTCAGAAATGTGGAAAATGGTCCGTTTTCAAAATTTTTATTTTTGAACGTCAGTTCACATTTGTAGGTGGATCATCAGTGTTAGAGCTAAAATTAGCATGTTTAAAGTGATTTTCATGCTTCCAGGGGCTCGGGAAGTGAATTAAATACTATTTGGAGGCATTTAATGTTCAAGCAAAAACAGCAGATTTTTGACAAAAGAGATAACACCCCCCATTACGTCATGCTTCAGAAATGTGGAAAATGGTCCGTTTTCAAATGTTTTATTTTTGAACGTCAGTTCACATTTGTAGGTGGATCATCAGTGTTAGAGCTAAAATTAGCATGTTTAAAGTGATTTTCATGCTTCCAGGGGCCCTAAACACAAGATTTATGGAATGGTTAAAAGTGCTTGAAAATGGCCAATTTACTCACTCTGAGTTCTCAAAAAGGGTTTCTTTACCCCGGGAAGTTAATTAAATACCATTTGGAGGCATTAAATGTTCGAGCCAAAACGGCTGATTTTCGACAAAAGAGATAACACCCCCCATTACGTCATGCTTCAGAAATGTGGAAAATGGTCCGTTTTCAAATGTTTTATTTTTGAACGTCAGTTCACATTTGTAGGTGGATCATCAGTTTTAGAGCTAAAATTAGCATGTTTAAAGTGATTTTCATGCTTCCAGGGGCTCGGGAAGTGAATTAAAAACTATTTGGAGGAATTTAATGTTCAAGCAAAAACAGCAGATTTTTGACAAAAGAGATAACACCCCCCCATTACGTCATGCTTCAGAAATGTGGAAAATGGTCCGTTTTCAAATGTTTTATTTTTGAACGTCAGTTCACATTTGTAGGTGGATCATCAGTGTTAGAACTAAAATTAGCATGTTTCAAGTGATTTTCATGCTTCCAGGGGCCCTAAACACAAGATTTATGGAATGGTTGAAAGTGCATGAAAATGGCCAATTTACTCACTCTGAGTTCTCAAAAAGGGTTTCTTTACCCCGGGAAGTTAATTAAATACCATTTGGAGGCATTTAATGTTCGAGCCAAAACGGCTGATTTTCGACAAAAGAGATAACACCCCCCATTACGTCATGCTCCAGAAATGTGGAAAATGGTCCGTTTTCAAATGTTTTATTTTTGAACGTCAGTTCACATTTGTAGGTGGATCATCAGTGTTAGAGCTAAAATTAGCATGTTTAAAGTGATTTTCATGCTTCCAGGGGCTCGGAAAGTGAATTAAATACTATTTGGAGGCATTTAATGTTCAAGCAAAAAAAGCTATTTTTTGACAAAAGAGATAACACCCCCCATTACGTCATGCTTCAGAAATGTGGAAAATGGTCCGTTTTCAAATGTTTTATTTTCGAACGTCAGTTCACATTTGTAGGTGGATCATCAGTGTTAGAGCTAAAATTAGCATGTTTAAAGTGATTTTCATGCTTCCAGGGGCCCTAAACACAAGATTTATGGAATGGTTAAAAGTGCATGAAAATGGCCAATTTACTCACTCTGAGTTCTCAAAAAGGGTTTCTTCACCCCGGGAAGTTAATTAAATACCATTTGGAGGCATTTAATGTTCGAGCCAAAACGGCTGATTTTCGACAAAAGAGATAACACCCCCCCATTACGTCATGCTTCAGAAATGTGGAAAATGGTCCGTTTTCAAATGTTTTATTTTTGAACGTCAGTTCACATTTGTAGGTGGATCATCAGTGTTAGAGCTAAAATTAGCATGTTTAAAGTGATTTTCATGCTTCCAGGGGCCCTAAACACAAGATTTATGGAATGGTTAAAAGTGCATGAAAATGGCCAATTTACTCACTCTGAGTTCTCAAAAAGGGTTTCTTCACCCCGGGAAGTTAATTAAATACCATTTGGAGGCATTTAATGTTCGAGCAAAAACGGCTGATTTTCATCTAAAGAGATAACACCCCCCCATTACGTCATGCTTCAGAAATGTGGAAAATGGTCCGTTTTCAAATGTTTTATTTTTTAACGTCAGTTCACGTTTGTAGGTGGATCATCAGTGTTACAGCTAAAATTAGCATGTTTAAAGTGATTTTCATGCTTTCAGGGGCCCTAAACACAAGATTTATGGAATGTTTAAAAGTGCATGAAAATGGCCAATTTACTCACTCTGAGTTCTCAAAAAAGGTTTCTTCATCCCGGGAAGTTAATTAAATACCATTTGGAGGCATTTAATGTTCGAGCTAAAACGGATGATTTTCGACAAAAGAGATAACACCCCCCCATTATGTCATGCTTCAGAAATGTGGAAAATGGTCCGTTTTCAAATGTTTTATTTTTGAAAGTCAGTTCACATTTGTAGGTGGATCATCAGTGTTAGAGCTAAAATTAGCATGTTTAAAGTGATTTTCATGCTTCCAGGGGCCCTAAACACAAGATTTATGGAATGGTTAAAAGTGCATGAAAATGGCCAATTTACTCACTCTGAGTTCTCAAAAAAGGTTTCTTCATCCCGGGAAGTTAATTAAATACCATTTGGAGGCATTTAATGTTCGAGCTAAAACGGATGATTTTCGACAAAAGAGATAACACCCCCCTATTACGTCATGCTTCAGAAATGTGGAAAATGGTCCGTTTTCAAATGTTTTATTTTTGAACATCAGTTCACATTTGTAGGTGGATCATCAGTGTTAGAGCTAAAATTAGCATGTTTAAAGTGATTTTCATGCTTCCAGGGGCTCGGGAAGTGAATTAAATACTATTTGGAGGCATTTAATGTTCAAGCAAAAACAGCTGATTTTTGACAAAAGAGATAACACCCCCCCATTACGTCATGCTTCAGAAATGTGGAAAATGGTCCGTTTTCAAATGTTTTATTTTTGAACGTCAGTTCACGTTTGTAGGTGGATCATCAGTGTTAGAGCTAAAATTAGCATGTTTAAAGTGATTTTCATGCTTCCAGGGGCTCGGAAAGTGAATTAAATACCATTTGGAGGCATTTAATGTTCGAGCTAAAACGGATGATTTTCGACAAAAGAGATAACACCCCCCTATTACGTCATGCTTCAGAAATGTGGAAAATGGTCCGTTTTCAAATGTTTTATTTTTGAACATCAGTTCACATTTTTAGGTGGATCATCAGTGTTAGAGCTAAAATTAGCATCTTTAAAGTGATTTTCATGCTTCCAGGGGCTCGGGAAGTTAATTAAATACCATTTGGAGGCATTTAATGTTCGAGCAAAAACGGCTGATTTTCGACAAAAGAGATAACACCCCCCCATTACGTCATGCTTCAGAAATGTGGAAAATGGTCAGTTTTCAAATGTTTTATTTTTGAACGTCAGTTCACATTTGTAGGTGGATCATCAGTGTTAGAGCTAAAATTAGCATGTTTAAAGTGATTTTCATGCTTCCAGGGGCCCTAAACACAAGATTTATGGAATGGTTAAAAGTGCATGAAAATGGCCAATTTACTTACCCTGAGTTCTCAAAAAAGGTTTCTTCATCCCGGGAAGTTAATTAAATACCATTTGGAGGCATCTAATGTTCGAGCTAAAACTGATGATTTTCGACAAAAGAGATAACACCCCCCATTACGTCATGCTTCAGAAATGTGGAAAATGGTCCGTTTTCAAATGTTTTATTTTTGAACGTCAGTTCACATTTGTAAGTGGATCATCAGTGTTAGAGCTAAAATGAGCATGTTTAAAGTGATTTTCCTGCTTCCAGGGGCTCGGGAAGTGAATTAAAAACTATTTGGAGGCATTTAATGTTCAAGCAAAAACAGCTGATTTTTGACAAAAGAGATAACACCCCCCCATTACGTCATACTTCAGAAATGTGGAAAATGGTCCGTTTTCAAATGTTTTATTTTTGAACGTCAGTTCATATTTGTAGGTGGATCATCAGTGTTAGAGCGAAAATTAGCATGTTTAAAGTGATTTTCATGCTTCCGGGGGCTCGGGAAGTGAATTAAATACTATTTGGAGGCATTTAATGTTCAAGCAAAAACAGCTGATTTTTGACAAAAGAGATAACACCCCCCCATTACGTCATGCTTCAGAAATGTGGAAAATGGTCCGTTTTCAAATGTTTTATTTTTGAACGTCAGTTCACATTTGTAGGTGGATCATCAGTGTTAGAGCTAAAATTAGCATGTTTAAAGTGATTTTCATGCTTCCAGGGGCCCTAAACACAAGATTTATGGAATGGTTAAAAGTGCATGAAAATGGCCAATTTACTCACTCTGAGTTCTCAAAAAGGGTTTCTTCACCCCGGGAAGTTAATTAAATACCATTTGGAGGCATTTAATGTTCGAGCCAAAACGGCTGATTTTCGACAAAAGAGATAACACCCCCCCATTACGTCATGCTTCAGAAATGTGGAAAATGGTCAGTTTTCAAATGTTTTATTTTTGAACGTCAGTTCACATTTGTAGGTGGATCATCAGTGTTAGAGCTAAAATTAGCATGTTTAAAGTGATTTTCATGCTTCCAGGGGCTCGGGAAGTGAATTAAAAACTATTTGGAGGCATTTAATGTTCAAGCAAAAACAGCTGATTTTTGACAAAAGAGATAACACCCCCCCATGACGTCATGCTTCAGAAATGAGGAAAATGGTCCGTTTTCAAATGTTTTATTTTTGAACGTCAGTTCACATTTGTAGGTGGATCATCAGTGTTAGAGCTAAAATTAGCATGTTTAAAGTGATTTTCATGCTTCCAGGGGCCCTAAACACAAGATTTATGGAATGGTTAAAAGTGCATGAAAATGGCCAATTTACTCACTCTGAGTTCTCAAAAAAGGTTTCTTCATCCCGGGAAGTTAATTAAATACCATTTGGAGGCATTTAATGTTCGAGCTAAAACGGATGATTTTCGACAAAAGAGATAACACCCCCCCATTACGTCATGCTTCAGAAATGTGGAAAATGGTCCGTTTTCAAATGTTTTATTTTTGAACGTCAGTTCACATTTGTAGGTGGATCATCAGTGTTAGAGCTAAAATTAGCATTTTTTAAAGTGATTTTCATGCTTCCAGGGGCTCGGGAAGTTAATTAAATACCATTTGGAGGCATTTAATGTTCGAGCAAAAACGGCTGATTTTCGACAAAAGAGATAACACCCCCCCATTACGTCATGCTTCAGAAATGTGGAAAATGGTCCGTTTTCAAATGTTTAATTTTTGAACGTCAGTTCACATTTGTAGGTGGATCATCAGTGTTAGAGCTAAAATTAGCATGTTTAAGGTGATTGTCATGCTTTCAGGGGCCCTAAACACAAGATTTATGGAATGGTTAAAAGTGCATGAAAATGGCCAATTAACTCACTCTGAGTTCTCAAAAAAGGTTTCTTCATCCCGGGAAGTTAATTAAATACCATTTGGAGGCATTTAATGTTCGAGCTAAAACGGATGATTTTCGACAAAAGAGTTAACACCCCCCCCATTACGTCATGCTTCAGAAATGTTTAAAATGGTCCGTTTTCAAATGTTTTATTTTTGAACGTCAGTTCACATTTGTAGGTGGATCATCAGTGTTAGAGCTAAAATTAGCATGTTTAACCACATGGCTGCTGCAGGGATTTTTGCCCTGTGCTGGAAAATGACTGATGCCATATATTCATGACGAGCTCAGCTCGTCATCAGCATACGACACCCGTGGGTGATGACGAGCTGAGCTCATCATCAGCAGCGAAAGGGTTAAAGTGATTTTCATGCTTACAGGGGCCCTAAACACAAGATTTATGGAATGGTTAAAAGTGCATGAAAATGGCCAATTTACTCACTCTGAGTTCTCAAAAAGGGTTTCTTCACCCCGGAAAGTTAATTAAATACCATTTGGAGGCATTTAATGTTCGAGCCAAAACGGCTGATTTTCGACAAAAGAGATAACACCCCCCCATTACGTCATGCTTCAGAAATGTGGAAAATGGTCCGTTTTCAAATGTTTTATTTTTGAACGTCAGTTCACATTTGTAGGTGGATCATCAGTGTTAGAGCTAAAATTGGCATGTTTAAAGTGATTTTCATGCTTTCAGGGGCCCTAAACACAAGATTTATGGAATGGTTAAAAGTGCATGAAAATGGCCAATTTACTCACTCTGAGTTCTCAAAAAAGGTTTCTTCATCCCGGGAAGTTAATTAAATACCATTTGGAGGCATTTCATGTTCGAGCTAAAACGGATGATTTTTGACAAAAGAGATAACACCCCCCCATTACGTCATGCTTCAGAAATGAGGAAAATGGTCCTTTTTCAAATGTTTTATTTTTGAACATCAGTTCACATTTGTAGGTGGATCATCAGTGTTAGAGCTAAAATTAGCACGTTTAAAGTGATTTTCATGCTTCCAGGTGCTCGGGAAGTGAATGAAATACTATTTGGAGGCATTTAATGTTCAAGCAAAAACAGCTGATTTTTGACAAAAGAGATAACACCCCCCATTACGTCATGCTTCAGAAATGTGGAAAATGGTCCGTTTTCAAATGTTTTATTTTTGAACGTCAGTTCACATTTGTAGGTGGATCATCAGTGTTAGAGCTAAAATTAGCATGTTTAACCACATGGCTGCTGCAGGGATTTTTGCCCTGTGCTGGAAAATGACTGATGCCATATATTCATGACGAGCTCAGCTCGTCATCAGCATACGACACCCGTGGGTGATGACGAGCTGAGCTCATCATCAGCAGCGAAAGGGTTAAAGTGATTTTCATGCTTACAGGGGCCCTAAACACAAGATTTATGGAATGGTTAAAAGTGCATGAAAATGGCCAATTTATTCACTCTGAGTTCTCAAAAAGGGTTTCTTCACCCCGGAAAGTTAATTAAATACCATTTGGAGGCATTTAATGTTCGAGCCAAAACGGCTGATTTTCGACAAAAGAGATAACACCCCCCCATTACGTCATGCTTCAGAAATGTGGAAAATGGTCCGTTTTCAAATGTTTTATTTTTGAACGTCAGTTCACATTTGTAGGTGGATCATCAGTGTTAGAGCTAAAATTGGCATGTTTAAAGTGATTTTCATGCTTTCAGGGGCCCTAAACACAAGATTTATGGAATGGTTAAAAGTGCATGAAAATGGCCAATTTACTCACTCTGAGTTCTCAAAAAAGGTTTCTTCATCCCGGGAAGTTAATTAAATACCATTTGGAGGCATTTCATGTTCGAGCTAAAACGGATGATTTTCGACAAAAGAGATAACACCCCCCCATTACGTCATGCTTCAGAAATGAGGAAAATGGTCCTTTTTCAAATGTTTTATTTTTGAACATCAGTTCACATTTGTAGGTGGATCATCAGTGTTAGAGCTAAAATTAGCACGTTTAAAGTGATTTTCATGCTTCCAGGTGCTCGGGAAGTGAATGAAATACTATTTGGAGGCATTTAATGTTCAAGCAAAAACAGCTGATTTTTGACAAAAGAGATAACACCCCCCATTACGTCATGCTTCAGAAATGTGGAAAATGGTCCGTTTTCAAATGTTTTATTTTTGAACGTCAGTTCACATTTGTAGGTGGATCATCAGTGTTAGAGCTAAAATTAGCATGTTTAAAGTGATTTTCATGCTTCCAGGGGCTCGGGAAGTTAATTAAATACCATTTGGAGGCATTTAATGTTCGAGCAAAAACGGCTGATTTTCGACAAAAGAGATAACACCCCCCCACTACGTCATGCTTCAGAAATGTGGAAAATGGTCCGTTTTCAAATGTTTTATTTTTGAACGTCAGTTCACATTTGTAGGTGGATCATCAGTGTTAGAGCTAAAATTAGCATGTTTAAAGTGATTTTCATGCTTCCAGGGGCTCGGGAAGTGAATTAAAAACTATTTGGAGGCATTTAATGTTCAAGCAAAAACAGCTGAATTTTCACAAAAGAGATAACACCCCCCCATTATGTCATGCTTCAGAAATGTGGAAAATGGTCCGTTTTCAAATGTTTTATTTTTGAACGTCAGTTCACATTTGTAGGTGGATCATCAGTGTTAGAGCTAAAATTAGCATGTTTAATGTGATTTTCATGCTTCCGGGGGCTCGGGAAGTGAATTAGATACTATTTGGAGGCATTTAATGTTCAAGCAAAAACAGCTGATTTTTGACAAAAGAGATAACACCCCCCCCATTACGTCATGCTTCAGAAATGTGGAAAATGGTCCGTTTTCAGATGTTTTATTTTTGAACGTCAGTTCACATTTGTAGGTGGATCATTAGTGTTAGAGCAAAAATTTGCATGTTTAAAGTGATTTTCATGCTTCCAGGGGCCCTAAACACAAGATTTATGGAATGGTTAAAAGTGCATGAAAATGGCCAATTTACTCACTCTGAGTTCTCAAAAAGGGTTTCTTCACCCCGGGAAGTTAATTAAATACCATTTGGAGGCATTTAATGTTTGAGCTAAAACGGATGATTTTCGACAAAAGAGATAACACCCCCCTATTACGTCATGCTTCAGAAATGTGGAAAATGGTCTGTTTTCAAATGTTTTATTTTTGAACGTCAGTTCACATTTGTAGGTGGATCATCAGTGTTAGAGCTAAAATTAGCATGTTTAAGGTGATTTTCATGCTTCCCGGGGCCCTAAACACAAGATTTATGGAATGGTTAAAAGTGCATGAAAATGGCCAATTTACTCACTCTGAGTTCTCAAAAAGGGTTTCTTTACCTCGGGAAGTTAATTAAATACCATTTGGAGGCATTTAATGTTCGAGCCAAAATGGCTGATTTTCGACAAAAGAGATAACACCCCCCCATTACGTCATGCTTCAGAAATGTGGAAAATGGTCCGTTTTCAAATGTTTTATTTTTGAACGTCAGTTCACATTTGTAGGGGGATCATCAGTGTTAGAGCTAAAATTAGCATGTTTAAAGTGATTTTCATGCTTCCAGGGGCTCGGGAAGTGAATTAAATACTATTTGGAGGCATTTAATGTTCAAGCAAAAACAGCTGATTTTTGACAAAAGAGATAACACCCCCCCATTACGTCATGCTTCAGAAATGTGGAAAATGGTCCGTTTTCAAATGTTTTATTTTTGAACGTCAGTTCACATTTGTAGGTGGATCATCAGTGTTAGAGCTAAAATTAGCATGTTTAAAGTGATTTTCATGCTTCCAGGGGCCCTAAACACAAGATTTATGGAATGGTTAAAACTGCATGACAATGGCCAATTTACTCACTCTGAGTTCTCAAAAAGGGTTTCTTTACCCCGGGAAGTTAATTAAATACCATTTGGATGCATTTAATGTTCGAGCCAAAACGGCTGATTTTCGACAAAAGAGATAACACCCCCCATTACGTCATGCTTCAGAAATGTGGAAAATGGTCCGTTTTCAAATGTTTTATTTTTGAACGTCAGTTCACATTTGTAGGTGGATCATCAGTGTTAGAGCTAAAATTAGCATGTTTAAAGTGATTTTCATGCTTCCAGGGGCCCTAAACACAAGATTTATGGAATGGTTAAAAGTGCTTGAAAATGGCCAATTTACTCACTCTGAGTTCTCAAAAAGGGTTTCTTTACCTCGGGAAGTTAATTAAATACCATTTGGAGGCATTTAATGTTCGAGCCAAAATGGCTGATTTTCGACAAAAGAGATAACACCCCCCCATTACGTCATGCTTCAGAAATGTGGAAAATGGTCCGTTTTCAAATGTTTTATTTTTGAACGTCAGTTCACATTTGTAGGGGGATCATCAGTGTTAGAGCTAAAATTAGCATGTTTAAAGTGATTTTCATGCTTCCAGGGGCTCGGGAAGTGAATTAAATACTATTTGGAGGCATTTAATGTTCAAGCAAAAACAGCTGATTTTTGACAAAAGAGATAACACCCCCCCATTACGTCATGCTTCAGAAATGTGGAAAATGGTCCGTTTTCAAATGTTTTATTTTTGAACGTCAGTTCACATTTGTAGGTGGATCATCAGTGTTAGAGCTAAAATTAGCATGTTTAAAGTGATTTTCATGCTTCCAGGGGCCCTAAACACAAGATTTATGGAATGGTTAAAACTGCATGACAATGGCCAATTTACTCACTCTGAGTTCTCAAAAAGGGTTTCTTTACCCCGGGAAGTTAATTAAATACCATTTGGATGCATTTAATGTTCGAGCCAAAACGGCTGATTTTCGACAAAAGAGATAACACCCCCCATTACGTCATGCTTCAGAAATGTGGAAAATGGTCCGTTTTCAAATGTTTTATTTTTGAACGTCAGTTCACATTTGTAGGTGGATCATCAGTGTTAGAGCTAAAATTAGCATGTTTAAAGTGATTTTCATGCTTCCAGGGGCCCTAAACACAAGATTTATGGAATGGTTAAAAGTCCATGAAAATGGCCAATTTACTCACTCTGAGTTCTCAAAAAGGGTTTCTTCACCCCGGGAAGTTAATTAAATACCATTTGGAGGCATTTAATGATTGAGCTAAAACGGATGATTTTCGACAAAAGAGATAACACCCCCCTATTACGTCATGCTTCAGAAATGTGGAAAATGGTCTGTTTTCAAATGTTTTATTTTTGAACGTCAGTTCACATTTGTAGGTGGATCATCAGTGTTAGAGCTAAAATTAGCATGTTTAAGGTGATTTTCATGCTTCCCGGGGCCCTAAACACAAGATTTATGGAATGGTTAAAAGTGCATGAAAATGGCCAATTTACTCACTCTGAGTTCTCAAAAAGGGTTTCTTCACCCCGGGAAGTTAATTAAATACCATTTGGAGGCATTTAATGTTCGAGCCAAAACGGCTGATTTTCGACAAAAGAGATAACACCCCCCCATTACGTCATGCTTCAGAAATGTGGAAAATGGTCCGTTTTCAAATGTTTTATTTTTGAATGTCAGTTCACATTTGTAGGTGGATCATCAGTGTTAGAGCTAAAATTAGCATGTTTAAAGTGATTTTCATGCTTCCAGGGGCTCGGGAAGTGAATTAAATACTATTTGGAGGCATTTAATGTTCAAGCAAAAACAGCTGATTTTTGACAAAAGAGATAACACCCCCCCATTACGTCATGCTTCAGAAATGTGGAAAATGGTCCGTTTTCAAATGTTTTATTTTTGAACGTCAGTTCACATTTGTAGGTGGATCATCAGTGTTAGAGCTAAAATTAGCATGTTTAAAGTGATTTTCATGCTTCCAGCGGCGCTAAACACAAGATTTATGGAATGGTTAAAAGTGCATGAAAATGGCCAATTTACTCACTCTGAGTTCTCAAAAAGGGTTTCTTCACCCCGGGAAGTTAATTAAATACCATTTGGAGGCATTTAATGTTTGAGCTAAAACGGATGATTTTCGACAAAAGAGATAACACCCCCCTATTACGTCATGCTTCAGAAATGTGGAAAATGGTCTGTTTTCAAATGTTTTATTTTTGAACGTCAGTTCACATTTGTAGGTGGATCATCAGTGTTAGAGCTAAAATTAGCATGTTTAAGGTGATTTTCATGCTTCCCGGGGCCCTAAACACAAGATTTATGGAATGGTTAAAAGTGCATGAAAATGGCCAATTTACTCACTCTGAGTTCTCAAAAAGGGTTTCTTCACCCCGGGAAGTTAATTAAATACCATTTGGAGGCATTTAATGTTCGAGCCAAAACGGCTGATTTTCGACAAAAGAGATAACACCCCCCCATTACGTCATGCTTCAGAAATGTGGAAAATGGTCCGTTTTCAAAATTTTTATTTTTGAACGTCAGTTCACATTTGTAGGTGGATCATCAGTGTTAGAGCTAAAATTAGCATGTTTAAAGTGATTTTCATGCTTCCAGGGGCTCGGGAAGTGAATTAAATACTATTTGGAGGCATTTAATGTTCAAGCAAAAACAGCAGATTTTTGACAAAAGAGATAACACCCCCCATTACGTCATGCTTCAGAAATGTGGAAAATGGTCCGTTTTCAAATGTTTTATTTTTGAACGTCAGTTCACATTTGTAGGTGGATCATCAGTGTTAGAGCTAAAATTAGCATGTTTAAAGTGATTTTCATGCTTCCAGGGGCCCTAAACACAAGATTTATGGAATGGTTAAAAGTGCTTGAAAATGGCCAATTTACTCACTCTGAGTTCTCAAAAAGGGTTTCTTCACCCCGGGAAGTTAATTAAATACCATTTGGAGGCATTTAATGTTTGAGCTAAAACGGATGATTTTCGACAAAAGAGATAACACCCCCCTATTACGTCATGCTTCAGAAATGTGGAAAATGGTCTGTTTTCAAATGTTTTATTTTTGAACGTCAGTTCACATTTGTAGGTGGATCATCAGTGTTAGAGCTAAAATTAGCATGTTTAAGGTGATTTTCATGCTTCCCGGGGCCCTAAACACAAGATTTATGGAATGGTTAAAAGTGCATGAAAATGGCCAATTTACTCACTCTGAGTTCTCAAAAAGGGTTTCTTTACCTCGGGAAGTTAATTAAATACCATTTGGAGGCATTTAATGTTCGAGCCAAAATGGCTGATTTTCGACAAAAGAGATAACACCCCCCCATTACGTCATGCTTCAGAAATGTGGAAAATGGTCCGTTTTCAAATGTTTTATTTTTGAACGTCAGTTCACATTTGTAGGGGGATCATCAGTGTTAGAGCTAAAATTAGCATGTTTAAAGTGATTTTCATGCTTCCAGGGGCTCGGGAAGTGAATTAAATACTATTTGGAGGCATTTAATGTTCAAGCAAAAACAGCTGATTTTTGACAAAAGAGATAACACCCCCCCCATTACGTCATGCTTCAGAAATGTGGAAAATGGTCCGTTTTCAAATGTTTTATTTTTGAACGTCAGTTCACATTTGTAGGTGGATCATCAGTGTTAGAGCTAAAATTAGCATGTTTAAAGTGATTTTCATGCTTCCAGGGGCCCTAAACACAAGATTTATGGAATGGTTAAAACTGCATGACAATGGCCAATTTACTCACTCTGAGTTCTCAAAAAGGGTTTCTTTACCCCGGGAAGTTAATTAAATACCATTTGGATGCATTTAATGTTCGAGCCAAAACGGCTGATTTTCGACAAAAGAGATAACACCCCCCATTACGTCATGCTTCAGAAATGTGGAAAATGGTCCGTTTTCAAATGTTTTATTTTTGAACGTCAGTTCACATTTGTAGGTGGATCATCAGTGTTAGAGCTAAAATTAGCATGTTTAAAGTGATTTTCATGCTTCCAGGGGCCCTAAACACAAGATTTATGGAATGGTTAAAAGTCCATGAAAATGGCCAATTTACTCACTCTGAGTTCTCAAAAAGGGTTTCTTCACCCCGGGAAGTTAATTAAATACCATTTGGAGGCATTTAATGTTCGAGCCAAAACGGCTGATTTTCGACAAAAGAGATAACACCCCCCCATTACGTCATGCTTCAGAAATGTGGAAAATGGTCCGTTTTCAAATGTTTTATTTTTGAATGTCAGTTCACATTTGTAGGTGGATCATCAGTGTTAGAGCTAAAATTAGCATGTTTAAAGTGATTTTCATGCTTCCAGGGGCTCGGGAAGTGAATTAAATACTATTTGGAGGCATTTAATGTTCAAGCAAAAACAGCTGATTTTTGACAAAAGAGATAACACCCCCCCATTACGTCATGCTTCAGAAATGTGGAAAATGGTCCGTTTTCAAATGTTTTATTTTTGAACGTCAGTTCACATTTGTAGGTGGATCATCAGTGTTAGAGCTAAAATTAGCATGTTTAAAGTGATTTTCATGCTTCCAGCGGCGCTAAACACAAGATTTATGGAATGGTTAAAAGTGCATGAAAATGGCCAATTTACTCACTCTGAGTTCTCAAAAAGGGTTTCTTCACCCCGGGAAGTTAATTAAATACCATTTGGAGGCATTTAATGTTTGAGCTAAAACGGATGATTTTCGACAAAAGAGATAACACCCCCCTATTACGTCATGCTTCAGAAATGTGGAAAATGGTCTGTTTTCAAATGTTTTATTTTTGAACGTCAGTTCACATTTGTAGGTGGATCATCAGTGTTAGAGCTAAAATTAGCATGTTTAAGGTGATTTTCATGCTTCCCGGGGCCCTAAACACAAGATTTATGGAATGGTTAAAAGTGCTTGAAAATGGCCAATTTACTCACTCTGAGTTCTCAAAAAGGGTTTCTTTACCTCGGGAAGTTAATTAAATACCATTTGGAGGCATTTAATGTTCGAGCCAAAATGGCTGATTTTCGACAAAAGAGATAACACCCCCCCATTACGTCATGCTTCAGAAATGTGGAAAATGGTCCGTTTTCAAATGTTTTATTTTTGAACGTCAGTTCACATTTGTAGGGGGATCATCAGTGTTAGAGCTAAAATTAGCATGTTTAAAGTGATTTTCATGCTTCCAGGGGCTCGGGAAGTGAATTAAATACTATTTGGAGGCATTTAATGTTCAAGCAAAAACAGCTGATTTTTGACAAAAGAGATAACACCCCCCCATTACGTCATGCTTCAGAAATGTGGAAAATGGTCCGTTTTCAAATGTTTTATTTTTGAACGTCAGTTCACATTTGTAGGTGGATCATCAGTGTTAGAGCTAAAATTAGCATGTTTAAAGTGATTTTCATGCTTCCAGGGGCCCTAAACACAAGATTTATGGAATGGTTAAAACTGCATGACAATGGCCAATTTACTCACTCTGAGTTCTCAAAAAGGGTTTCTTTACCCCGGGAAGTTAATTAAATACCATTTGGATGCATTTAATGTTCGAGCCAAAACGGCTGATTTTCGACAAAAGAGATAACACCCCCCATTACGTCATGCTTCAGAAATGTGGAAAATGGTCCGTTTTCAAATGTTTTATTTTTGAACGTCAGTTCACATTTGTAGGTGGATCATCAGTGTTAGAGCTAAAATTAGCATGTTTAAAGTGATTTTCATGCTTCCAGGGGCCCTAAACACAAGATTTATGGAATGGTTAAAAGTCCATGAAAATGGCCAATTTACTCACTCTGAGTTCTCAAAAAGGGTTTCTTCACCCCGGGAAGTTAATTAAATACCATTTGGAGGCATTTAATGTTTGAGCTAAAACGGATGATTTTCGACAAAAGAGATAACACCCCCCTATTACGTCATGCTTCAGAAATGTGGAAAATGGTCTGTTTTCAAATGTTTTATTTTTGAACGTCAGTTCACATTTGTAGGTGGATCATCAGTGTTAGAGCTAAAATTAGCATGTTTAACGTGATTTTCATGCTTCCCGGGGCCCTAAACACAAGATTTATAGAATGGTTAAAAGTGCATGAAAATGGCCAATTTACTCACTCTGAGTTCTCAAAAAGGGTTTCTTCACCCCGGGAAGTTAATTAAATACCATTTGGAGGCATTTAATGTTCGAGCCAAAACGGCTGATTTTCGACAAAAGAGATAACACCCCCCCATTACGTCATGCTTCAGAAATGTGGAAAATGGTCCGTTTTCAAATGTTTTATTTTTGAATGTCAGTTCACATTTGTAGGTGGATCATCAGTGTTAGAGCTAAAATTAGCATGTTTAAAGTGATTTTCATGCTTCCAGGGGCTCGGGAAGTGAATTAAATACTATTTGGAGGCATTTAATGTTCAAGCAAAAACAGCTGATTTTTGACAAAAGAGATAACACCCCCCCATTACGTCATGCTTCAGAAATGTGGAAAATGGTCCGTTTTCAAATGTTTTATTTTTGAACGTCAGTTCACATTTGTAGGTGGATCATCAGTGTTAGAGCTAAAATTAGCATGTTTAAAGTGATTTTCATGCTTCCAGCGGCGCTAAACACAAGATTTATGGAATGGTTAAAAGTGCATGAAAATGGCCAATTTACTCACTCTGAGTTCTCAAAAAGGGTTTCTTCACCCCGGGAAGTTAATTAAATACCATTTGGAGGCATTTCATGTTCGAGCTAAAACGGATGATTTTCGACAAAAGAGATAACACCCCCCCATTACGTCATGCTTCAGAAATGAGGAAAATGGTCCTTTTTCAAATGTTTTATTTTTGAACATCAGTTCACATTTGTAGGTGGATCATCAGTGTTAGAGCTAAAATTAGCACGTTTAAAGTGATTTTCATGCTTCCAGGTGCTCGGGAAGTGAATGAAATACTATTTGGAGGCATTTAATGTTCAAGCAAAAACAGCTGATTTTTGACAAAAGAGATAACACCCCCCATTACGTCATGCTTCAGAAATGTGGAAAATGGTCCGTTTTCAAATGTTTTATTTTTGAACGTCAGTTCACATTTGTAGGTGGATCATCAGTGTTAGAGCTAAAATTAGCATGTTTAAAGTGATTTTCATGCTTCCAGGGGCTCGGGAAGTTAATTAAATACCATTTGGAGGCATTTAATGTTCGAGCAAAAACGGCTGATTTTCGACAAAAGAGATAACACCCCCCCACTACGTCATGCTTCAGAAATGTGGAAAATGGTCCGTTTTCAAATGTTTTATTTTTGAACGTCAGTTCACATTTGTAGGTGGATCATCAGTGTTAGAGCTAAAATTAGCATGTTTAAAGTGATTTTCATGCTTCCAGGGGCTCGGGAAGTGAATTAAAAACTATTTGGAGGCATTTAATGTTCAAGCAAAAACAGCTGAATTTTCACAAAAGAGATAACACCCCCCCATTATGTCATGCTTCAGAAATGTGGAAAATGGTCCGTTTTCAAATGTTTTATTTTTGAACGTCAGTTCACATTTGTAGGTGGATCATCAGTGTTAGAGCTAAAATTAGCATGTTTAATGTGATTTTCATGCTTCCGGGGGCTCGGGAAGTGAATTAGATACTATTTGGAGGCATTTAATGTTCAAGCAAAAACAGCTGATTTTTGACAAAAGAGATAACACCCCCCCATTACGTCATGCTTCAGAAATGTGGAAAATGGTCCGTTTTCAGATGTTTTATTTTTGAACGTCAGTTCACATTTGTAGGTGGATCATTAGTGTTAGAGCTAAAATTTGCATGTTTAAAGTGATTTTCATGCTTCCAGGGGCCCTAAACACAAGATTTATGGAATGGTTAAAAGTGCATGAAAATGGCCAATTTACTCACTCTGAGTTCTCAAAAAGGGTTTCTTCACCCCGGGAAGTTAATTAAATACCATTTGGAGGCATTTAATGTTTGAGCTAAAACGGATGATTTTCGACAAAAGAGATAACACCCCCCTATTACGTCATGCTTCAGAAATGTGGAAAATGGTCTGTTTTCAAATGTTTTATTTTTGAACGTCAGTTCACATTTGTAGGTGGATCATCAGTGTTAGAGCTAAAATTAGCATGTTTAAGGTGATTTTCATGCTTCCCGGGGCCCTAAACACAAGATTTATGGAATGGTTAAAAGTGCATGAAAATGGCCAATTTACTCACTCTGAGTTCTCAAAAAGGGTTTCTTTACCTCGGGAAGTTAATTAAATACCATTTGGAGGCATTTAATGTTCGAGCCAAAATGGCTGATTTTCGACAAAAGAGATAACACCCCCCCATTACGTCATGCTTCAGAAATGTGGAAAATGGTCCGTTTTCAAATGTTTTATTTTTGAACGTCAGTTCACATTTGTAGGGGGATCATCAGTGTTAGAGCTAAAATTAGCATGTTTAAAGTGATTTTCATGCTTCCAGGGGCTCGGGAAGTGAATTAAATACTATTTGGAGGCATTTAATGTTCAAGCAAAAACAGCTGATTTTTGACAAAAGAGATAACACCCCCCCATTACGTCATGCTTCAGAAATGTGGAAAATGGTCCGTTTTCAAATGTTTTATTTTTGAACGTCAGTTCACATTTGTAGGTGGATCATCAGTGTTAGAGCTAAAATTAGCATGTTTAAAGTGATTTTCATGCTTCCAGGGGCCCTAAACACAAGATTTATGGAATGGTTAAAACTGCATGACAATGGCCAATTTACTCACTCTGAGTTCTCAAAAAGGGTTTCTTTACCCCGGGAAGTTAATTAAATACCATTTGGATGCATTTAATGTTCGAGCCAAAACGGCTGATTTTCGACAAAAGAGATAACACCCCCCAATAACGTCATGCTTCAGAAATGTGGAAAATGGTCCGTTTTCAGATGTTTTATTTTTGAACGTCAGTTCACATTTGTAGGTGGATCATTAGTGTTAGAGCTAAAATTTGCATGTTTAAAGTGATTTTCATGCTTCCAGGGGCCCTAAACACAAGATTTATGGAATGGTTAAAAGTGCATGAAAATGGCCAATTTACTCACTCTGAGTTCTCAAAAAGGGTTTCTTCACCCCGGGAAGTTAATTAAATACCATTTGGAGGCATTTAATGTTTGAGCTAAAACGGATGATTTTCGACAAAAGAGATAACACCCCCCTATTACGTCATGCTTCAGAAATGTGGAAAATGGTCTGTTTTCAAATGTTTTATTTTTGAACGTCAGTTCACATTTGTAGGTGGATCATCAGTGTTAGAGCTAAAATTAGCATGTTTAAGGTGATTTTCATGCTTCCCGGGGCCCTAAACACAAGATTTATGGAATGGTTAAAAGTGCATGAAAATGGCCAATTTACTCACTCTGAGTTCTCAAAAAGGGTTTCTTTACCTCGGGAAGTTAATTAAATACCATTTGGAGGCATTTAATGTTCGAGCCAAAATGGCTGATTTTCGACAAAAGAGATAACACCCCCCCATTACGTCATGCTTCAGAAATGTGGAAAATGGTCCGTTTTCAAATGTTTTATTTTTGAACGTCAGTTCACATTTGTAGGGGGATCATCAGTGTTAGAGCTAAAATTAGCATGTTTAAAGTGATTTTCATGCTTCCAGGGGCTCGGGAAGTGAATTAAATACTATTTGGAGGCATTTAATGTTCAAGCAAAAACAGCTGATTTTTGACAAAAGAGATAACACCCCCCCATTACGTCATGCTTCAGAAATGTGGAAAATGGTCCGTTTTCAAATGTTTTATTTTTGAACGTCAGTTCACATTTGTAGGTGGATCATCAGTGTTAGAGCTAAAATTAGCATGTTTAAAGTGATTTTCATGCTTCCAGGGGCCCTAAACACAAGATTTATGGAATGGTTAAAAGTGCATGAAAATGGCCAATTTACTCACTCTGAGTTCTCAAAAAGGGTTTCTTCACCCCGGGAAGTTAATTAAATACCATTTGGAGGCATTTCATGTTCGAGCTAAAACGGATGATTTTCGACAAAAGAGATAACACCCCCCCATTACGTCATGCTTCAGAAATGAGGAAAATGGTCCTTTTTCAAATGTTTTATTTTTGAACATCAGTTCACATTTGTAGGTGGATCATCAGTGTTAGAGCTAAAATTAGCACGTTTAAAGTGATTTTCATGCTTCCAGGTGCTCGGGAAGTGAATGAAATACTATTTGGAGGCATTTAATGTTCAAGCAAAAACAGCTGATTTTTGACAAAAGAGATAACACCCCCCATTACGTCATGCTTCAGAAATGTGGAAAATGGTCCGTTTTCAAATGTTTTATTTTTGAACGTCAGTTCACATTTGTAGGTGGATCATCAGTGTTAGAGCTAAAATTAGCATGTTTAAAGTGATTTTCATGCTTCCAGGGGCTCGGGAAGTTAATTAAATACCATTTGGAGGCATTTAATGTTCGAGCAAAAACGGCTGATTTTCGACAAAAGAGATAACACCCCCCCACTACGTCATGCTTCAGAAATGTGGAAAATGGTCCGTTTTCAAATGTTTTATTTTTGAACGTCAGTTCACATTTGTAGGTGGATCATCAGTGTTAGAGCTAAAATTAGCATGTTTAAAGTGATTTTCATGCTTCCAGGGGCTCGGGAAGTGAATTAAAAACTATTTGGAGGCATTTAATGTTCAAGCAAAAACAGCTGAATTTTCACAAAAGAGATAACACCCCCCCATTATGTCATGCTTCAGAAATGTGGAAAATGGTCCGTTTTCAAATGTTTTATTTTTGAACGTCAGTTCACATTTGTAGGTGGATCATCAGTGTTAGAGCTAAAATTAGCATGTTTAATGTGATTTTCATGCTTCCGGGGGCTCGGGAAGTGAATTAGATACTATTTGGAGGCATTTAATGTTCAAGCAAAAACAGCTGATTTTTGACAAAAGAGATAACACCCCCCCATTACGTCATGCTTCAGAAATGTGGAAAATGGTCCGTTTTCAGATGTTTTATTTTTGAACGTCAGTTCACATTTGTAGGTGGATCATTAGTGTTAGAGCTAAAATTTGCATGTTTAAAGTGATTTTCATGCTTCCAGGGGCCCTAAACACAAGATTTATGGAATGGTTAAAAGTGCATGAAAATGGCCAATTTACTCACTCTGAGTTCTCAAAAAGGGTTTCTTCACCCCGGGAAGTTAATTAAATACCATTTGGAGGCATTTAATGTTTGAGCTAAAACGGATGATTTTCGACAAAAGAGATAACACCCCCCTATTACGTCATGCTTCAGAAATGTGGAAAATGGTCTGTTTTCAAATGTTTTATTTTTGAACGTCAGTTCACATTTGTAGGTGGATCATCAGTGTTAGAGCTAAAATTAGCATGTTTAAGGTGATTTTCATGCTTCCCGGGGCCCTAAACACAAGATTTATGGAATGGTTAAAAGTGCATGAAAATGGCCAATTTACTCACTCTGAGTTCTCAAAAAGGGTTTCTTTACCTCGGGAAGTTAATTAAATACCATTTGGAGGCATTTAATGTTCGAGCCAAAATGGCTGATTTTCGACAAAAGAGATAACACCCCCCCATTACGTCATGCTTCAGAAATGTGGAAAATGGTCCGTTTTCAAATGTTTTATTTTTGAACGTCAGTTCACATTTGTAGGGGGATCATCAGTGTTAGAGCTAAAATTAGCATGTTTAAAGTGATTTTCATGCTTCCAGGGGCTCGGGAAGTGAATTAAATACTATTTGGAGGCATTTAATGTTCAAGCAAAAACAGCTGATTTTTGACAAAAGAGATAACACCCCCCCATTACGTCATGCTTCAGAAATGTGGAAAATGGTCCGTTTTCAAATGTTTTATTTTTGAACGTCAGTTCACATTTGTAGGTGGATCATCAGTGTTAGAGCTAAAATTAGCATGTTTAAAGTGATTTTCATGCTTCCAGGGGCCCTAAACACAAGATTTATGGAATGGTTAAAACTGCATGACAATGGCCAATTTACTCACTCTGAGTTCTCAAAAAGGGTTTCTTTACCCCGGGAAGTTAATTAAATACCATTTGGATGCATTTAATGTTCGAGCCAAAACGGCTGATTTTCGACAAAAGAGATAACACCCCCCATTACGTCATGCTTCAGAAATGTGGAAAATGGTCCGTTTTCAAATGTTTTATTTTTGAACGTCAGTTCACATTTGTAGGTGGATCATCAGTGTTAGAGCTAAAATTAGCATGTTTAAAGTGATTTTCATGCTTCCAGGGGCCCTAAACACAAGATTTATGGAATGGTTAAAAGTGCTTGAAAATGGCCAATTTACTCACTCTGAGTTCTCAAAAAGGGTTTCTTTACCTCGGGAAGTTAATTAAATACCATTTGGAGGCATTTAATGTTCGAGCCAAAATGGCTGATTTTCGACAAAAGAGATAACACCCCCCCATTACGTCATGCTTCAGAAATGTGGAAAATGGTCCGTTTTCAAATGTTTTATTTTTGAACGTCAGTTCACATTTGTAGGGGGATCATCAGTGTTAGAGCTAAAATTAGCATGTTTAAAGTGATTTTCATGCTTCCAGGGGCTCGGGAAGTGAATTAAATACTATTTGGAGGCATTTAATGTTCAAGCAAAAACAGCTGATTTTTGACAAAAGAGATAACACCCCCCCATTACGTCATGCTTCAGAAATGTGGAAAATGGTCCGTTTTCAAATGTTTTATTTTTGAACGTCAGTTCACATTTGTAGGTGGATCATCAGTGTTAGAGCTAAAATTAGCATGTTTAAAGTGATTTTCATGCTTCCAGGGGCCCTAAACACAAGATTTATGGAATGGTTAAAACTGCATGACAATGGCCAATTTACTCACTCTGAGTTCTCAAAAAGGGTTTCTTTACCCCGGGAAGTTAATTAAATACCATTTGGATGCATTTAATGTTCGAGCCAAAACGGCTGATTTTCGACAAAAGAGATAACACCCCCCATTACGTCATGCTTCAGAAATGTGGAAAATGGTCCGTTTTCAAATGTTTTATTTTTGAACGTCAGTTCACATTTGTAGGTGGATCATCAGTGTTAGAGCTAAAATTAGCATGTTTAAAGTGATTTTCATGCTTCCAGGGGCCCTAAACACAAGATTTATGGAATGGTTAAAAGTCCATGAAAATGGCCAATTTACTCACTCTGAGTTCTCAAAAAGGGTTTCTTCACCCCGGGAAGTTAATTAAATACCATTTGGAGGCATTTAATGTTTGAGCTAAAACGGATGATTTTCGACAAAAGAGATAACACCCCCCTATTACGTCATGCTTCAGAAATGTGGAAAATGGTCTGTTTTCAAATGTTTTATTTTTGAACGTCAGTTCACATTTGTAGGTGGATCATCAGTGTTAGAGCTAAAATTAGCATGTTTAAGGTGATTTTCATGCTTCCCGGGGCCCTAAACACAAGATTTATGGAATGGTTAAAAGTGCATGAAAATGGCCAATTTACTCACTCTGAGTTCTCAAAAAGGGTTTCTTCACCCCGGGAAGTTAATTAAATACCATTTGGAGGCATTTAATGTTCGAGCCAAAACGGCTGATTTTCGACAAAAGAGATAACACCCCCCCATTACGTCATGCTTCAGAAATGTGGAAAATGGTCCGTTTTCAAATGTTTTATTTTTGAATGTCAGTTCACATTTGTAGGTGGATCATCAGTGTTAGAGCTAAAATTAGCATGTTTAAAGTGATTTTCATGCTTCCAGGGGCTCGGGAAGTGAATTAAATACTATTTGGAGGCATTTAATGTTCAAGCAAAAACAGCTGATTTTTGACAAAAGAGATAACACCCCCCCATTACGTCATGCTTCAGAAATGTGGAAAATGGTCCGTTTTCAAATGTTTTATTTTTGAACGTCAGTTCACATTTGTAGGTGGATCATCAGTGTTAGAGCTAAAATTAGCATGTTTAAAGTGATTTTCATGCTTCCAGCGGCGCTAAACACAAGATTTATGGAATGGTTAAAAGTGCATGAAAATGGCCAATTTACTCACTCTGAGTTCTCAAAAAGGGTTTCTTCACCCCGGGAAGTTAATTAAATACCATTTGGAGGCATTTAATGTTTGAGCTAAAACGGATGATTTTCGACAAAAGAGATAACACCCCCCTATTACGTCATGCTTCAGAAATGTGGAAAATGGTCTGTTTTCAAATGTTTTATTTTTGAACGTCAGTTCACATTTGTAGGTGGATCATCAGTGTTAGAGCTAAAATTAGCATGTTTAAGGTGATTTTCATGCTTCCCGGGGCCCTAAACACAAGATTTATGGAATGGTTAAAAGTGCATGAAAATGGCCAATTTACTCACTCTGAGTTCTCAAAAAGGGTTTCTTCACCCCGGGAAGTTAATTAAATACCATTTGGAGGCATTTAATGTTCGAGCCAAAACGGCTGATTTTCGACAAAAGAGATAACACCCCCCCATTACGTCATGCTTCAGAAATGTGGAAAATGGTCCGTTTTCAAAATTTTTATTTTTGAACGTCAGTTCACATTTGTAGGTGGATCATCAGTGTTAGAGCTAAAATTAGCATGTTTAAAGTGATTTTCATGCTTCCAGGGGCTCGGGAAGTGAATTAAATACTATTTGGAGGCATTTAATGTTCAAGCAAAAACAGCAGATTTTTGACAAAAGAGATAACACCCCCCATTACGTCATGCTTCAGAAATGTGGAAAATGGTCCGTTTTCAAATGTTTTATTTTTGAACGTCAGTTCACATTTGTAGGTGGATCATCAGTGTTAGAGCTAAAATTAGCATGTTTAAAGTGATTTTCATGCTTCCAGGGGCCCTAAACACAAGATTTATGGAATGGTTAAAAGTGCTTGAAAATGGCCAATTTACTCACTCTGAGTTCTCAAAAAGGGTTTCTTCACCCCGGGAAGTTAATTAAATACCATTTGGAGGCATTTAATGTTTGAGCTAAAACGGATGATTTTCGACAAAAGAGATAACACCCCCCTATTACGTCATGCTTCAGAAATGTGGAAAATGGTCTGTTTTCAAATGTTTTATTTTTGAACGTCAGTTCACATTTGTAGGTGGATCATCAGTGTTAGAGCTAAAATTAGCATGTTTAAGGTGATTTTCATGCTTCCCGGGGCCCTAAACACAAGATTTATGGAATGGTTAAAAGTGCATGAAAATGGCCAATTTACTCACTCTGAGTTCTCAAAAAGGGTTTCTTTACCTCGGGAAGTTAATTAAATACCAATTGGAGGCATTTAATGTTCGAGCCAAAATGGCTGATTTTCGACAAAAGAGATAACACCCCCCCATTACGTCATGCTTCAGAAATGTGGAAAATGGTCCGTTTTCAAATGTTTTATTTTTGAACGTCAGTTCACATTTGTAGGGGGATCATCAGTGTTAGAGCTAAAATTAGCATGTTTAAAGTGATTTTCATGCTTCCAGGGGCTCGGGAAGTGAATTAAATACTATTTGGAGGCATTTAATGTTCAAGCAAAAACAGCTGATTTTTGACAAAAGAGATAACACCCCCCCCATTACGTCATGCTTCAGAAATGTGGAAAATGGTCCGTTTTCAAATGTTTTATTTTTGAACGTCAGTTCACATTTGTAGGTGGATCATCAGTGTTAGAGCTAAAATTAGCATGTTTAAAGTGATTTTCATGCTTCCAGGGGCCCTAAACACAAGATTTATGGAATGGTTAAAACTGCATGACAATGGCCAATTTACTCACTCTGAGTTCTCAAAAAGGGTTTCTTTACCCCGGGAAGTTAATTAAATACCATTTGGATGCATTTAATGTTCGAGCCAAAACGGCTGATTTTCGACAAAAGAGATAACACCCCCCATTACGTCATGCTTCAGAAATGTGGAAAATGGTCCGTTTTCAAATGTTTTATTTTTGAACGTCAGTTCACATTTGTAGGTGGATCATCAGTGTTAGAGCTAAAATTAGCATGTTTAAAGTGATTTTCATGCTTCCAGGGGCCCTAAACACAAGATTTATGGAATGGTTAAAAGTCCATGAAAATGGCCAATTTACTCACTCTGAGTTCTCAAAAAGGGTTTCTTCACCCCGGGAAGTTAATTAAATACCATTTGGAGGCATTTAATGTTCGAGCCAAAACGGCTGATTTTCGACAAAAGAGATAACACCCCCCCATTACGTCATGCTTCAGAAATGTGGAAAATGGTCCGTTTTCAAATGTTTTATTTTTGAATGTCAGTTCACATTTGTAGGTGGATCATCAGTGTTAGAGCTAAAATTAGCATGTTTAAAGTGATTTTCATGCTTCCAGGGGCTCGGGAAGTGAATTAAATACTATTTGGAGGCATTTAATGTTCAAGCAAAAACAGCTGATTTTTGACAAAAGAGATAACACCCCCCCATTACGTCATGCTTCAGAAATGTGGAAAATGGTCCGTTTTCAAATGTTTTATTTTTGAACGTCAGTTCACATTTGTAGGTGGATCATCAGTGTTAGAGCTAAAATTAGCATGTTTAAAGTGATTTTCATGCTTCCAGCGGCGCTAAACACAAGATTTATGGAATGGTTAAAAGTGCATGAAAATGGCCAATTTACTCACTCTGAGTTCTCAAAAAGGGTTTCTTCACCCCGGGAAGTTAATTAAATACCATTTGGAGGCATTTAATGTTTGAGCTAAAACGGATGATTTTCGACAAAAGAGATAACACCCCCCTATTACGTCATGCTTCAGAAATGTGGAAAATGGTCTGTTTTCAAATGTTTTATTTTTGAACGTCAGTTCACATTTGTAGGTGGATCATCAGTGTTAGAGCTAAAATTAGCATGTTTAAGGTGATTTTCATGCTTCCCGGGGCCCTAAACACAAGATTTATGGAATGGTTAAAAGTGCTTGAAAATGGCCAATTTACTCACTCTGAGTTCTCAAAAAGGGTTTCTTTACCCCGGGAAGTTAATTAAATACCATTTGGAGGCATTAAATGTTCGAGCCAAAACGGCTGATTTTCGACAAAAGAGATAACACCCCCCATTACGTCATGCTTCAGAAATGTGGAAAATGGTCCGTTTTCAAATGTTTTATTTTTGAACGTCAGTTCACATTTGTAGGTGGATCATCAGTTTTAGAGCTAAAATTAGCATGTTTAAAGTGATTTTCATGCTTCCAGGGGCTCGGGAAGTGAATAAAAAACTATTTGGAGGAATTTAATGTTCAAGCAAAAACAGCAGATTTTTGACAAAAGAGATAACACCCCCCATTACGTCATGCTTCAGAAATGTGGAAAATGGTCCGTTTTCAAATGTTTTATTTTTGAACGTCAGTTCACATTTGTAGGTGGATCATCAGTGTTAGAGCTAAAATTAGCATGTTTAAAGTGATTTTCATGCTTCCAGGGGCCCTAAACACAAGATTTATGGAATGGTTAAAAGTGCTTGAAAATGGCCAATTTACTCACTCTGAGTTCTCAAAAAGGGTTTCTTTACCTCGGGAAGTTAATTAAATACCATTTGGAGGCATTTAATGTTCGAGCCAAAATGGCTGATTTTCGACAAAAGAGATAACACCCCCCCATTACGTCATGCTTCAGAAATGTGGAAAATGGTCCGTTTTCAAATGTTTTATTTTTGAACGTCAGTTCACATTTGTAGGGGGATCATCAGTGTTAGAGCTAAAATTAGCATGTTTAAAGTGATTTTCATGCTTCCAGGGGCTCGGGAAGTGAATTAAATACTATTTGGAGGCATTTAATGTTCAAGCAAAAACAGCTGATTTTTGACAAAAGAGATAACACCCCCCCATTACGTCATGCTTCAGAAATGTGGAAAATGGTCCGTTTTCAAATGTTTTATTTTTGAACGTCAGTTCACATTTGTAGGTGGATCATCAGTGTTAGAGCTAAAATTAGCATGTTTAAAGTGATTTTCATGCTTCCAGGGGCCCTAAACACAAGATTTATGGAATGGTTAAAACTGCATGACAATGGCCAATTTACTCACTCTGAGTTCTCAAAAAGGGTTTCTTTACCCCGGGAAGTTAATTAAATACCATTTGGATGCATTTAATGTTCGAGCCAAAACGGCTGATTTTCGACAAAAGAGATAACACCCCCCATTACGTCATGCTTCAGAAATGTGGAAAATGGTCCGTTTTCAAATGTTTTATTTTTGAACGTCAGTTCACATTTGTAGGTGGATCATCAGTGTTAGAGCTAAAATTAGCATGTTTAAAGTGATTTTCATGCTTCCAGGGGCCCTAAACACAAGATTTATGGAATGGTTAAAAGTCCATGAAAATGGCCAATTTACTCACTCTGAGTTCTCAAAAAGGGTTTCTTCACCCCGGGAAGTTAATTAAATACCATTTGGAGGCATTTAATGTTTGAGCTAAAACGGATGATTTTCGACAAAAGAGATAACACCCCCCTATTACGTCATGCTTCAGAAATGTGGAAAATGGTCTGTTTTCAAATGTTTTATTTTTGAACGTCAGTTCACATTTGTAGGTGGATCATCAGTGTTAGAGCTAAAATTAGCATGTTTAACGTGATTTTCATGCTTCCCGGGGCCCTAAACACAAGATTTATGGAATGGTTAAAAGTGCATGAAAATGGCCAATTTACTCACTCTGAGTTCTCAAAAAGGGTTTCTTCACCCCGGGAAGTTAATTAAATACCATTTGGAGGCATTTAATGTTCGAGCCAAAACGGCTGATTTTCGACAAAAGAGATAACACCCCCCCATTACGTCATGCTTCAGAAATGTGGAAAATGGTCCGTTTTCAAATGTTTTATTTTTGAATGTCAGTTCACATTTGTAGGTGGATCATCAGTGTTAGAGCTAAAATTAGCATGTTTAAAGTGATTTTCATGCTTCCAGGGGCTCGGGAAGTGAATTAAATACTATTTGGAGGCATTTAATGTTCAAGCAAAAACAGCTGATTTTTGACAAAAGAGATAACACCCCCCCCATTACGTCATGCTTCAGAAATGTGGAAAATGGTCCGTTTTCAAATGTTTTATTTTTGAACGTCAGTTCACATTTGTAGGTGGATCATCAGTGTTAGAGCTAAAATTAGCATGTTTAAAGTGATTTTCATGCTTCCAGCGGTGCTAAACACAAGATTTATGGAATGGTTAAAAGTGCATGAAAATGGCCAATTTACTCACTCTGAGTTCTCAAAAAGGGTTTCTTCACCCCGGGAAGTTAATTAAATACCATTTGGAGGCATTTAATGTTTGAGCTAAAACGGATGATTTTCGACAAAAGAGATAACACCCCCCTATTACGTCATGCTTCAGAAATGTGGAAAATGGTCTGTTTTCAAATGTTTTATTTTTGAACGTCAGTTCACATTTGTAGGTGGATCATCAGTGTTAGAGCTAAAATTAGCATGTTTAAGGTGATTTTCATGCTTCCCGGGGCCCTAAACACAAGATTTATGGAATGGTTAAAAGTGCATGAAAATGGCCAATTTACTCACTCTGAGTTCTCAAAAAGGGTTTCTTCACCCCGGGAAGTTAATTAAATACCATTTGGAGGCATTTAATGTTCGAGCCAAAACGGCTGATTTTCGACAAAAGAGATAACACCCCCCCATTACGTCATGCTTCAGAAATGTGGAAAATGGTCCGTTTTCAAAATTTTAATTTTTGAACGTCAGTTCACATTTGTAGGTGGATCATCAGTGTTAGAGCTAAAATTAGCATGTTTAAAGTGATTTTCATGCTTCCAGGGGCTCGGGAAGTGAATTAAATACTATTTGGAGGCATTTAATGTTCAAGCAAAAACAGCAGATTTTTGACAAAAGAGATAACACCCCCCATTACGTCATGCTTCAGAAATGTGGAAAATGGTCCGTTTTCAAATGTTTTATTTTTGAACGTCAGTTCACATTTGTAGGTGGATCATCAGTGTTAGAGCTAAAATTAGCATGTTTAAAGTGATTTTCATGCTTCCAGGGGCCCTAAACACAAGATTTATGGAATGGTTAAAAGTGCTTGAAAATGGCCAATTTACTCACTCTGAGTTCTCAAAAAGGGTTTCTTCACCCCGGGAAGTTAATTAAATACCATTTGGAGGCATTTAATGTTTGAGCTAAAACGGATGATTTTCGACAAAAGAGATAACACCCCCCTATTACGTCATGCTTCAGAAATGTGGAAAATGGTCTGTTTTCAAATGTTTTATTTTTGAACGTCAGTTCACATTTGTAGGTGGATCATCAGTGTTAGAGCTAAAATTAGCATGTTTAAGGTGATTTTCATGCTTCCCGGGGCCCTAAACACAAGATTTATGGAATGGTTAAAAGTGCACGAAAATGGCCAATTTACTCACTCTGAGTTCTCAAAAAGGGTTTCTTCACCCCGGGAAGTTAATTAAATACCATTTGGAGGCATTTAATGTTCAAGCAAAAACGGCTGATTTTCAACAAAAGAGATAACACCCCCCCCATTACGTCATGCTTCCGAAATGTGGAAAATGGTCCGTTTTCAAATGTTTTATTTTTGAACGTCAGTTCACATTTGTAGGTGGATCATCAGTGTTAGAGCTAAAATTAGCATGTTTAAAGTGATTTTCATGCTTCCAGGGGCTCGGGAAGTGAATTAAATACTATTTGGAGGCATTTAATGTTCAAGCAAAAACAGCAGATTTTTGACAAAAGAGATAACACCCCCCATTACGTCATGCTTCAGAAATGTGGAAAATGGTCCGTTTTCAAATGTTTTATTTTTGAACGTCAGTTCACATTTGTAGGTGGATCATCAGTGTTAGAGCTAAAATTAGCATGTTTAAAGTGATTTTCATGCTTCCAGGGGCCCTAAACACAAGATTTATGGAATGGTTAAAAGTCCATGAAAATGGCCAATTTACTCACTCTGAGTTCTCAAAAAGGGTTTCTTCACCCCGGGAAGTTAATTAAATACCATTTGGAGGCATTTAATGTTCGAGCCAAAACGGCTGATTTTCGACAAAAGAGATAACACCCCCCCATTACGTCATGCTTCAGAAATGTGGAAAATGGTCCGTTTTCAAATGTTTTATTTTTGAATGTCAGTTCACATTTGTAGGTGGATCATCAGTGTTAGAGCTAAAATTAGCATGTTTAAAGTGATTTTCATGCTTCCAGGGGCTCGGGAAGTGAATTAAATACTATTTGGAGGCATTTAATGTTCAAGCAAAAACAGCTGATTTTTGACAAAAGAGATAACACCCCCCCATTACGTCATGCTTCAGAAATGTGGAAAATGGTCCGTTTTCAAATGTTTTATTTTTGAACGTCAGTTCACATTTGTAGGTGGATCATCAGTGTTAGAGCTAAAATTAGCATGTTTAAAGTGATTTTCATGCTTCCAGCGGCGCTAAACACAAGATTTATGGAATGGTTAAAAGTGCATGAAAATGGCCAATTTACTCACTCTGAGTTCTCAAAAAGGGTTTCTTCACCCCGGGAAGTTAATTAAATACCATTTGGAGGCATTTAATGTTTGAGCTAAAACGGATGATTTTCGACAAAAGAGATAACACCCCCCTATTACGTCATGCTTCAGAAATGTGGAAAATGGTCTGTTTTCAAATGTTTTATTTTTGAACGTCAGTTCACATTTGTAGGTGGATCATCAGTGTTAGAGCTAAAATTAGCATGTTTAAGGTGATTTTCATGCTTCCCGGGGCCCTAAACACAAGATTTATGGAATGGTTAAAAGTGCATGAAAATGGCCAATTTACTCACTCTGAGTTCTCAAAAAGGGTTTCTTCACCCCGGGAAGTTAATTAAATACCATTTGGAGGCATTTAATGTTCGAGCCAAAACGGCTGATTTTCGACAAAAGAGATAACACCCCCCCATTACGTCATGCTTCAGAAATGTGGAAAATGGTCCGTTTTCAAAATTTTTATTTTTGAACGTCAGTTCACATTTGTAGGTGGATCATCAGTGTTAGAGCTAAAATTAGCATGTTTAAAGTGATTTTCATGCTTCCAGGGGCTCGGGAAGTGAATTAAATACTATTTGGAGGCATTTAATGTTCAAGCAAAAACAGCAGATTTTTGACAAAAGAGATAACACCCCCCATTACGTCATGCTTCAGAAATGTGGAAAATGGTCCGTTTTCAAATGTTTTATTTTTGAACGTCAGTTCACATTTGTAGGTGGATCATCAGTGTTAGAGCTAAAATTAGCATGTTTAAAGTGATTTTCATGCTTCCAGGGGCCCTAAACACAAGATTTATGGAATGGTTAAAAGTGCTTGAAAATGGCCAATTTACTCACTCTGAGTTCTCAAAAAGGGTTTCTTTACCCCGGGAAGTTAATTAAATACCATTTGGAGGCATTAAATGTTCGAGCCAAAACGGCTGATTTTCGACAAAAGAGATAACACCCCCCATTACGTCATGCTTCAGAAATGTGGAAAATGGTCCGTTTTCAAATGTTTTATTTTTGAACGTCAGTTCACATTTGTAGGTGGATCATCAGTGTTAGAACTAAAATTAGCATGTTTCAAGTGATTTTCATGCTTCCAGGGGCCCTAAACACAAGATTTATGGAATGGTTGAAAGTGCATGAAAATGGCCAATTTACTCACTCTGAGTTCTCAAAAAGGGTTTCTTTACCCCGGGAAGTTAATTAAATACCATTTGGAGGCATTTAATGTTCGAGCCAAAACGGCTGATTTTCGACAAAAGAGATAACACCCCCCATTACGTCATGCTCCAGAAATGTGGAAAATGGTCCGTTTTCAAATGTTTTATTTTTGAACGTCAGTTCACATTTGTAGGTGGATCATCAGTGTTAGAGCTAAAATTAGCATGTTTAAAGTGATTTTCATGCTTCCAGGGGCTCGGAAAGTGAATTAAATACTATTTGGAGGCATTTAATGTTCAAGCAAAAAAAGCTATTTTTTGACAAAAGAGATAACACCCCCCATTACGTCATGCTTCAGAAATGTGGAAAATGGTCCGTTTTCAAATGTTTTATTTTCGAACGTCAGTTCACATTTGTAGGTGGATCATCAGTGTTAGAGCTAAAATTAGCATGTTTAAAGTGATTTTCATGCTTCCAGGGGCCCTAAACACAAGATTTATGGAATGGTTAAAAGTGCATGAAAATGGCCAATTTACTCACTCTGAGTTCTCAAAAAGGGTTTCTTCACCCCGGGAAGTTAATTAAATACCATTTGGAGGCATTTAATGTTCGAGCCAAAACGGCTGATTTTCGACAAAAGAGATAACACCCCCCCATTACGTCATGCTTCAGAAATGTGGAAAATGGTCCGTTTTCAAATGTTTTATTTTTGAACGTCAGTTCACATTTGTAGGTGGATCATCAGTGTTAGAGCTAAAATTAGCATGTTTAAAGTGATTTTCATGCTTCCAGGGGCTCGGGAAGTGAATTAAATACTATTTGGAGGCATTTAATGTTCAAGCAAAAACAGCTGATTTTTGACAAAAGAGATAACACCCCCCCATTACTTCATGCTTCAGAAATGTGGAAAATGGTCCGTTTTCAAATGTTTTATTTTTGAACGTCAGTTCACATTTGTAGGTGGATCATCAGTGTTAGAGCTAAAATTAGCATGTTTAAAGTGATTTTCATGCTTCCAGGGGCCCTAAACACAAGATTTATGGAATGGTTAAAAGTGCATGAAAATGGCCAATTTACTCACTCTGAGTTCTCAAAAAGGGTTTCTTCACCCCGGGAAGTTAATTAAATACCATTTGGAGGCATTTAATGTTCGAGCCAAAACGGCTGATTTTCGACAAAAGAGATAACACCCCCCCATTACGTCATGCTTCAGAAATGTGGAAAATGGTCCGTTTTCAAATGTTTTATTTTTGAACGTCAGTTCACATTTGTAGGTGGATCATCAGTGTTAGAGCTAAAATTAGCATGTTTAAAGTGATTTTCATGCTTCCAGGGGCCCTAAACACAAGATTTATGGAATGGTTAAAAGTGCATGAAAATGGCCAATTTACTCACTCTGAGTTCTCAAAAAGGGTTTCTTCACCCCGGGAAGTTAATTAAATACCATTTGGAGGCATTTAATGTTCGAGCCAAAACGGCTGATTTTCGACAAAAGAGATAACACCCCCCCATTACGTCATGCTTCAGAAATGTGGAAAATGGTCCGTTTTCAAATGTTTTATTTTTGAACGTCAGTTCACATTTGTAGGTGGATCATCAGTGTTAGAGCTAAAATTAGCATGTTTAACCACATGGCTGCTGCAGGGATTTTTGCCCTGTGCTGGAAAATGACTGATGCCATATATTCATGACGAGCTCAGCTCGTCATCAGCATACGACACCCGTGGGTGATGACGAGCTGAGCTCATCATCAGCAGCGAAAGGGTTAAAGTGATTTTCATGCTTACAGGGGCCCTAAACACAAGATTTATGGAATGGTTAAAAGTGCATGAAAATGGCCAATTTACTCACTCTGAGTTCTCAAAAAGGGTTTCTTCACCCCGGAAAGTTAATTAAATACCATTTGGAGGCATTTAATGTTCGAGCCAAAACGGCTGATTTTCGACAAAAGAGATAACACCCCCCCATTACGTCATGCTTCAGAAATGTGGAAAATGGTCCGTTTTCAAATGTTTTATTTTTGAACGTCAGTTCACATTTGTAGGTGGATCATCAGTGTTAGAGCTAAAATTGGCATGTTTAAAGTGATTTTCATGCTTTCAGGGGCCCTAAACACAAGATTTATGGAATGGTTAAAAGTGCATGAAAATGGCCAATTTACTCACTCTGAGTTCTCAAAAAAGGTTTCTTCATCCCGGGAAGTTAATTAAATACCATTTGGAGGCATTTCATGTTCGAGCTAAAACGGATGATTTTCGACAAAAGAGATAACACCCCCCCATTACGTCATGCTTCAGAAATGAGGAAAATGGTCCTTTTTCAAATGTTTTATTTTTGAACATCAGTTCACATTTGTAGGTGGATCATCAGTGTTAGAGCTAAAATTAGCACGTTTAAAGTGATTTTCATGCTTCCAGGTGCTCGGGAAGTGAATGAAATACTATTTGGAGGCATTTAATGTTCAAGCAAAAACAGCTGATTTTTGACAAAAGAGATAACACCCCCCATTACGTCATGCTTCAGAAATGTGGAAAATGGTCCGTTTTCAAATGTTTTATTTTTGAACGTCAGTTCACATTTGTAGGTGGATCATCAGTGTTAGAGCTAAAATTAGCATGTTTAACCACATGGCTGCTGCAGGGATTTTTGCCCTGTGCTGGAAAATGACTGATGCCATATATTCATGACGAGCTCAGCTCGTCATCAGCATACGACACCCGTGGGTGATGACGAGCTCAGCTCATCATCAGCAGCGAAAGGGTTAAAGTGATTTTCATGCTTACAGGGGCCCTAAACACAAGATTTATGGAATGGTTAAAAGTGCATGAAAATGGCCAATTTACTCACTCTGAGTTCTCAAAAAGGGTTTCTTCACCCCGGAAAGTTAATTAAATACCATTTGGAGGCATTTAATGTTCGAGCCAAAACGGCTGATTTTCGACAAAAGAGATAACACCCCCCCATTACGTCATGCTTCAGAAATGTGGAAAATGGTCCGTTTTCAAATGTTTTATTTTTGAACGTCAGTTCACATTTGTAGGTGGATCATCAGTGTTAGAGCTAAAATTGGCATGTTTAAAGTGATTTTCATGCTTTCAGGGGCCCTAAACACAAGATTTATGGAATGGTTAAAAGTGCATGAAAATGGCCAATTTACTCACTCTGAGTTCTCAAAAAAGGTTTCTTCATCCCGGGAAGTTAATTAAATACCATTTGGAGGCATTTCATGTTCGAGCTAAAACGGATGATTTTCGACAAAAGAGATAACACCCCCCCATTACGTCATGCTTCAGAAATGTGGAAAATGGTCTGTTTTCAAATGTTTTATTTTTGAACGTCAGTTCACATTTGTAGGTGGATCATCAGTGTTAGAGCTAAAATTAGCATGTTTAACGTGATTTTCATGCTTCCCGGGGCCCTAAACACAAGATTTATGGAATGGTTAAAAGTGCATGAAAATGGCCAATTTACTCACTCTGAGTTCTCAAAAAGGGTTTCTTCACCCCGGGAAGTTAATTAAATACCATTTGGAGGCATTTAATGTTCGAGCCAAAACGGCTGATTTTCGACAAAAGAGATAACACCCCCCCATTACGTCATGCTTCAGAAATGTGGAAAATGGTCCGTTTTCAAATGTTTTATTTTTGAATGTCAGTTCACATTTGTAGGTGGATCATCAGTGTTAGAGCTAAAATTAGCATGTTTAAAGTGATTTTCATGCTTCCAGGGGCTCGGGAAGTGAATTAAATACTATTTGGAGGCATTTAATGTTCAAGCAAAAACAGCTGATTTTTGACAAAAGAGATAACACCCCCCCCATTACGTCATGCTTCAGAAATGTGGAAAATGGTCCGTTTTCAAATGTTTTATTTTTGAACGTCAGTTCACATTTGTAGGTGGATCATCAGTGTTAGAGCTAAAATTAGCATGTTTAAAGTGATTTTCATGCTTCCAGGGGCTCGGGAAGTGAATTAAATACTATTTGGAGGCATTTAATGTTCAAGCAAAAACAGCTGATTTTTGACAAAAGAGATAACACCCCCCCATTACTTCATGCTTCAGAAATGTGGAAAATGGTCCGTTTTCAAATGTTTTATTTTTGAACGTCAGTTCACATTTGTAGGTGGATCATCAGTGTTAGAGCTAAAATTAGCATGTTTAAAGTGATTTTCATGCTTCCAGGGGCCCTAAACACAAGATTTATGGAATGGTTAAAAGTGCATGAAAATGGCCAATTTACTCACTCTGAGTTCTCAAAAAGGGTTTCTTCACCCCGGGAAGTTAATTAAATACCATTTGGAGGCATTTAATGTTCGAGCCAAAACGGCTGATTTTCGACAAAAGAGATAACACCCCCCCATTACAACATGCTTCAGAAATGTGGAAAATGGTCCGTTTTCAAATGTTTTATTTTTGAACGTCAGTTCACATTTGTAGGTGGATCATCAGTGTTAGAGCTAAAATTAGCATGTTTAAAGTGATTTTCATGCTTCCAGGGGCCCTAAACACAAGATTTATGGAATGGTTAAAAGTGCATGAAAATGGCCAATTTACTCACTCTGAGTTCTCAAAAAGGGTTTCTTCACCCCGGGAAGTTAATTAAATACCATTTGGAGGCATTTAATGTTCGAGCCAAAACGGCTGATTTTCGACAAAAGAGATAACACCCCCCCATTACGTCATGCTTCAGAAATGTGGAAAATGGTCCGTTTTCAAATGTTTTATTTTTGAACGTCAGTTCACATTTGTAGGTGGATCATCAGTGTTAGAGCTAAAATTAGCATGTTTAAAGTGATTTTCATGCTTCCAGGGGCTCGGGAAGTGAATTAAATACTATTTGGAGGCATTTAATGTTCAAGCAAAAACAGCTGATTTTTGACAAAAGAGATAACACCCCCCCATTACTTCATGCTTCAGAAATGTGGAAAATGGTCCGTTTTCAAATGTTTTATTTTTGAACGTCAGTTCACATTTGTAGGTGGATCATCAGTGTTAGAGCTAAAATTAGCATGTTTAAAGTGATTTTCATGCTTCCAGGGGCCCTAAACACAAGATTTATGGAATGGTTAAAAGTGCATGAAAATGGCCAATTTACTCACTCTGAGTTCTCAAAAAGGGTTTCTTCACCCCGGGAAGTTAATTAAATACCATTTGGAGGCATTTAATGTTCGAGCCAAAACGGCTGATTTTCGACAAAAGAGATAACACCCCCCCATTACGTCATGCTTCAGAAATGTGGAAAATGGTCCGTTTTCAAATGTTTTATTTTTGAACGTCAGTTCACATTTGTAGGTGGATCATCAGTGTTAGAGCTAAAATTAGCATGTTTAACCACATGGCTGCTGCAGGGATTTTTGCCCTGTGCTGGAAAATGACTGATGCCATATATTCATGACGAGCTCAGCTCGTCATCAGCATACGACACCCGTGGGTGATGACGAGCTGAGCTCATCATCAGCAGCGAAAGGGTTAAAGTGATTTTCATGCTTACAGGGGCCCTAAACACAAGATTTATGGAATGGTTAAAAGTGCATGAAAATGGCCAATTTACTCACTCTGAGTTCTCAAAAAGGGTTTCTTCACCCCGGAAAGTTAATTAAATACCATTTGGAGGCATTTAATGTTCGAGCCAAAACGGCTGATTTTCGACAAAAGAGATAACACCCCCCCATTACGTCATGCTTCAGAAATGTGGAAAATGGTCCGTTTTCAAATGTTTTATTTTTGAACGTCAGTTCACATTTGTAGGTGGATCATCAGTGTTAGAGCTAAAATTGGCATGTTTAAAGTGATTTTCATGCTTTCAGGGGCCCTAAACACAAGATTTATGGAATGGTTAAAAGTGCATGAAAATGGCCAATTTACTCACTCTGAGTTCTCAAAAAAGGTTTCTTCATCCCGGGAAGTTAATTAAATACCATTTGGAGGCATTTCATGTTCGAGCTAAAACGGATGATTTTCGACAAAAGAGATAACACCCCCCCATTACGTCATGCTTCAGAAATGAGGAAAATGGTCCTTTTTCAAATGTTTTATTTTTGAACATCAGTTCACATTTGTAGGTGGATCATCAGTGTTAGAGCTAAAATTAGCACGTTTAAAGTGATTTTCATGCTTCCAGGTGCTCGGGAAGTGAATGAAATACTATTTGGAGGCATTTAATGTTCAAGCAAAAACAGCTGATTTTTGACAAAAGAGATAACACCCCCCATTACGTCATGCTTCAGAAATGTGGAAAATGGTCCGTTTTCAAATGTTTTATTTTTGAACGTCAGTTCACATTTGTAGGTGGATCATCAGTGTTAGAGCTAAAATTAGCATGTTTAACCACATGGCTGCTGCAGGGATTTTTGCCCTGTGCTGGAAAATGACTGATGCCATATATTCATGACGAGCTCAGCTCGTCATCAGCATACGACACCCGTGGGTGATGACGAGCTCAGCTCATCATCAGCAGCGAAAGGGTTAAAGTGATTTTCATGCTTACAGGGGCCCTAAACACAAGATTTATGGAATGGTTAAAAGTGCATGAAAATGGCCAATTTACTCACTCTGAGTTCTCAAAAAGGGTTTCTTCACCCCGGAAAGTTAATTAAATACCATTTGGAGGCATTTAATGTTCGAGCCAAAACGGCTGATTTTCGACAAAAGAGATAACACCCCCCCATTACGTCATGCTTCAGAAATGTGGAAAATGGTCCGTTTTCAAATGTTTTATTTTTGAACGTCAGTTCACATTTGTAGGTGGATCATCAGTGTTAGAGCTAAAATTGGCATGTTTAAAGTGATTTTCATGCTTTCAGGGGCCCTAAACACAAGATTTATGGAATGGTTAAAAGTGCATGAAAATGGCCAATTTACTCACTCTGAGTTCTCAAAAAAGGTTTCTTCATCCCGGGAAGTTAATTAAATACCATTTGGAGGCATTTCATGTTCGAGCTAAAACGGATGATTTTCGACAAAAGAGATAACACCCCCCCATTACGTCATGCTTCAGAAATGTGGAAAATGGTCTGTTTTCAAATGTTTTATTTTTGAACGTCAGTTCACATTTGTAGGTGGATCATCAGTGTTAGAGCTAAAATTAGCATGTTTAACGTGATTTTCATGCTTCCCGGGGCCCTAAACACAAGATTTATGGAATGGTTAAAAGTGCATGAAAATGGCCAATTTACTCACTCTGAGTTCTCAAAAAGGGTTTCTTCACCCCGGGAAGTTAATTAAATACCATTTGGAGGCATTTAATGTTCGAGCCAAAACGGCTGATTTTCGACAAAAGAGATAACACCCCCCCATTACGTCATGCTTCAGAAATGTGGAAAATGGTCCGTTTTCAAATGTTTTATTTTTGAATGTCAGTTCACATTTGTAGGTGGATCATCAGTGTTAGAGCTAAAATTAGCATGTTTAAAGTGATTTTCATGCTTCCAGGGGCTCGGGAAGTGAATTAAATACTATTTGGAGGCATTTAATGTTCAAGCAAAAACAGCTGATTTTTGACAAAAGAGATAACACCCCCCCCATTACGTCATGCTTCAGAAATGTGGAAAATGGTCCGTTTTCAAATGTTTTATTTTTGAACGTCAGTTCACATTTGTAGGTGGATCATCAGTGTTAGAGCTAAAATTAGCATGTTTAAAGTGATTTTCATGCTTCCAGCGGTGCTAAACACAAGATTTATGGAATGGTTAAAAGTGCATGAAAATGGCCAATTTACTCACTCTGAGTTCTCAAAAAGGGTTTCTTCACCCCGGGAAGTTAATTAAATACCATTTGGAGGCATTTAATGTTTGAGCTAAAACGGATGATTTTCGACAAAAGAGATAACACCCCCCTATTACGTCATGCTTCAGAAATGTGGAAAATGGTCTGTTTTCAAATGTTTTATTTTTGAACGTCAGTTCACATTTGTAGGTGGATCATCAGTGTTAGAGCTAAAATTAGCATGTTTAAGGTGATTTTCATGCTTCCCGGGGCCCTAAACACAAGATTTATGGAATGGTTAAAAGTGCATGAAAATGGCCAATTTACTCACTCTGAGTTCTCAAAAAGGGTTTCTTCACCCCGGGAAGTTAATTAAATACCATTTGGAGGCATTTAATGTTCGAGCCAAAACGGCTGATTTTCGACAAAAGAGATAACACCCCCCCATTACGTCATGCTTCAGAAATGTGGAAAATGGTCCGTTTTCAAAATTTTAATTTTTGAACGTCAGTTCACATTTGTAGGTGGATCATCAGTGTTAGAGCTAAAATTAGCATGTTTAAAGTGATTTTCATGCTTCCAGGGGCTCGGGAAGTGAATTAAATACTATTTGGAGGCATTTAATGTTCAAGCAAAAACAGCAGATTTTTGACAAAAGAGATAACACCCCCCATTACGTCATGCTTCAGAAATGTGGAAAATGGTCCGTTTTCAAATGTTTTATTTTTGAACGTCAGTTCACATTTGTAGGTGGATCATCAGTGTTAGAGCTAAAATTAGCATGTTTAAAGTGATTTTCATGCTTCCAGGGGCCCTAAACACAAGATTTATGGAATGGTTAAAAGTGCTTGAAAATGGCCAATTTACTCACTCTGAGTTCTCAAAAAGGGTTTCTTCACCCCGGGAAGTTAATTAAATACCATTTGGAGGCATTTAATGTTTGAGCTAAAACGGATGATTTTCGACAAAAGAGATAACACCCCCCTATTACGTCATGCTTCAGAAATGTGGAAAATGGTCTGTTTTCAAATGTTTTATTTTTGAACGTCAGTTCACATTTGTAGGTGGATCATCAGTGTTAGAGCTAAAATTAGCATGTTTAAGGTGATTTTCATGCTTCCCGGGGCCCTAAACACAAGATTTATGGAATGGTTAAAAGTGCACGAAAATGGCCAATTTACTCACTCTGAGTTCTCAAAAAGGGTTTCTTCACCCCGGGAAGTTAATTAAATACCATTTGGAGGCATTTAATGTTCAAGCAAAAACGGCTGATTTTCAACAAAAGAGATAACACCCCCCCCATTACGTCATGCTTCCGAAATGTGGAAAATGGTCCGTTTTCAAATGTTTTATTTTTGAACGTCAGTTCACATTTGTAGGTGGATCATCAGTGTTAGAGCTAAAATTAGCATGTTTAAAGTGATTTTCATGCTTCCAGGGGCTCGGGAAGTGAATTAAATACTATTTGGAGGCATTTAATGTTCAAGCAAAAACAGCAGATTTTTGACAAAAGAGATAACACCCCCCATTACGTCATGCTTCAGAAATGTGGAAAATGGTCCGTTTTCAAATGTTTTATTTTTGAACGTCAGTTCACATTTGTAGGTGGATCATCAGTGTTAGAGCTAAAATTAGCATGTTTAAAGTGATTTTCATGCTTCCAGGGGCCCTAAACACAAGATTTATGGAATGGTTAAAAGTCCATGAAAATGGCCAATTTACTCACTCTGAGTTCTCAAAAAGGGTTTCTTCACCCCGGGAAGTTAATTAAATACCATTTGGAGGCATTTAATGTTCGAGCCAAAACGGCTGATTTTCGACAAAAGAGATAACACCCCCCCATTACGTCATGCTTCAGAAATGTGGAAAATGGTCCGTTTTCAAATGTTTTATTTTTGAATGTCAGTTCACATTTGTAGGTGGATCATCAGTGTTAGAGCTAAAATTAGCATGTTTAAAGTGATTTTCATGCTTCCAGGGGCTCGGGAAGTGAATTAAATACTATTTGGAGGCATTTAATGTTCAAGCAAAAACAGCTGATTTTTGACAAAAGAGATAACACCCCCCCATTACGTCATGCTTCAGAAATGTGGAAAATGGTCCGTTTTCAAATGTTTTATTTTTGAACGTCAGTTCACATTTGTAGGTGGATCATCAGTGTTAGAGCTAAAATTAGCATGTTTAAAGTGATTTTCATGCTTCCAGCGGCGCTAAACACAAGATTTATGGAATGGTTAAAAGTGCATGAAAATGGCCAATTTACTCACTCTGAGTTCTCAAAAAGGGTTTCTTCACCCCGGGAAGTTAATTAAATACCATTTGGAGGCATTTAATGTTTGAGCTAAAACGGATGATTTTCGACAAAAGAGATAACACCCCCCTATTACGTCATGCTTCAGAAATGTGGAAAATGGTCTGTTTTCAAATGTTTTATTTTTGAACGTCAGTTCACATTTGTAGGTGGATCATCAGTGTTAGAGCTAAAATTAGCATGTTTAAGGTGATTTTCATGCTTCCCGGGGCCCTAAACACAAGATTTATGGAATGGTTAAAAGTGCATGAAAATGGCCAATTTACTCACTCTGAGTTCTCAAAAAGGGTTTCTTCACCCCGGGAAGTTAATTAAATACCATTTGGAGGCATTTAATGTTCGAGCCAAAACGGCTGATTTTCGACAAAAGAGATAACACCCCCCCATTACGTCATGCTTCAGAAATGTGGAAAATGGTCCGTTTTCAAAATTTTTATTTTTGAACGTCAGTTCACATTTGTAGGTGGATCATCAGTGTTAGAGCTAAAATTAGCATGTTTAAAGTGATTTTCATGCTTCCAGGGGCTCGGGAAGTGAATTAAATACTATTTGGAGGCATTTAATGTTCAAGCAAAAACAGCAGATTTTTGACAAAAGAGATAACACCCCCCATTACGTCATGCTTCAGAAATGTGGAAAATGGTCCGTTTTCAAATGTTTTATTTTTGAACGTCAGTTCACATTTGTAGGTGGATCATCAGTGTTAGAGCTAAAATTAGCATGTTTAAAGTGATTTTCATGCTTCCAGGGGCCCTAAACACAAGATTTATGGAATGGTTAAAAGTGCTTGAAAATGGCCAATTTACTCACTCTGAGTTCTCAAAAAGGGTTTCTTTACCCCGGGAAGTTAATTAAATACCATTTGGAGGCATTAAATGTTCGAGCCAAAACGGCTGATTTTCGACAAAAGAGATAACACCCCCCATTACGTCATGCTTCAGAAATGTGGAAAATGGTCCGTTTTCAAATGTTTTATTTTTGAACGTCAGTTCACATTTGTAGGTGGATCATCAGTGTTAGAACTAAAATTAGCATGTTTCAAGTGATTTTCATGCTTCCAGGGGCCCTAAACACAAGATTTATGGAATGGTTGAAAGTGCATGAAAATGGCCAATTTACTCACTCTGAGTTCTCAAAAAGGGTTTCTTTACCCCGGGAAGTTAATTAAATACCATTTGGAGGCATTTAATGTTCGAGCCAAAACGGCTGATTTTCGACAAAAGAGATAACACCCCCCATTACGTCATGCTCCAGAAATGTGGAAAATGGTCCGTTTTCAAATGTTTTATTTTTGAACGTCAGTTCACATTTGTAGGTGGATCATCAGTGTTAGAGCTAAAATTAGCATGTTTAAAGTGATTTTCATGCTTCCAGGGGCTCGGAAAGTGAATTAAATACTATTTGGAGGCATTTAATGTTCAAGCAAAAAAAGCTATTTTTTGACAAAAGAGATAACACCCCCCATTACGTCATGCTTCAGAAATGTGGAAAATGGTCCGTTTTCAAATGTTTTATTTTCGAACGTCAGTTCACATTTGTAGGTGGATCATCAGTGTTAGAGCTAAAATTAGCATGTTTAAAGTGATTTTCATGCTTCCAGGGGCCCTAAACACAAGATTTATGGAATGGTTAAAAGTGCATGAAAATGGCCAATTTACTCACTCTGAGTTCTCAAAAAGGGTTTCTTCACCCCGGGAAGTTAATTAAATACCATTTGGAGGCATTTAATGTTCGAGCCAAAACGGCTGATTTTCGACAAAAGAGATAACACCCCCCCATTACGTCATGCTTCAGAAATGTGGAAAATGGTCCGTTTTCAAATGTTTTATTTTTGAACGTCAGTTCACATTTGTAGGTGGATCATCAGTGTTAGAGCTAAAATTAGCATGTTTAAAGTGATTTTCATGCTTCCAGGGGCTCGGGAAGTGAATTAAATACTATTTGGAGGCATTTAATGTTCAAGCAAAAACAGCTGATTTTTGACAAAAGAGATAACACCCCCCCATTACTTCATGCTTCAGAAATGTGGAAAATGGTCCGTTTTCAAATGTTTTATTTTTGAACGTCAGTTCACATTTGTAGGTGGATCATCAGTGTTAGAGCTAAAATTAGCATGTTTAAAGTGATTTTCATGCTTCCAGGGGCCCTAAACACAAGATTTATGGAATGGTTAAAAGTGCATGAAAATGGCCAATTTACTCACTCTGAGTTCTCAAAAAGGGTTTCTTCACCCCGGGAAGTTAATTAAATACCATTTGGAGGCATTTAATGTTCGAGCCAAAACGGCTGATTTTCGACAAAAGAGATAACACCCCCCCATTACGTCATGCTTCAGAAATGTGGAAAATGGTCCGTTTTCAAATGTTTTATTTTTGAACGTCAGTTCACATTTGTAGGTGGATCATCAGTGTTAGAGCTAAAATTAGCATGTTTAAAGTGATTTTCATGCTTCCAGGGGCCCTAAACACAAGATTTATGGAATGGTTAAAAGTGCATGAAAATGGCCAATTTACTCACTCTGAGTTCTCAAAAAGGGTTTCTTCACCCCGGGAAGTTAATTAAATACCATTTGGAGGCATTTAATGTTCGAGCCAAAACGGCTGACTTTCGACAAAAGAGATAACACCCCCCCATTACGTCATGCTTCAGAAATGTGGAAAATGGTCCGTTTTCAAATGTTTTATTTTTGAACGTCAGTTCACATTTGTAGGTGGATCATCAGTGTTAGAGCTAAAATTAGCATGTTTAAAGTGATTTTCATGCTTCCAGGGGCTCGGGAAGTGAATTAAATACTATTTGGAGGCATTTAATGTTCAAGCAAAAACAGCTGATTTTTGACAAAAGAGATAACACCCCCCCATTACTTCATGCTTCAGAAATGTGGAAAATGGTCCGTTTTCAAATGTTTTATTTTTGAACGTCAGTTCACATTTGTAGGTGGATCATCAGTGTTAGAGCTAAAATTAGCATGTTTAAAGTGATTTTCATGCTTCCAGGGGCCCTAAACACAAGATTTATGGAATGGTTAAAAGTGCATGAAAATGGCCAATTTACTCACTCTGAGTTCTCAAAAAGGGTTTCTTCACCCCGGGAAGTTAATTAAATACCATTTGGAGGCATTTAATGTTCGAGCCAAAACGGCTGATTTTCGACAAAAGAGATAACACCCCCCCATTACGTCATGCTTCAGAAATGTGGAAAATGGTCCGTTTTCAAATGTTTTATTTTTGAACGTCAGTTCACATTTGTAGGTGGATCATCAGTGTTAGAGCTAAAATTAGCATGTTTAACCACATGGCTGCTGCAGGGATTTTTGCCCTGTGCTGGAAAATGACTGATGCCATATATTCATGACGAGCTCAGCTCGTCATCAGCATACGACACCCGTGGGTGATGACGAGCTGAGCTCATCATCAGCAGCGAAAGGGTTAAAGTGATTTTCATGCTTACAGGGGCCCTAAACACAAGATTTATGGAATGGTTAAAAGTGCATGAAAATGGCCAATTTACTCACTCTGAGTTCTCAAAAAGGGTTTCTTCACCCCGGAAAGTTAATTAAATACCATTTGGAGGCATTTAATGTTCGAGCCAAAACGGCTGATTTTCGACAAAAGAGATAACACCCCCCCATTACGTCATGCTTCAGAAATGTGGAAAATGGTCCGTTTTCAAATGTTTTATTTTTGAACGTCAGTTCACATTTGTAGGTGGATCATCAGTGTTAGAGCTAAAATTGGCATGTTTAAAGTGATTTTCATGCTTTCAGGGGCCCTAAACACAAGATTTATGGAATGGTTAAAAGTGCATGAAAATGGCCAATTTACTCACTCTGAGTTCTCAAAAAAGGTTTCTTCATCCCGGGAAGTTAATTAAATACCATTTGGAGGCATTTCATGTTCGAGCTAAAACGGATGATTTTCGACAAAAGAGATAACACCCCCCCATTACGTCATGCTTCAGAAATGAGGAAAATGGTCCTTTTTCAAATGTTTTATTTTTGAACATCAGTTCACATTTGTAGGTGGATCATCAGTGTTAGAGCTAAAATTAGCACGTTTAAAGTGATTTTCATGCTTCCAGGTGCTCGGGAAGTGAATGAAATACTATTTGGAGGCATTTAATGTTCAAGCAAAAACAGCTGATTTTTGACAAAAGAGATAACACCCCCCATTACGTCATGCTTCAGAAATGTGGAAAATGGTCCGTTTTCAAATGTTTTATTTTTGAACGTCAGTTCACATTTGTAGGTGGATCATCAGTGTTAGAGCTAAAATTAGCATGTTTAACCACATGGCTGCTGCAGGGATTTTTGCCCTGTGCTGGAAAATGACTGATGCCATATATTCATGACGAGCTCAGCTCGTCATCAGCATACGACACCCGTGGGTGATGACGAGCTCAGCTCATCATCAGCAGCGAAAGGGTTAAAGTGATTTTCATGCTTACAGGGGCCCTAAACACAAGATTTATGGAATGGTTAAAAGTGCATGAAAATGGCCAATTTACTCACTCTGAGTTCTCAAAAAGGGTTTCTTCACCCCGGAAAGTTAATTAAATACCATTTGGAGGCATTTAATGTTCGAGCCAAAACGGCTGATTTTCGACAAAAGAGATAACACCCCCCCATTACGTCATGCTTCAGAAATGTGGAAAATGGTCCGTTTTCAAATGTTTTATTTTTGAACGTCAGTTCACATTTGTAGGTGGATCATCAGTGTTAGAGCTAAAATTGGCATGTTTAAAGTGATTTTCATGCTTTCAGGGGCCCTAAACACAAGATTTATGGAATGGTTAAAAGTGCATGAAAATGGCCAATTTACTCACTCTGAGTTCTCAAAAAAGGTTTCTTCATCCCGGGAAGTTAATTAAATACCATTTGGAGGCATTTCATGTTCGAGCTAAAACGGATGATTTTCGACAAAAGAGATAACACCCCCCCATTACGTCATGCTTCAGAAATGAGGAAAATGGTCCTTTTTCAAATGTTTTATTTTTGAACATCAGTTCACATTTGTAGGTGGATCATCAGTGTTAGAGCTAAAATTAGCACGTTTAAAGTGATTTTCATGCTTCCAGGTGCTCGGGAAGTGAATGAAATACTATTTGGAGGCATTTAATGTTCAAGCAAAAACAGCTGATTTTTGACAAAAGAGATAACACCCCCCATTACGTCATGCTTCAGAAATGTGGAAAATGGTCCGTTTTCAAATGTTTTATTTTTGAACGTCAGTTCACATTTGTAGGTGGATCATCAGTGTTAGAGCTAAAATTAGCATGTTTAAAGTGATTTTCATGCTTCCAGGGGCTCGGGAAGTTAATTAAATACCATTTGGAGGCATTTAATGTTCGAGCAAAAACGGCTGATTTTCGACAAAAGAGATAACACCCCCCCACTACGTCATGCTTCAGAAATGTGGAAAATGGTCCGTTTTCAAATGTTTTATTTTTGAACGTCAGTTCACATTTGTAGGTGGATCATCAGTGTTAGAGCTAAAATTAGCATGTTTAAAGTGATTTTCATGCTTCCAGGGGCTCGGGAAGTGAATTAAAAACTATTTGGAGGCATTTAATGTTCAAGCAAAAACAGCTGAATTTTCACAAAAGAGATAACACCCCCCCATTATGTCATGCTTCAGAAATGTGGAAAATGGTCCGTTTTCAAATGTTTTATTTTTGAACGTCAGTTCACATTTGTAGGTGGATCGTCAGTGTTAGAGCTAAAATTAGCATGTTTAATGTGATTTTCATGCTTCCGGGGGCTCGGGAAGTGAATTAGATACTATTTGGAGGCATTTAATGTTCAAGCAAAAACAGCTGATTTTTGACAAAAGAGATAACACCCCCCCATTACGTCATGCTTCAGAAATGTGGAAAATGGTCCGTTTTCAGATGTTTTATTTTTGAACGTCAGTTCACATTTGTAGGTGGATCATTAGTGTTAGAGCTAAAATTTGCATGTTTAAAGTGATTTTCATGCTTCCAGGGGCCCTAAACACAAGATTTATGGAATGGTTAAAAGTGCATGAAAATGGCCAATTTACTCACTCTGAGTTCTCAAAAAGGGTTTCTTCACCCCGGGAAGTTAATTAAATACCATTTGGAGGCATTTAATGTTTGAGCTAAAACGGATGATTTTCGACAAAAGAGATAACACCCCCCTATTACGTCATGCTTCAGAAATGTGGAAAATGGTCTGTTTTCAAATGTTTTATTTTTGAACGTCAGTTCACATTTGTAGGTGGATCATCAGTGTTAGAGCTAAAATTAGCATGTTTAAGGTGATTTTCATGCTTCCCGGGGCCCTAAACACAAGATTTATGGAATGGTTAAAAGTGCATGAAAATGGCCAATTTACTCACTCTGAGTTCTCAAAAAGGGTTTCTTTACCTCGGGAAGTTAATTAAATACCATTTGGAGGCATTTAATGTTCGAGCCAAAATGGCTGATTTTCGACAAAAGAGATAACACCCCCCCATTACGTCATGCTTCAGAAATGTGGAAAATGGTCCGTTTTCAAATGTTTTATTTTTGAACGTCAGTTCACATTTGTAGGGGGATCATCAGTGTTAGAGCTAAAATTAGCATGTTTAAAGTGATTTTCATGCTTCCAGGGGCTCGGGAAGTGAATTAAATACTATTTGGAGGCATTTAATGTTCAAGCAAAAACAGCTGATTTTTGACAAAAGAGATAACACCCCCCCATTACGTCATGCTTCAGAAATGTGGAAAATGGTCCGTTTTCAAATGTTTTATTTTTGAACGTCAGTTCACATTTGTAGGTGGATCATCAGTGTTAGAGCTAAAATTAGCATGTTTAAAGTGATTTTCATGCTTCCAGGGGCCCTAAACACAAGATTTATGGAATGGTTAAAACTGCATGACAATGGCCAATTTACTCACTCTGAGTTCTCAAAAAGGGTTTCTTTACCCCGGGAAGTTAATTAAATACCATTTGGATGCATTTAATGTTCGAGCCAAAACGGCTGATTTTCGACAAAAGAGATAACACCCCCCATTACGTCATGCTTCAGAAATGTGGAAAATGGTCCGTTTTCAAATGTTTTATTTTTGAACGTCAGTTCACATTTGTAGGTGGATCATCAGTGTTAGAGCTAAAATTAGCATGTTTAAAGTGATTTTCATGCTTCCAGGGGCCCTAAACACAAGATTTATGGAATGGTTAAAAGTCCATGAAAATGGCCAATTTACTCACTCTGAGTTCTCAAAAAGGGTTTCTTCACCCCGGGAAGTTAATTAAATACCATTTGGAGGCATTTAATGTTCGAGCCAAAACGGCTGATTTTCGACAAAAGAGATAACACCCCCCCATTACGTCATGCTTCAGAAATGTGGAAAATGGTCCGTTTTCAAATGTTTTATTTTTGAATGTCAGTTCACATTTGTAGGTGGATCATCAGTGTTAGAGCTAAAATTAGCATGTTTAAAGTGATTTTCATGCTTCCAGGGGCTCGGGAAGTGAATTAAATACTATTTGGAGGCATTTAATGTTCAAGCAAAAACAGCTGATTTTTGACAAAAGAGATAACACCCCCCCCATTACTTTATGCTTCAGAAATGTGGAAAATGGTCCGTTTTCAAATGTTTTATTTTTGAACGTCAGTTCACATTTGTAGGTGGATCATCAGTGTTAGAGCTAAAATTAGCATGTTTAAAGTGATTTTCATGCTTCCAGGGGCCCTAAACACAAGATTTATGGAATGGTTAAAAGTGCATGAAAATGGTCAATTTACTCACTCTGAGTTCTCAAAAAGGGTTTCTTCACCCCGGGTGAGTTAATTAAATACCATTTGGAGGCATTTAATGTTCGAGCAAAAACGGCTGATTTTCGACAAAAGAGATAACACCCCCCCATTACGTCATGCTTCAGAAATGTGGAAAATGGTCCGTTTTCAAATGTTTTATTTTTGAATGTCAGTTCACGTTTGTAGGTGGATCATCAGTGTTAGAGCTAAAATTAGCATGTTTAAAGTGATTTTCATGCTTTCAGGGGCCCTAAACACAAAATTTATGGAATGGTTAAAAGTGCATGAAAATGGTCAATTTACTCACTCTGAGTTCTCAAAAAGGGTTTCTTCACCCCGGGTGAGTTAATTAAATACCATTTGGAGGCATTTAATGTTCGAGCTAAAACGGATGATTTTCAAAAAAAGAGATAACACCCCCCATTACGTCATGCTTCAGAAATGTGGAAAATGGTCCGTTTTCAAATGTTTTATTTTGAACGTCAGTTCACATTTGTAGGTGGATCATCAGTGTTAGAGCTAAAATTAGCATGTTTAAAGTGATTTTCATGCTTCCAGGGGCTCGGGAAGTGAATTAAATACTATTTGGAGGCATTTAATGTTCAAGCAAAAACAGCTGATTTTTGACAAAAGAGATAACACCCCCCCATTATGTCATGCTTCAGAAATGTGGAAAATGGTCCGTTTTCAAATGTTTTATTTTTGAACGTCAGTTCACAATTTTAGGTGGATCATCAGTGTTAGAGCTAAAATTAGCATGTTTAAAGTGATTTTCATGCTTCCAGCGGCGCTAAACACAAGATTTATGGAATGGTTAAAAGTGCATGAAAATGGCCAATTTACTCACTCTGAGTTCTCAAAAAGGGTTTCTTCACCCCGGGAAGTTAATTAAATACCATTTGGAGGCATTTAATGTTTGAGCTAAAACGGATGATTTTCGACAAAAGAGATAACACCCCCCTATTACGTCATGCTTCAGAAATGTGGAAAATGGTCTGTTTTCAAATGTTTTATTTTTGAACGTCAGTTCACATTTGTAGGTGGATCATCAGTGTTAGAGCTAAAATTAGCATGTTTAAGGTGATTTTCATGCTTCCCGGGGCCCTAAACACAAGATTTATGGAATGGTTAAAAGTGCATGAAAATGGCCAATTTACTCACTCTGAGTTCTCAAAAAGGGTTTCTTTACCTCGGGAAGTTAATTAAATACCATTTGGAGGCATTTAATGTTCGAGCCAAAATGGCTGATTTTCGACAAAAGAGATAACACCCCCCCATTACGTCATGCTTCAGAAATGTGGAAAATGGTCCGTTTTCAAATGTTTTATTTTTGAACGTCAGTTCACATTTGTAGGGGGATCATCAGTGTTAGAGCTAAAATTAGCATGTTTAAAGTGATTTTCATGCTTCCAGGGGCTCGGGAAGTGAATTAAATACTATTTGGAGGCATTTAATGTTCAAGCAAAAACAGCTGATTTTTGACAAAAGAGATAACACCCCCATTACGTCATGCTTCAGAAATGTGGAAAATGGTCCGTTTTCAAATGTTTTATTTTTGAACGTCAGTTCACATTTGTAGGTGGATCATCAGTGTTAGAGCTAAAATTAGCATGTTTAAAGTGATTTTCATGCTTCCAGGGGCCCTAAACACAAGATTTATGGAATGGTTAAAACTGCATGACAATGGCCAATTTACTCACTCTGAGTTCTCAAAAAGGGTTTCTTTACCCCGGGAAGTTAATTAAATACCATTTGGAGGCATTTAATGTTCGAGCCAAAACGGCTGATTTTCGACAAAAGAGATAACACCCCCCATTACGTCATGCTTCAGAAATGTGGAAAATGGTCCGTTTTCAAATGTTTTATTTTTGAACGTCAGTTCACATTTGTAGGTGGATCATCAGTGTTAGAGCTAAAATTAGCATGTTTAAAGTGATTTTCATGCTTCCAGGGGCCCTAAACACAAGATTTATGGAATGGTTAAAAGTCCATGAAAATGGCCAATTTACTCACTCTGAGTTCTCAAAAAGGGTTTCTTCACCCCGGGAAGTTAATTAAATACCATTTGGAGGCATTTAATGTTCGAGCCAAAACGGCTGATTTTCGACAAAAGAGATAACACCCCCCCATTACGTCATGCTTCAGAAATGTGGAAAATGGTCCGTTTTCAAATGTTTTATTTTTGAATGTCAGTTCACATTTGTAGGTGGATCATCAGTGTTAGAGCTAAAATTAGCATGTTTAAAGTGATTTTCATGCTTCCAGGGGCTCGGGAAGTGAATTAAATACTATTTGGAGGCATTTAATGTTCAAGCAAAAACAGCTGATTTTTGACAAAAGAGATAACACCCCCCCATTACTTTATGCTTCAGAAATGTGGAAAATGGTCCGTTTTCAAATGTTTTATTTTTGAACGTCAGTTCACATTTGTAGGTGGATCATCAGTGTTAGAGCTAAAATTAGCATGTTTAAAGTGATTTTCATGCTTTCAGGGGCCCTAAAAACAAAATTTATGGAATGGTTAAAAGTGCATGAAAATGGTCAATTTACTCACTCTGAGTTCTCAAAAAGGGTTTCTTCACCCCGGGAAGTTAATTAAATACCATTTGGAGGCATTTAATGTTCGAGCAAAAACGGCTGATTTTCGACAAAAGAGATAACACCCCCCCATTACGTCATGCTTCAGAAATGTGGAAAATGGTCCGTTTTCAAATGTTTTATTTTTGAATGTCAGTTCACGTTTGTAGGTGGATCATCAGTGTTAGAGCTAAAATTAGCATGTTTAAAGTGATTTTCATGCTTTCAGGGGCCCTAAACACAAAATTTATGGAATGGTTAAAAGTGCATGAAAATGGCCAATTTACTCACTCTGAGTTCTCAAAAAAGGTTTCTTCATCCCGGGAAGTTAATTAAATACCATTTGGAGGTATTTAATGTTCGAGCTAAAACGGATGATTTTCAAAAAAAGAGATAACACCCCCCATTACGTCATGCTTCAGAAATGTGGAAAATGGTCCGTTTTCAAATGTTTTATTTTGAACGTCAGTTCACATTTGTAGGTGGATCATCAGTGTTAGAGCTAAAATTAGCATGTTTAAAGTGATTTTCATGCTTCCAGGGGCTCGGGAAGTGAATTAAATACTATTTGGAGGCATTTAATGTTCAAGCAAAAACAGCTGATTTTTGACAAAAGAGATAACACCCCCCCATTACGTCATGCTTCAGAAATGTGGAAAATGGTCCGTTTTCAAATGTTTTATTTTTGAACGTCAGTTCACATTTGTAGGTGGATCATCAGTGTTAGAGCTAAAATTAGCATGTTTAAAGTGATTTTCATGCTTCCAGCGGCGCTAAACACAAGATTTATGGAATGGTTAAAAGTGCATGAAAATGGCCAATTTACTCACTCTGAGTTCTCAAAAAGGGTTTCTTCACCCCGGGAAGTTAATTAAATACCATTTGGAGGCATTTAATGTTTGAGCTAAAACGGATGATTTTCGACAAAAGAGATAACACCCCCCTATTACGTCATGCTTCAGAAATGTGGAAAATGGTCTGTTTTCAAATGTTTTATTTTTGAACGTCAGTTCACATTTGTAGGTGGATCATCAGTGTTAGAGCTAAAATTAGCATGTTTAAGGTGATTTTCATGCTTCCCGGGGCCCTAAACACAAGATTTATGGAATGGTTAAAAGTGCATGAAAATGGCCAATTTACTCACTCTGAGTTCTCAAAAAGGGTTTCTTCACCCCGGGAAGTTAATTAAATACCATTTGGAGGCATTTAATGTTCGAGCCAAAACGGCTGATTTTCGACAAAAGAGATAACACCCCCCCATTACGTCATGCTTCAGAAATGTGGAAAATGGTCCGTTTTCAAAATTTTTATTTTTGAACGTCAGTTCACATTTGTAGGTGGATCATCAGTGTTAGAGCTAAAATTAGCATGTTTAAAGTGATTTTCATGCTTCCAGGGGCTCGGGAAGTGAATTAAATACTATTTGGAGGCATTTAATGTTCAAGCAAAAACAGCAGATTTTTGACAAAAGAGATAACACCCCCCCATTACGTCATGCTTCAGAAATGTGGAAAATGGTCCGTTTTCAAATGTTTTATTTTTGAACGTCAGTTCACATTTGTAGGTGGATCATCAGTGTTAGAGCTAAAATTAGCATGTTGAAAGTGATTTTCATGCTTCCAGGGGCCCTAAACACAAGATTTATGGAATGGTTAAAAGTGCTTGAAAATGGCCAATTTACTCACTCTGAGTTCTCAAAAAGGGTTTCTTTACCCCGGGAAGTTAATTAAATACCATTTGGAGGCATTTAATGTTCGAGCCAAAACGGCTGATTTTCGACAAAAGAGATAACACCCCCCCATTACGTCATGCTTCAGAAATGTGGAAAATGGTCCGTTTTCAAATGTTTTATTTTTGAACGTCAGTTCACATTTGTAGGTGGATCATCAGTGTTAGAGCTAAAATTAGCATGTTTAAAGTGATTTTCATGCTTCCAGGGGCTCGGAAAGTGAATTAAATACTATTTGGAGGCATTTAATGTTCAAGCAAAAAAAGCTGATTTTTGACAAAAGAGATAACACCCCCCCCATTACGTCATGCTTCAGAAATGTGGAAAATGGTCCGTTTTCAAATGTTTTATTTTTGAACGTCAGTTCACATTTGTAGGTGGATCATCAGTGTTAGAGCTAAAATTAGCATGTTTAAAGTGATTTTCATGCTTCCAGGGGCCCTAAACACAAGATTTATGGAATGGTTAAAAGTGCATGAAAATGGCCAATTTAATCACTCTGAGTTCTCAAAAAGGGTTTCTTCACCCCGGGAAGTTAATTAAATACCATTTGGAGGCATTAAATGTTCGAGCCAAAACGGCTGATTTTCGACAAAAGAGATAACACCCCCCATTACGTCATGCTTCAGAAATGTGGAAAATGGTCCGTTTTCAAATGTTTTATTTTTGAACGTCAGTTCACATTTGTAGGTGGATCATCAGTTTTAGAGCTAAAATTAGCATGTTTAAAGTGATTTTCATGCTTCCAGGGGCTCGGGAAGTGAATTAAAAACTATTTGGAGGCATTTAATGTTCAAGCAAAAACAGCTGATTTTTGACAAAAGAGATAACACCCCCCCATTACGTCATGCTTCAGAAATGTGGAAAATGGTCAGTTTTCAAATGTTTTATTTTTGAACGTCAGTTCACATTTGTAGGTGGATCATCAGTGTTAGAACTAAAATTAGCATGTTTCAAGTGATTTTCATGCTTCCAGGGGCCCTAAACACAAGATTTATGGAATGGTTGAAAGTGCATGAAAATGGCCAATTTACTCACTCTGAGTTCTCAAAAAGGGTTTCTTTACCCCGGGAAGTTAATTAAATACCATTTGGAGGCATTTAATGTTCGAGCCAAAACGGCTGATTTTCAACAAAAGAGATAACACCCCCCATTACGTCATGCTCCAGAAATGTGGAAAATGGTCCGTTTTCAAATGTTTTATTTTTGAACGTCAGTTCACATTTGTAGGTGGATCATCAGTGTTAGAGCTAAAATTAGCATGTTTAAAGTGATTTTCATGCTTCCAGGGGCTCGGAAAGTGAATTAAATACTATTTGGAGGCATTTAATGTTCAAGCAAAAAAAGCTATTTTTTGACAAAAGAGATAACACCCCCCATTACGTCATGCTTCAGAAATGTGGAAAATGGTCCGTTTTCAAATGTTTTATTTTCGAACGTCAGTTCACATTTGTAGGTGGATCATCAGTGTTAGAGCTAAAATTAGCATGTTTAAAGTGATTTTCATGCTTCCAGGGGCCCTAAACACAAGATTTATGGAATGGTTAAAAGTGCATGAAAATGGCCAATTTACTCACTCTGAGTTCTCAAAAAGGGTTTCTTCACCCCGGGAAGTTAATTAAATACCATTTGGAGGCATTTAATGTTCGAGCCAAAACGGCTGATTTTCGACAAAAGAGATAACACCCCCCCATTACGTCATGCTTCAGAAATGTGGAAAATGGTCCGTTTTCAAATGTTTTATTTTTGAACGTCAGTTCACATTTGTAGGTGGATCATCAGTGTTAGAGCTAAAATTAGCATGTTTAAAGTGATTTTCATGCTTCCAGGGGCTCGGGAAGTGAATTAAATACTATTTGGAGGCATTTAATGTTCAAGCAAAAACAGCTGATTTTTGACAAAAGAGATAACACCCCCCCATTACTTCATGCTTCAGAAATGTGGAAAATGGTCCGTTTTCAAATTTTTTATTTTTGAACGTCAGTTCACATTTGTAGGTGGATCATCAGTGTTAGAGCTAAAATTAGCATGTTTAAAGTGATTTTCATGCTTCCAGGGGCCCTAAACACAAGATTTATGGAATGGTTAAAAGTGCATGAAAATGGCCAATTTACTCACTCTGAGTTCTCAAAAAGGGTTTCTTCACCCCGGGAAGTTAATTAAATACCATTTGGAGGCATTTAATGTTCGAGCAAAAACGGCTGATTTTCATCTAAAGAGATAACACCCCCCATTACGTCATGCTTCAGAAATGTGGAAAATGGTCCGTTTTCAAATGTTTTATTTTTTAATGTCAGTTCACGTTTGTAGGTGGATCATCAGTGTTACAGCTAAAATTAGCATGTTTAAAGTGATTTTCATGCTTTCAGGGGCCCTAAACACAAGATTTATGGAATGTTTAAAAGTGCATGAAAATGGCCAATTTACTCACTCTGAGTTCTCAAAAAAGGTTTCTTCATCCCGGGAAGTTAATTAAATACCATTTGGAGGCATTTAATGTTCGAGCTAAAACGGATGATTTTCGACAAAAGAGATAACACCCCCCCATTATGTCATGCTTCAGAAATGTGGAAAATGGTCCGTTTTCAAATGTTTTATTTTTGAAAGTCAGTTCACATTTGTAGGTGGATCATCAGTGTTAGAGCTAAAATTAGCATGTTTAAAGTGATTTTCATGCTTCCAGGGGCCCTAAACACAAGATTTATGGAATGGTTAAAAGTGCATGAAAATGGCCAATTTACTCACTCTGAGTTCTCAAAAAAGGTTTCTTCATCCCGGGAAGTTAATTAAATACCATTTGGAGGCATTTAATGTTCGAGCTAAAACGGATGATTTTCGACAAAAGAGATAACACCCCCCTATTACGTCATGCTTCAGAAATGTGGAAAATGGTCCGTTTTCAAATGTTTTATTTTTGAACATCAGTTCACATTTGTAGGTGGATCATCAGTGTTAGAGCTAAAATTAGCATGTTTAAAGTGATTTTCATGCTTCCAGGGGCTCGGGAAGTGAATTAAATACTATTTGGAGGCATTTAATGTTCAAGCAAAAACAGCTGATTTTTGACAAAAGAGATAACACCCCCCCATTACGTCATGCTTCAGAAATGTGGAAAATGGTCCGTTTTCAAATGTTTTATTTTTGAACGTCAGTTCACGTTTGTAGGTGGATCATCAGTGTTAGAGCTAAAATTAGCATGTTTAAAGTGATTTTCATGCTTTCAGGGGCCCTAAACACAAGATTTATGGAATGGTTAAAAGTGCATGAAAATGGCCAAATTACTCACTCTGAGTTCTCAAAATAGGTTTCTTCATCCCGGGAAGTTAATTAAATACCATTTAGAGGCATTTCATGTTCGAGCTAAAACGGATGATTTTCGACAAAAGAGATAACACCCCCCCATTACGTCATGCTTCAGAAATGTGGAAACTGGTCCTTTTTCAAATGTTTTATTTTTGAACATCAGTTGACATTTGTAGGTGGATCATCAGTGTTAGAGCTAAAATTAGCACGTTTAAAGTGATTTTCATGCTTCCTGGTGCTCGGGAAGTGAATTAAATACTATTTGGAGGCATTTAATGTTCAAGCAAAAACAGCTGATTTTTGACAAAAGAGATAACACCCCCCATTACGTCATGCTTCAGAAATGTGGAAAATGGTCCGTTTTCAAATGTTTTATTTTTGAACGTCAGTTCACATTTTTAGGTGGATCATCAGTGTTAGAGCTAAAATTAGCATCTTTAAAGTGATTTTCATGCTTCCAGGGGCTCGGGAAGTTAATTAAATACCATTTGGAGGCATTTAATGTTCGAGCAAAAACGGCTGATTTTCGACAAAAGAGATAACACCCCCCCATTACGTCATGCTTCAGAAATGTGGAAAATGGTCAGTTTTCAAATGTTTTATTTTTGAACGTCAGTTCACATTTGTAGGTGGATCATCAGTGTTAGAGCTAAAATTAGCATGTTTAAAGTGATTTTCATGCTTCCAGGGGCCCTAAACACAAGATTTATGGAATGGTTAAAAGTGCATGAAAATGGCCAATTTACTTACCCTGAGTTCTCAAAAAAGGTTTCTTCATCCCGGGAAGTTAATTAAATACCATTTGGAGGCATCTAATGTTCGAGCTAAAACGGATGATTTTCGACAAAAGAGATAACACCCCCCCATTACGTCATGCTTCAGAAATGTGGAAAATGGTCCGTTTTCAAATGTTTTATTTTTGAACGTCAGTTCACATTTGTAAGTGGATCATCAGTGTTAGAGCTAAAATGAGCATGTTTAAAGTGATTTTCATGCTTCCAGGGGCTCAGGAAGTGAATTAAAAACTATTTGGAGGCATTTAATGTTCAAGCAAAAACAGCTGATTTTTGACAAAAGAGATAACACCCCCCCATTACGTCATGCTTCAGAAATGTGGAAAATGGTCCGTTTTCAAATGTTTTATTTTTGAACGTCAGTTCATATTTGTAGGTGGATCATCAGTGTTAGAGCTAAAATTAGCATGTTTAAAGTGATTTTCATGCTTCCGGGGGCTCGGGAAGTGAATTAAATACTATTTGGAGGCATTTAATGTTCAAGCAAAAACAGCTGATTTTTGACAAAAGAGATAACACTCCCCCATTACGTCATGCTTCAGAAATGTGGAAAATGGTCCGTTTTCAAATGTTTTATTTTTGAACGTCAGTTCACATTTGTATGTGGATCATCAGTGTTAGAGCTAAAATTAGCATGTTTAAAGTGATTTTCATGCTTCCAGGGGCCCTAAACACAAGATTTATGGAATGGTTAAAAGTGCATGAAAATGGCCAATTTACTCACTCTGAGTTCTCAAAAAGGGTTTCTTCACCCCGGGAAGTTAATTAAATACCATTTGGAGGCATTTAATGTTCGAGCCAAAACGGCTGATTTTCGACAAAAGAGATAACACCCCCCCCATTACGTCATGCTTCAGAAATGTGGAAAATGGTCCGTTTTCAAATGTTTTATTTTTGAACGTCAGTTCACATTTGTAGGTGGATCATCAGTGTTAGAGCTAAAATTAGCATGTTTAAAGTGATTTTCATGCTTCCAGGGGCTCGGGAAGTGAATTAAAAACTATTTGGAGGCATTTAATGTTCAAGCAAAAACAGCTGATTTTTGACAAAAGAGATAACACCCCCCCATGACGTCATGCTTCAGAAATGAGGAAAATGGTCCGTTTTCAAATGTTTTATTTTTGAACGTCAGTTCACATTTGTAGGTGGATCATCAGTGTTAGAGCTAAAATTAGCATGTTTAAAGTGATTTTCATGCTTCCAGGGGCCCTAAACACAAGATTTATGGAATGGTTAAAAGTGCATGAAAATGGCCAATTTACTCACTCTGAGTTCTCAAAAAAGGTTTCTTCATCCCGGGAAGTTAATTAAATACCATTTGGAGGCATTTAATGTTCGAGCTAAAACGGATGATTTTCGACAAAAGAGATAACACCCCCCCATTACGTCAAGCTTCAGAAATGTGGAAAATGGTCCGTTTTCAAATGTTTTATTTTTGAACGTCAGTTCACATTTGTAGGTGGATCATCAGTGTTAGAGCTAAAATTAGCATTTTTTAAAGTGATTTTCATGCTTCCAGGGGCTCGGGAAGTTAATTAAATACCATTTGGAGGCATTTAATGTTCGAGCAAAAACGGCTGATTTTCGACAAAAGAGATAACACCCCCCCATTACGTCATGCTTCAGAAATGTGGAAAATGGTCCGTTTTCAAATGTTTAATTTTTGAACGTCAGTTCACATTTGTAGGTGGATCATCAGTGTTAGAGCTAAAATTAGCATGTTTAAAGTGATTGTCATGCTTTCAGGGGCCCTAAACACAAGATTTATGGAATGGTTAAAAGTGCATGAAAATGGCCAATTAACTCACTCTGAGTTCTCAAAAAAGGTTTCTTCATCCCGGGAAGTTAATTAAATACCATTTGGAGGCATTTAATGTTCGAGCTAAAACGGATGATTTTCGACAAAAGAGTTAACACCCCCCCATTACGTCATGCTTCAGAAATGTTTAAAATGGTCCGTTTTCAAATGTTTTATTTTTGAACGTCAGTTCACATTTGTAGGTGGATCATCAGTGTTAGAGCTAAAATTAGCATGTTTAACCACATGGCTGCTGCAGGGATTTTTGCCCTGTGCTGGAAAATGACTGATGCCATATATTCATGACGAGCTCAGCTCGTCATCAGCATACGACACCCGTGGGTGATGACGAGCTGAGCTCATCATCAGCAGCGAAAGGGTTAAAGTGATTTTCATGCTTACAGGGGCCCTAAACACAAGATTTATGGAATGGTTAAAAGTGCATGAAAATGGCCAATTTACTCACTCTGAGTTCTCAAAAAGGGTTTCTTCACCCCGGAAAGTTAATTAAATACCATTTGGAGGCATTTAATGTTCGAGCCAAAACGGCTGATTTTCGACAAAAGAGATAACACCCCCCCATTACGTCATGCTTCAGAAATGTGGAAAATGGTCCGTTTTCAAATGTTTTATTTTTGAACGTCAGTTCACATTTGTAGGTGGATCATCAGTGTTAGAGCTAAAATTGGCATGTTTAAAGTGATTTTCATGCTTTCAGGGGCCCTAAACACAAGATTTATGGAATGGTTAAAAGTGCATGAAAATGGCCAATTTACTCACTCTGAGTTCTCAAAAAAGGTTTCTTCATCCCGGGAAGTTAATTAAATACCATTTGGAGGCATTTCATGTTCGAGCTAAAACTGATGATTTTCGACAAAAGAGATAACACCCCCCCATTACGTCATGCTTCAGAAATGAGGAAAATGGTCCTTTTTCAAATGTTTTATTTTTGAACATCAGTTCACATTTGTAGGTGGATCATCAGTGTTAGAGCTAAAATTAGCACGTTTAAAGTGATTTTCATGCTTCCAGGTGCTCGGGAAGTGAATGAAATACTATTTGGAGGCATTTAATGTTCAAGCAAAAACAGCTGATTTTTGACAAAAGAGATAACACCCCCCATTACGTCATGCTTCAGAAATGTGGAAAATGGTCCGTTTTCAAATGTTTTATTTTTGAACGTCAGTTCACATTTGTAGGTGGATCATCAGTGTTAGAGCTAAAATTAGCATGTTTAAAGTGATTTTCATGCTTTCAGGGGCTCGGGAAGTTAATTAAATACCATTTGGAGGCATTTAATGTTCGAGCAAAAACGGCTGATTTTCGACAAAAGAGATAACACCCCCCCATTACGTCATGCTTCAGAAATGTGGAAAATGGTCCGTTTTCAAATGTTTTATTTTTGAACGTCAGTTCACATTTGTAGGTGGATCATCAGTGTTAGAGCTAAAATTAGCATGTTTAAAGTGATTTTCATGCTTCCAGGGGCTCGGGAAGTGAATTAAAAACTATTTGGAGGCATTTATTGTTCAAGCAAAAACAGCTGAATTTTCACAAAAGAGATAACACCCCCCCATTATGTCATGCTTCAGAAATGTGGAAAATGGTCCGTTTTCAAATGTTTTATTTTTGAACGTCAGTTCACATTTGTAGGTGGATCATCAGTGTTAGAGCTAAAATTAGCATGTTTAATGTGATTTTCATGCTTCCGGGGGCTAGGGAAGTGAATTAAATACTATTTGGAGGCATTTAATGTTCAAGCAAAAACAGCTGATTTTTGACAAAAGAGATAACACCCCCCCATTACGTCATGCTTCAGAAATGTGGAAAATGGTCCGTTTTCAGATGTTTTATTTTTGAACGTCAGTTCACATTTGTAGGTGGATCATTAGTGTTAGAGCTAAAATTTGCATGTTTAAAGTGATTTTCATGCTTCCAGGGGCCCTAAACACAAGATTTATTGAATGGTTAAAAGTGCATGAAAATGGCCAATTTACTCACTCTGAGTTATCAAAAAGGTTTCTTCATCCCGGGAAGTTAATTAAATACCATTTGGAGGCATTTAATGTTCGAGCTAAAACGGATGATTTTCGACAAAAGAGATAACACCCCCCTATCACGTCATGCTTCAAAAATGTGGAAAATGGTCCGTTTTCAAATGTTTTATTTTTGAATGTCAGTTCACATTTGTAGGTGGATCATCAGTGTTAGAGCTAAAATTAGCATGTTTAAAGTTATTTTCATGCTTCCAGGGGCCCTAAACACAAGATTTATGGAATGGTTAAAAGTGCATGAAAATGGCCAATTTACTCACTCTGAGTTCTCAAAAAGGGTTTTATCACCGCGGGAAGTTAATTAAATACCATTTGGAGGCATTTAAGGTTCGAGCCAAAACGGCTGATTTTCTACAAAAGAGATAACACCCCCCCATTACGTCATGCTTCAGAAATGTGGAAAATGGTCCATTTTCAAATGTTTTATTTTTGAACTTCAGTTCACATTTGTAGGTGGATCATCAGTGTTAGAGCTAAAATTAGCATGTTTAAAGTGATTTTCATGCTTCCAGGGGCTCGGGAAGTGAATTAAATACTATTTGGAGGCATTTAATGTTCAAGCAAAAAAAGCTGATTTTTGACAAAAGAGATAACACCCCCCCATTACGTCATGCTTCAGAAATGTGGAAAATGGTCCGTTTTCAAATGTTTTATTTTTGAACGTCAGTTCACATTTGTAGGTGGATCATCAGTGTTAGAGCTAAAATTAGCATGTTTAAAGTGATTTTCATGCTTCCAGGGGCCCTAAACACAAGATTTATGGAATGGTTAAAAGTGCATGACAATGGCCAATTTACTCACTCTGAGTTCTCAAAAAGGGTTTCTTTACCCCGGGAAGTTAATTAAATACCATTTGGAGGCATTTAATGTTCGAGCCAAAATGGCTGATTTTCGACAAAAGAGATAACACCCCCACATTACGTCATGCTTCAGAAATGTGGAAAATGGTCCGTTTTCAAATGTTTTATTTTTGAATGTCAGTTCACGTTTGTAGGTGGATCATCAGTGTTAGAGCTAAAATTAGCATGTTTAAAGTGATTTTCATGCTTTCAGGGGCCCTAAACACAAGATTTATGGAATGGTTAAAAGTGCATGAAAATGGCCAATTTACTCACTCTGAGTTCTCAAAAAGGGTTTCTTCACCCCGGGAAGTTAATTAAATACAATTTGGAGGCATTTAATGTTCGAGCAAAAACGGCTGATTTTCGACAAAAGAGATAACACCCCCCCATTACGTCATGCTTCAGAAATGTGGAAAATGGTCCGTTTTCAAATGTTTTATTTTTGAACGTCAGTTTACGTTTGTAGGTGGATCATCAGTGTTAGAGCTAAAATTAGCATGTTTAAAGTGATTTTCATGCTTCCAGGGGCCCTAAACACAAGATTTATGGAATGGTTAAAAGTGCATGAAAATGGCCAATTTACTCACTCTGAGTTCTCAAAAAAGGTTTCTTCATCCCGGGAAGTTAATTAAATACCATTTGGAGGCATTTAATGTTCGAGCTAAAACGGATGATTTTCGACAAAAGAGATAACACCCCCCCATTACGTCATGCTTCAGAAATGTGGAAAATGGTCCGTTTTCAAATGTTTTATTTTTGAACGTCAGTTCACATTTGTAGGTGGATCATCAGTGTTAGAGCTAAAATTAGCATGTTTAAAGTGATTTTCATGCTTCCAGGGGCTCGGGAAGTTAATTAAATACCATTTGGAGGCATTTAATGTTCGAGCAAAAACGGCTGATTTTCGACAAAAGAGATAACACCCCCCCCATTACGTCATGCTTCAGAAATGTGGAAAATGGTCCGTTTTCAAATGTTTAATTTTTGAACGTCAGTTCACATTTGTAGGTGGATCATCAGTGTTAGAGCTAAAATTAGCATGTTTAAAGTGATTGTCATGCTTTCAGGGGCCCTAAACACAAGATTTATGGAATGGTTAAAAGTGCATGAAAATGGCCAATTTACTCACTCTGAGTTCTCAAAAAAGGTTTCTTCATCCCGGGAAGTTAATTAAATACCATTTGGAGGCATTTAATGTTCGAGCTAAAACGGATGATTTTCGACAAAAGAGTTAACACCCCCCCATTACGTCATGCTTCAGAAATGTTTAAAATGGTCCGTTTTCAAATGTTTTATTTTTGAACGTCAGTTCACATTTGTAGGTGGATCATCAGTGTTAGAGCTAAAATTAGCATGTTTAACCACATGGCTGCTGCGGGGATTTTTGCCCTGTGCTGGAAAATGACTGATGCCATATATTCATGACGAGCTCAGCTCGTCATCAGCACACGACACCCGTGGGTGATGACGAGCTGAGCTCGTCATCAGCAGCGAAAGGGTTAAAGTGATTTTCATGCTTACAGGGGCCCTAAACACAAGATTTATGGAATGGTTAAAAGTGCATGAAAATGGCCAATTTACTCACTCTGAGTTCTCAAAAAGGGTTTCTTCACCCCGGAAAGTTAATTAAATACCATTTGGAGGCATTTAATGTTCGAGCCAAAACGGCTGATTTTCGACAAAAGAGATAACACCCCCCCCATTACGTCATGCTTCAGAAATGTGGAAAATGGTCCGTTTTCAAATGTTTTATTTTTGAACGTCAGTTCACATTTGTAGGTGGATCATCAGTGTTAGAGCTAAAATTAGCATGTTTAAAGTGATTTTCATGCTGCCAGGGGCTCGGAAAGTGAATTTAATACTATTTGGAGGCATTTAATGTTCAAGCAAAAACAGCTGATTTTTGACAAAAGAGATAACACCCCCCCATTACTTCATGTTTCTGAAATGTGGAAAATGGTCCATTTTCAAATGTTTTATTTTTGAACGTCAGTTCACATTTGTAGGTGGATCATCAGTGTTAGAGCTAAAATTAGCATGTTTAACCACATGGCTGCTGCGGGGATTTTTGCCCTGTGCTGGAAAATGACTGATGCCATATATTCATGACGAGCTCAGCTCGTCATCAGCACACGACACCCGTGGGTGATGACGAGCTGAGCTCGTCATCAGCAGCGAAAGGGTTAAAGTGATTTTCATGCTTACAGGGGCCCTAAACACAAGATTTATGGAATGGTTAAAAGTGCATGAAAATGGCCAATTTACTCACTCTGAGTTCTCAAAAAAGGTTTCTTCATCCCGGGAAGTTAATTAAATACCATTTGGAGACATTTAATGTTCGAGCTAAAACGGATGATTTTCGACAAAAGAGATAACACCCCCCCATTACGTCATGCTTCAGAAATGTGGAAAATGGTCCGTTTTCAAATGTTTTATTTTTGAACGTCAGTTCACATTTGTAGGTGGATCATCAGTGTTAGAGCTAAAATTGGCATGTTTAAAGTGATTTTCATGCTTTCAGGGGCCCTAAACACAAGATTTATGGAATGGTTAAAAGTGCATGAAAATGGCCAATTTACTCACTCTGAGTTCTCAAAAAAGGTTTCTTCATCCCGGGAAGTTAATTAAATACAATTTGGAGGCATTTCATGTTCGAGCTAAAACGGATGATTTTCGACAAAAGAGATAACACCCCCCCATTACGTCATGCTTCAGAAATGAGGAAAATGGTCCTTTTTCAAATGTTTTATTTTTGAACATCAGTTCACATTTGTAGGTGGATCATCAGTGTTAGAGCTAAAATTAGCACGTTTAAAGTGATTTTCATGCTTCCAGGTGCTCGGGAAGTGAATGAAATACTATTTGGAGGCATTTAATGTTCAAGCAAAAACAGCTGATTTTTGACAAAAGAGATAACACCCCCCATTACGTCATGCTTCAGAAATGTGGAAAATGGTCCGTTTTCAAATGTTTTATTTTTAAACGTCAGTTCACATTTGTAGGTGGATCATCAGTGTTAGAGCTAAAATTAGCATGTTTAAAGTGATTTTCATGCTTCCAGGGGCTCGGGAAGTTAATTAAATACCATTTGGAGGCATTTAATGTTCGAGCAAAAACGGCTGATTTTCGACAAAAGAGATAACACCCCCCCATTACGTCATGCTTCAGAAATGTGGAAAATGGTCCGTTTTCAAATGTTTTATTTTTGAACGTCAGTTCACATTTGTAGGTGGATCATCAGTGTTAGAGCTAAAATTAGCATGTTTAAAGTGATTTTCATGCTTCCAGGGGCTCGGGAAGTGAATTAAAAACTATTTGGAGGCATTTAATGTTCAAGCAAAAACAGCTGAATTTTCACAAAAGAGATAACACCCCCCCATTATGTCATGCTTCAGAAATGTGGAAAATGGTCCGTTTTCAAATGTTTTATTTTTGAACGTCAGTTCACATTTGTAGGTGGATCATCAGTGTTAGAGCTAAAATTAGCATGTTTAAAGTGATTTTCATGCTTCCGGGGGCTCGGGAAGTGAATTAAATACTATTTGGAGGCATTTAATGTTCAAGCAAAAACAGCTGATTTTTGACAAAAGAGATAACACCCCCCCATTACGTCATGCTTCAGAAATGTGGAAAATGGTCCGTTTTCAAATGTTTTATTTTTGAACGTCAGTTCACATTTGTAGGTGGATCATCAGTGTTAGAGCTAAAATTAGCATGTTTAAAGTGATTTTCATGCTTCCAGGGGCCCTAAACACAAGATTTATGGAATGGTTAAAAGTGCATGAAAATGGCCAATTTACTCACTCTGAGTTCTCAAAAAGGGTTTCTTTACCCCGGGAAGTTAATTAAATACCATTTGGAGGCATTTAATGTTCGAGCCAAAACGGCTGATTTTCGACAAAAGAGATAACACCCCCCCCATTACGTCATGCTTCAGAAATGTGGAAAATGGTCCGTTTTCAAATGTTTTATTTTTGAACGTCAGTTCACATTTGTAGGTGGATCATCAGTGTTAGAGCTAAAATTAGCATGTTTAAAGTGATTTTCATGCTTCCAGGGGCTCGGAAAGTGAATTAAATACTATTTGGAGGCATTTAATGTTCAAGCAAAAACAGCTGATTTTTGACAAAAGAGATAACACCCCCCCATTACGTCATGCTTCAGAAATGTGGAAAATGGTCCGTTTTCAAATGTTTTATTTTTGAACGTCAGTTCACATTTGTAGGTGGATCATCAGTGTTAGAGCTAAAATTAGCATGTTTAAAGTGATTTTCATGCTTCCAGGGGCTCGGAAAGTGAATTAAATACTATTTGGAGGCATTTAATGTTCAAGCAAAAAAAGCTGATTTTTGACAAAAGAGATAACACCCCCCCATTACGTCATGCTTCAGAAATGTGGAAAATGGTCCGTTTTCAAATGTTTTATTTTTGAACGTCAGTTCACATTTGTAGGTGGATCATCAGTGTTAGAGCTAAAATTAGCATGTTTAAAGTGATTTTCATGCTTCCAGGGGCCCTAAACACAAGATTTATGGAATGGTTAAAAGTCCATGAAAATGGCCAATTTACTCACTCTGAGTTCTCAAAAAGGGTTTCTTCACCCCGGGAAGTTAATTAAATAACATTTGGAGGCATTTAATGTTCGAGCCAAAACGGCTGATTTTCGACAAAAGAGATAACACCCCCCCATTACGTCATGCTTCAGAAATGTGGAAAATGGTCCGTTTTCAAATGTTTTATTTTTGAACGTCAGTTCACATTTGTAGGTGGATCATCAGTGTTAGAGCTAAAATTAGCATGTTTAAAGTGATTTTCATGCTTCCAGGGGCTCGGGAAGTGAATTAAATACTATTTGGAGGCATTTAATGCTCAAGCAAAAACAGCTGATTTTTGACAAAAGAGATAACACCCCCCATTACTTCATGCTTCAGAAATGTGGAAAATGGTCCATTTTCAAATGTTTTATTTTTGAACGTCAGTTCACATTTGTAGGTGGATCATCAGTGTTAGAGCTAAAATTATCATGTTTAAAGTGATTTTCATGCTTCCAGGGGCCCTAAACACAAGATTTATGGAATGGTTAAAAGTGCATGAAAATGGCCAATTTACTCACTCTGAGTTCTCAAAAAGGGTTTCTTCACCCCGGGAAGTTAATTAAATACCATTTGGAGGCATTTAATGTTCGAGCAAAAACGGCTGATTTTCGACAAAAGAGATAACACCCCCCCATTACGTCATGCTTCAGAAATGTGGAAAATGGTCCGTTTTCAAATGTTTTATTTTTGAACGTCAGTTCACGTTTGTAGGTGGATCATCAGTGTTAGAGCTAAAATTAGCATGTTTAAAGTGATTTTCATGATTTCAGGGGCCCTAAACACAAGATTTATGGAATGGTTAAAAGTGCATGAAAATGGCCAATTTACTCACTCTGAGTTCTCAAAAAAGGTTTCTTCATCCCGGGAAGTTAATTAAATACCATTTGGAGGCATTTAATGTTCAAGCTAAAACGGATGATTTTCGACAAAAGAGATGACACCCCCCCCATTACGTCATGCTTCAGAAATGTGGAAAATGGTCCGTTTTCAAATGTTTTATTTTTGAACGTCAGTTCACATTTGTAGGTGGATCATCAGTGTTAGAGCTAAAATTAGCATGTTTAAAGTGATTTTTATGCTTCCAGGGGCTCGGGAAGTTAATTAAATACCATTTGGAGGCATTTAATGTTCGAGCAAAAACGGCTGATTTTCGACAAAAGAGATAACACCCCCCCATTACGTCATGCTTCAGAAATGTGGAAAATGGTCCGTTTTCAGATGTTTTATTTTTGAACGTCAGTTCACATTTGTAGGTGGATCATCAGTGTTAGAGCTAAAATTAGCATGTTTAAAGTGATTTTCATGCTTCCAGGGGCCCTAAACACAAGATTTATGGAATGGTTAAAAGTCCATGAAAATGGCCAATTTACTCACTCTGAGTTCTCAAAAAGGGTTTCTTCACCCCGGGAAGTTAATTAAATACCATTTGGAGGCATTTCATGTTCGAGCCAAAACGGCTGATTTTCGACAAAAGAGATAACACGCCCCCATTACGTCATGCTTCAGAAATGTGGAAAATGGTCCATTTTCAAATGTTTTATTTTTGAACGTCAGTTCACATTTGTAGGTGGATCATCAGTGTTAGAGCTAAAATTAGCATGTTTAAAGTGATTTTCATGCTTCCAGGGGCTCGGGAAGTGAATTAAATACTATTTGGAGGCATTTAATGCTCAAGCAAAAACAGCTGATTTTTGACAAAAGAGACAACACCCCCCATTACTTCATGCTTCAGAAATGTGGAAAATGGTCCATTTTCAAATGTTTTATTTTTGAACGTCAGTTCACATTTGTAGGTGGATCATCAGTGTTAGAGCTAAAATTAGCATGTTTAAAGTGATTTTCATGCTTCCAGGAGCCCTAAACACAAGATTTATGGAATGGTTAAAAGTGCATGAAAATGGCCAATTTACTCACTCTGAGTTCTCAAAAAGGGTTTCTTCACCCCGGGAAGTTAATTAAATACCATTTGGAGGCATTTAATGCTCAAGCAAAAACAGCTGATTTTTGACAAAAGAGATAACACCCCCCATTACTTCATGCTTCAGAAATGTGGAAAATGGTCCATTTTCAAATGTTTTATTTTTGAACGTCAGTTCACATTTGTAGGTGGATCATCAGTGTTAGAGCTAAAATTATCATGTTTAAAGTGATTTTCATGCTTCCAGGGGCCCTAAACACAAGATTTATGGAATGGTTAAAAGTGCATGAAAATGGCCAATTTACTCACTCTGAGTTCTCAAAAAGGGTTTCTTCACCCCGGGAAGTTAATTAAATACCATTTGGAGGCATTTAATGTTCGAGCAAAAACGGCTGATTTTCGACAAAAGAGATAACACCCCCCCATTACGTCATGCTTCAGAAATGTGGAAAATGGTCCGTTTTCAAATGTTTTATTTTTGAACGTCAGTTCACGTTTGTAGGTGGATCATCAGTGTTAGAGCTAAAATTAGCATGTTTAAAGTGATTTTCATGATTTCAGGGGCCCTAAACACAAGATTTATGGAATGGTTAAAAGTGCATGAAAATGGCCAATTTACTCACTCTGAGTTCTCAAAAAAGGTTTCTTCATCCCGGGAAGTTAATTAAATACCATTTGGAGGCATTTAATGTTCAAGCTAAAACGGATGATTTTCGACAAAAGAGATGACACCCCCCCCATTACGTCATGCTTCAGAAATGTGGAAAATGGTCCGTTTTCAAATGTTTTATTTTTGAACGTCAGTTCACATTTGTAGGTGGATCATCAGTGTTAGAGCTAAAATTAGCATGTTTAAAGTGATTTTTATGCTTCCAGGGGCTCGGGAAGTTAATTAAATACCATTTGGAGGCATTTAATGTTCGAGCAAAAACGGCTGATTTTCGACAAAAGAGATAACACCCCCCCCATTACGTCATGCTTCAGAAATGTGGAAAATGGTCCGTTTTCAGATGTTTTATTTTTGAACGTCAGTTCACATTTGTAGGTGGATCATCAGTGTTAGAGCTAAAATTAGCATGTTTAAAGTGATTTTCATGCTTCCAGGGGCCCTAAACACAAGATTTATGGAATGGTTAAAAGTCCATGAAAATGGCCAATTTACTCACTCTGAGTTCTCAAAAAGGGTTTCTTCACCCCGGGAAGTTAATTAAATACCATTTGGAGGCATTTCATGTTCGAGCCAAAACGGCTGATTTTCGACAAAAGAGATAACACGCCCCCATTACGTCATGCTTCAGAAATGTGGAAAATGGTCCATTTTCAAATGTTTTATTTTTGAACGTCAGTTCACATTTGTAGGTGGATCATCAGTGTTAGAGCTAAAATTAGCATGTTTAAAGTGATTTTCATGCTTCCAGGGGCTCGGGAAGTGAATTAAATACTATTTGGAGGCATTTAATGCTCAAGCAAAAACAGCTGATTTTTGACAAAAGAGACAACACCCCCCATTACTTCATGCTTCAGAAATGTGGAAAATGGTCCATTTTCAAATGTTTTATTTTTGAACGTCAGTTCACATTTGTAGGTGGATCATCAGTGTTAGAGCTAAAATTAGCATGTTTAAAGTGATTTTCATGCTTCCAGGAGCCCTAAACACAAGATTTATGGAATGGTTAAAAGTGCATGAAAATGGCCAATTTACTCACTCTGAGTTATCAAAAAGGGTTTCTTCACCCCGGGAAGTTAATTAAATACCATTTGGAGGCATTTAATGTTCGAGCAAAAACGGCTGATTTTCGACAAAAGAGATAACACCCCCCCATTACGTCATGCTTCAGAAATGTGGAAAATGGTAAGTTTTCAAATGTTTTATTTTTGAACGTCAGTTCACGTTTGTAGGTGGATCATCAGTGTTAGAGCTAAAATTAGCATGTTTAAAGTGATTTTCATGATTTCAGGGGCCCTAAACACACGATTTATGGAATGGTTAAAAGTGCATGAAAATGGCCAATTTACTCACTCTGAGTTCTCAAAAAAGGTTTCTTCATCCCGGGAAGTTAATTAAATACCATTTGGAGGCATTTAATGTTCGAGCAAAAACGGCTGATTTTCGACAAAAGAGATAACACCCCCCCATTACGTCATGCTTCAGAAATGTGGAAAATGGTCCGTTTTCAGATGTTTTATTTTTGAACGTCAGTTCACATTTGTAGGTGGATCATTAGTGTTAGAGCTAAAATTTGCATGTTTAAAGTGATTTTCATGCTTCCAGGGGCCCTAAACACAAGATTTATTGAATGGTTAAAAGTGCATGAAAATGGCCAATTTACTCACTCTGAGTTATCAAAAAGGTTTCTTCATCCCGGGAAGTTAATTAAATACCATTTGGAGGCATTTAATGTTCGAGCTAAAACGGATGATTTTCGACAAAAGAGATAACACCCCCCTATCACGTCATGCTTCAGAAATGTGGAAAATGGTCCGTTTTCAAATGTTTTATTTTTGAACGTCAGTTCACATTTGTAGGTGGATCATCAGTGTTAGAGCTAAAATTAGCATGTTTAAAGTTATTTTCATGCTTCCAGGGGCCCTAAACACAAGATTTATGGAATGGTTAAAAGTGCATGAAAATGGCCAATTTACTCACTCTGAGTTCTCAAAAAGGGTTTCATCACCGCGGGAAGTTAATTAAATACCATTTGGAGGCATTTAATGTTCGAGCCAAAACGGCTGATTTTCGACAAAAGAGATAACACCCCCCCATTACGTCATGCTTCAGAAATGTGGAAAATGGTCCATTTTCAAATGTTTTATTTTTGAACTTCAGTTCACATTTGTAGGTGGATCATCAGTGTTAGAGCTAAAATTAGCATGTTTAAAGTGATTTTCATGCTTCCAGGGGCTCGGGAAGTGAATTAAATACTATTTGGAGGCATTTAATGTTCAAGCAAAAAAAGCTGATTTTTGACAAAAGAGATAACACCCCCCCATTACGTCATGCTTCAGAAATGTGGAAAATGGTCCGTTTTCAAATGTTTTATTTTTGAACGTCAGTTCACATTTGTAGGTGGATCATCAGTGTTAGAGCTTAGCATGTTTAAAGTGATTTTCATGCTTCCAGGGGCCCTAAACACAAGATTTATGGAATGGTTAAAAGTGCATGACAATGGCCAATTTACTCACTCTGAGTTCTCAAAAAGGGTTTCTTTACCCCGGGAAGTTAATTAAATACCATTTGGAGGCATTTAATGTTCGAGCCAAAATGGCTGATTTTCGACAAAAGAGATAACACCCCCACATTACGTCATGCTTCCGAAATGTGGAAAATGGTCCGTTTTCAAATGTTTTATTTTTGAATGTCAGTTCACGTTTGTAGGTGGATCATCAGTGTTAGAGCTAAAATTAGCATGTTTAAAGTGATTTTCATGCTTTCAGGGGCCCTAAACACAAGATTTATGGAATGGTTAAAAGTGCATGAAAATGGCCAATTTACTCACTCTGAGTTCTCAAAAAGGGTTTCTTCACCCCGGGAAGTTAATTAAATACAATTTGGAGGCATTTAATGTTCGAGCAAAAACGGCTGATTTTCGACAAAAGAGATAACACCCCCCCCATTACGTCATGCTTCAGAAATGTGGAAAATGGTCCGTTTTCAAATGTTTTATTTTTGAACGTCAGTTCACATTTGTAGGTGAATCATCAGTGTTAGAGCTAAAATTAGCATGTTTAAAGTGATTTTCATGCTTCCAGGGGCCCTAAACACAAGATTTATGGAATGGTTAAAAGTGCATGAAAATGGCCAATTTACTCACTCTGAGTTCTCAAAAAGGGTTTCTTCACCCCGGGAAGTTAATTAAATACAATTTGAAGGCATTTAATGTTCGAGCAAAAACGGCTGATTTTCGACAAAAGAGATAACACCCCCCCATTACGTCATGCTTCAGAAATGTGGAAAATGGTCCTTTTTCAAATGTTTTATTTTTGAACGTCAGTTTACGTTTGTAGGTGGATCATCAGTGTTAGAGCTAAAATTAGCATGTTTAAAGTGATTTTCATGCTTCCAGGGGCTCGGGAAGTTAATTAAATACCATTTGGAGGCATTTAATGTTCGAGCAAAAACGGCTGATTTTCGACAAAAGAGATAACACCCCCCCATTACGTCATGCTTCAGAAATGTGGAAAATGGTCCGTTTTCAAATGTTTAATTTTTGAACGTCAGTTCACATTTGTAGGTGGATCAACAGTGTTAGAGCTAAAATTAGCATGTTTAAAGTGATTGTCATGCTTTCAGGGGCCCTAAACACAAGATTTATGGAATGGTTAAAAGTGCATGAAAATGGCCAATTTACTCACTCTGAGTTCTCAAAAAAGGTTTCTTCATCCCGGGAAGTTAATTAAATACCATTTGGAGGCATTTAATGTTCGAGCTAAAACGGATGATTTTCGACAAAAGAGTTAACACCCCCACATTACGTCATGCTTCAGAAATGTGGAAAATGGTCCGTTTTCAAATGTTTTATTTTTGAACGTCAGTTCACATTTGTAGGTGGATCATCAATGTTAGAGCTAAAATTAGCATGTTTAAAGTGATTTTCATGCTTTCAGGGGCCCTAAACACAAGATTTATGGAATGGTTAAAAGTGCATGAAAATGGCCAATTTACTCACTCTGAGTTCTCAAAAAGGGTTTCTTCACCCCGGAAAGTTAATTAAATACCATTTGAAGGCATTTAATGTTCGAGCCAAAACGGCTGATTTTCGACAAAAGAGATAACACCCCCCCATTACGTCATGCTTCAGAAATGTGGAAAATGGTCCGTTTTCAAATGTTTTATTTTTGAACGTCAGTTCACATTTGTAGGTGGATCATCAGTGTTAGAGCTAAACTTAGCATGTTTAAAGTGATTTTCATGCTTCCAGGGGCTTGGGAAGTGAATTAAATACTATTTGGAGGCATTTAATGTTCAAGCAAAAAAAGCTGATTTTTGACAAAAGAGATAACACCCCCCCATTACGTCATGCTTCAGAAATGTGGAAAATGGTCCGTTTTCAAATGTTTTATTTTTGAATGTCAGTTCACATTTGTAGGTGGATCATCAGTGTTAGAGCTAAAATTAGCATGTTTAAAGTGATTTTCATGCTTCCAGGGGCCCTAAACACAAGATTTATGGAATGGTTAAAAGTGCATGACAATGGCCAATTTACTCACTCTGAGTTCTCAAAAAGGGTTTCTTTACCCCGGGAAGTTAATTAAATACCATTTGGAGGCATTTAATGTTCGAGCCAAAATGGCTGATTTTCGACAAAAGAGATAACACCCCCACATTACGTCATGCTTCAGAAATGTGGAAAATGGTCCGTTTTCAAATGTTTTATTTTTGAATGTCAGTTCACGTTTGTAGGTGGATCATCAGTGTTAGAGCTAAAATTAGCATGTTTGAAGTGATTTTCATGCTTTCAGGGGCCCTAAACACAAGATTTATGGAATGGTTAAAAGTGCATGAAAATGGCCAATTTACTCACTCTGAGTTCTCAAAAAAGGTTTCTTCATCCCGGGAAGTTAATTAAATACCATTTGGAGGCATTTAATGTTCGAGCTAAAACGGATGAGTTTCAAAAAAAGAGATAACACCTCCCATTACGTCATGCTTCAGAAATGTGGAAAATGGTCCGTTTTCAAATGTTTTATTTTTGAACGTCAGTTCACATTTGTAGGTGAATCATCAGTGTTAGAGCTAAAATTAGCATGTTTAAAGTGATTTTCATGCTTCCAGGGGCCCTAAACACAAGATTTATGGAATGGTTAAAAGTGCATGAAAATGGCCAATTTACTCACTCTGAGTTCTCAAAAAGGGTTTCTTCACCCCGGGAAGTTAATTAAATACAATTTGGAGGCATTTAATGTTCGAGCAAAAACGGCTGATTTTCGACAAAAGAGATAACACCCCCCCATTACGTCATGCTTCAGAAATGTGGAAAATGGTCCATTTTCAAATGTTTTATTTTTGAACTTCAGTTCACATTTGTAGGTGGATCATCAGTGTTAGAGCTAAAATTAGCATGTTTAAAGTGATTTTCATGCTTCCAGGGGCTCGGGAAGTGAATTAAATACTATTTGGAGGCATTTAATGTTCAAGCAAAAAAAGCTGATTTTTGACAAAAGAGATAACACCCCCCCATTACGTCATGCTTCAGAAATGTGGAAAATGGTCCGTTTTCAGATGTTTTATTTTTGAACGTCAGTTCACATTTGTAGGTGGATCATTAGTGTTAGAGCTAAAATTTGCATGTTTAAAGTGATTTTCATGCTTCCAGGGGCCCTAAACACAAGATTTATTGAATGGTTAAAAGTGCATGAAAATGGCCAATTTACTCACTCTGAGTTATCAAAAAGGTTTCTTCATCCCGGGAAGTTAATTAAATACCATTTGGAGGCATTTAATGTTCGAGCTAAAACGGATGATTTTCGACAAAAGAGATAACACCCCCCTATCACGTCATGCTTCAGAAATGTGGAAAATGGTCCGTTTTCAAATGTTTTATTTTTGAACGTCAGTTCACATTTGTAGGTGGATCATCAGTGTTAGAGCTAAAATTAGCATGTTTAAAGTTATTTTCATGCTTCCAGGGGCCCTAAACACAAGATTTATGGAATGGTTAAAAGTGCATGAAAATGGCCAATTTACTCACTCTGAGTTCTCAAAAAGCGTTTCATCACCGCGGGAAGTTAATTAAATACCATTTGGAGGCATTTAATGTTCGAGCCAAAACGGCTGATTTTCGACAAAAGAGATAACACCCCCCCATTACGTCATGCTTCAGAAATGTGGAAAATGGTCCATTTTCAAATGTTTTATTTTTGAACTTCAGTTCACATTTGTAGGTGGATCATCAGTGTTAGAGCTAAAATTAGCATGTTTAAAGTGATTTTCATGCTTCCAGGGGCTCGGGAAGTGAATTAAATACTATTTGGAGGCATTTAATGTTCAAGCAAAAAAAGCTGATTTTTGACAAAAGAGATAACACCCCCCCATTACGTCATGCTTCAGAAATGTGGAAAATGGTCCGTTTTCAAATGTTTTATTTTTGAACGTCAGTTCACATTTGTAGGTGGATCATCAGTGTTAGAGCTAAAATTAGCATGTTTAAAGTGATTTTCATGCTTCCAGGGGCCCTAAACACAAGATTTATGGAATGGTTAAAAGTGCATGACAATGGCCAATTTACTCACTCTGAGTTCTCAAAAAGGGTTTCTTTACCCCGGGAAGTTAATTAAATACCATTTGGAGGCATTTAATGTTCGAGCCAAAATGGCTGATTTTCGACAAAAGAGATAACACCCCCACATTACGTCATGCTTCAGAAATGTGGAAAATGGTCCGTTTTCAAATGTTTTATTTTTGAATGTCAGTTCACGTTTGTAGGTGGATCATCAGTGTTAGAGCTAAAATTAGCATGTTTAAAGTGATTTTCATGCTTTCAGGGGCCCTAAACACAAGATTTATGGAATGGTTAAAAGTGCATGAAAATGGCCAATTTACTCTCTCTGAGTTCTCAAAAAAGGTTTCTTCATCCCGGGAAGTTAATTAAATACCATTTGGAGGCATTTAATGTTCGAGCTAAAACGGATGAGTTTCAAAAAAAGAGATAACACCCCCCATTACGTCATGCTTCAGAAATGTGGAAAATGGTCCGTTTTCAAATGTTTTATTTTTGAACGTCAGTTCACATTTGTAGGTGAATCATCAGTGTTAGAGCTAAAATTAGCATGTTTAAAGTGATTTTCATGCTTCCAGGGGCCCTAAACACAAGATTTATGGAATGGTTAAAAGTGCATGAAAATGGCCAATTTACTCACTCTGAGTTCTCAAAAAGGGTTTCTTCACCCCGGGAAGTTAATTAAATACAATTTGGAGGCATTTAATGTTCGAGCAAAAACGGCTGATTTTCGACAAAAGAGATAACACCCCCCTATCACGTCATGCTTCAGAAATGTGGAAAATGGTCCGTTTTCAAATGTTTTATTTTTGAACGTCAGTTCACATTTGTAGGTGGATCATCAGTGTTAGAGCTAAAATTAGCATGTTTAAAGTTATTTTCATGCTTCCAGGGGCCCTAAACACAAGATTTATGGAATGGTTAAAAGTGCATGAAAATGGCCAATTTACTCACTCTGAGTTCTCAAAAAGGGTTTCATCACCGCAGGAAGTGAATTAAATACTATTTGGAGGCATTTAATGTTCAAGCAAAAAAAGCTGATTTTTGACAAAAGAGATAACACCCCCCATTACGTCATGCTTCAGAAATGTGGAAAATGGTCCGTTTTCAAATGTTTTATTTTTGAACGTCAGTTCACATTTGTAGGTGGATCATCAGTGTTAGAGCTAAAATTAGCATGTTTAAAGTGATTTTCATGCTTCCAGGGGCCCTAAACACAAGATTTATGGAATGGTTAAAAGTGCATGACAATGGCCAATTTACTCACTCTGAGTTCTCAAAAAGGGTTTCTTTACCCCGGGAAGTTAATTAAATACCATTTGGAGGCATTTAATGTTCGAGCCAAAATGGCTGATTTTCGACAAAAGAGATAACACCCCCACATTACGTCATGCTTCAGAAATGTGGCAAATGGTCCGTTTTCAAATGTTTTATTTTTGAATGTCAGTTCACGTTTGTAGGTGGATCATCAGTGTTAGAGCTAAAATTAGCATGTTTAAAGTGATTTTCATGCTTTCAGGGGCCCTAAACACAAGATTTATGGAATGGTTAAAAGTGCATGAAAATGGCCAATTTACTCACTCTGAGTTCTCAAAAAAGGTTTCTTCATCCCGGGAAGTTAATTAAATACCATTTGGAGGCATTTAATGTTCGAGCTAAAACGGATGAGTTTCAAAAAAAGAGATAACACCCCCCATTACGTCATGCTTCAGAAATGTGGAAAATGGTCCGTTTTCAAATGTTTTATTTTTGAACGTCAGTTCACATTTGTAGGTGAATCATCAGTGTTAGAGCTAAAATGAGCATGTTTAAAGTGATTTTCATGCTTCCAGGGGCCCTAAACACAAGATTTATGGAATGGTTAAAAGTGCATGAAAATGGCCAATTTACTCACTCTGAGTTCTCAAAAAGGGTTTCTTCACCCCGGGAAGTTAATTAAATACAATTTGGAGGCATTTAATGTTCGAGCAAAAACGGCTGATTTTCGACAAAAGAGATAACACCCCCCCATTACGTCATGCTTCAGAAATGTGGAAAATGGTCCGTTTTCAAATGTTTTATTTTTGAACGTCAGTTCACATTTGTAGGTGAATCATCAGTGTTAGAGCTAAAATTAGCATGTTTAAAGTGATTTTCATGCTTCCAGGGGCCCTAAACACAAGATTTATGGAATGGTTAAAAGTGCATGAAAATTGCCAATTTACTCACTCTGAGTTCTCAAAAAGGGTTTCTTCACCCCGGGAAGTTAATTAAATACAATTTGGAGGCATTTAATGTTCGAGCAAAAACGGCTGATTTTCGACAAAAGAGATAACACCCCCCCATTACGTCATGCTTCAGAAATGTGGAAAATGGTCCGTTTTCAAATGTTTTATTTTTGAACGTCAGTTTACGTTTGTAGGTGGATCATCAGTGTTAGAGCTAAAATTAGCATGTTTAAAGTGATTTTCATGCTTCCAGGGGCTCGGAAAGTTAATTAAATACCATTTGGAGGCATTTAATGTTCGAGCAAAAACGGCTGATTTTCGACAAAAGAGATAACACCCCCCCATTACGTCATGCTTCAGAAATGTGGAAAATGGTCCGTTTTCAAATGTTTAATTTTTGAACGTCAGTTCACATTTGTAGGTGGATCATCAGTGTTAGAGCTAAAATTAGCATGTTTAAAGTGATTGTCATGCTTTCAGGGGCCCTAAACACAAGATTTATGGAATGGTTAAAAGTGCATGAAAATGGCCAATTTACTCACTCTGAGTTCTCAAAAAAGGTTTCTTCATCCCGGGAAGTTAATTAAATACCATTTGGAGGCATTTAATGTTCGAGCTAAAACGGATGATTTTCGACAAAAGAGTTAACACCCCCCCATTACGTCATGCTTCAGAAATGTTTAAAATGGTCCGTTTTCAAATGTTTTATTTTTGAACGTCAGTTCACATTTGTAGGTGGATCATCAGTGTTAGAGCTAAAATTAGCATGTTTAACCACATGGCTGCTGCGTGGATTTTTGCCCTGTGCTGGAAAATGACTGATGCCATATATTCATGACGAGCTCAGCTCGTCATCAGCACACGACACCCGTGGGTGATGACGAGCTGAGCTCGTCATCAGCAGCGAAAGGGTTAAAGTGATTTTCATGCTTACAGGGGCCCTAAACACAAGATTTATGCAAGGGTTAAAAGTGCATGAAAATGGCCAATTTACTCACTCTGAGTTCTCAAAAAGGGTTTCTTCACCCCGGAAAGTTAATTAAATACCATTTGGAGGCATTTAATGTTCGAGCCAAAACGGCTGATTTTCGACAAAAGAGATAACACCCCCCCATTACGTCATGCTTCAGAAATGTGGAAAATGGGCCGTTTTCAAATGTTTTATTTTTGAACGTCAGTTCACATTTGCAGGTGGATCATCAGTGTTAGAGCTAAACTTAGCATGTTTAAAGTGATTTTCATGCTTCCAGGGGCTCGGGAAGTGAATTAAATACTATTTGGAGGCATTTAATGTTCAAACAAAAACAGCTGATTTTTGACAAAAGAGATAACACCCCCCCCATTACGTCATGCTTCAGAAATGTGGAAAATGGTCCGTTTTCAAATGTTTTATTTTTGAACGTCAGTTCACATTTGTAGGTGGATCATCAGTGTTAGAGCTAAAATTAACATGTTTAAAGTGATTTTCATGCTGCCAGGGGCTCGGAAAGTGAATTAAATACTATTTGGAGGCATTTAATGTTCAAGCAAAAACAGCAGATTTTTGACAAAAGAGATAACACCCCCCCATTACTTCATGTTTCTGAAATGTGGAAAATGGTCCATTTTCAAATGTTTTATTTTTGAACGTCAGTTCACATTTGTAGGTGGATCATCAGTGTTAGAGCTAAAATTAGCATGTTTAAAGTGATTTTCATGCTGCCAGGGGCTCGGAAAGTGAATTAAATACTATTTGGAGGCATTTAATGTTCAAGCAAAAACAGCTGATTTTTGACAAAAGAGATAACACCCCCCCATTACTTCATGTTTCTGAAATGTGGAAAATGGTCCATTTTCAAATGTTTTATTTTTGAACGTCAGTTCACATTTGTAGGTGGATCATCAGTGTTAGAGCTAAAATTAGCATGTTTAAAGTGATTTTCATGATTTCAGGGGCCCTAAACACAAGATTTATGGAATGGTTAAAAGTGCATGAAAATGGCCAATTTACTCACTCTGAGTTCTCAAAAAAGGTTTCTTCATCCCGGGAAGTTAATTAAATACCATTTGGAGGCATTTAATGTTCGAGCAAAAACGGCTTATTTTCGACAAAAGAGATAACACCCCCCCATTACGTCATGCTTCAGAAATGTGGAAAATGGTCCGTTTTCAGATGTTTTATTTTTGAACGTCAGTTCACATTTGTAGGTGGATCATTAGTGTTAGAGCTAAAATTTGCATGTTTAAAGTGATTTTCATGCTTCCAGGGGCCCTAAACACAAGATTTATTGAATGGTTAAAAGTGCATGAAAATGGCCAATTTACTCACTCTGAGTTATCAAAAAGGTTTCTTCATCCCGGGAAGTTAATTAAATACCATTTGGAGGCATTTAATGTTCGAGCTAAAACGGATGATTTTCGACAAAAGAGATAACACCCCCCTATCACGTCATGCTTCAGAAATGTGGAAAATGGTCCGTTTTCAAATGTTTTATTTTTGAACGTCAGTTCACATTTGTAGGTGGATCATCAGTGTTAGAGCTAAAATTAGCATGTTTAAAGTTATTTTCATGCTTCCAGGGGCCCTAAACACAAGATTTATGGAATGGTTAAAAGTGCATGAAAATGGCCAATTTACTCACTCTGAGTTCTCAAAAAGGGTTTCATCACCGCGGGAAGTTAATTAAATACCATTTGGAGGCATTTAATGTTCGAGCCAAAACGGCTGATTTTCGACAAAAGAGATAACACCCCCCCATTACGTCATGCTTCAGAAATGTGGAAAATGGTCCATTTTCAAATGTTTTATTTTTGAACTTCAGTTCACATTTGTAGGTAAATCATCAGTGTTAGAGCTAAAATTAGCATGTTTAAAGTGATTTTCATGCTTCCAGGGGCCCTAAACACAAGATTTATGGAATGGTTAAAAGTGCATGACAATGGCCAATTTACTCACTCTGAGTTCTCAAAAAGGGTTTCTTTACCCCGGGAAGTTAATTAAATACCATTTGGAGGCATTTAATGTTCGAGCCAAAATGGTTGATTTTCGACAAAAGAGATAACACCCCCCCATTACGTCATGCTTCAGAAATGTGGAAAATGGTCCGTTTTCAAATGTTTTATTTTTGAACGTCAGTTCACATTTGTAGGTGGATCATCAGTGTTAGAGCTAAACTTAGCATGTTTAAAGTGATTTTCATGCTTCCAGGGGCTCGGGAAGTGAATTAAATACTATTTGGAGGCATTTAATGTTCAAACAAAAACAGCTGATTTTTGACAAAAGAGATAACACCCCCCCCATTACGTCATGCTTCAGAAATGTGGAAAATGGTCCGTTTTCAAATGTTTTATTTTTGAACGTCAGTTCACATTTGTAGGTGGATCATCAGTGTTAGAGCTAAAATTAGCATGTTTAAAGTGATTTTCATGCTGCCAGGGGCTCGGAAAGTGAATTAAATACTATTTGGAGGCATTTAATGTTCAAGCAAAAACAGCTGATTTTTGACAAAAGAGATAACACCCCCCCATTACTTCATGTTTCTGAAATGTGGAAAATGGTCCATTTTCAAATGTTTTATTTTTGAACGTCAGTTCACATTTGTAGGTGGATCATCAGTGTTAGAGCTAAAATTAGCATGTTTAAAGTGATTTTCATGCTGCCAGGGGCTCGGAAAGTGAATTAAATACTATTTGGAGGCATTTAATGTTCAAGCAAAAACAGCTGATTTTTGACAAAAGAGATAACACCCCCCCATTACTTCATGTTTCTGAAATGTGGAAAATGGTCCGTTTTCAGATGTTTTATTTTTGAACGTCAGTTCACATTTGTAGGTGGATCATTAGTGTTAGAGCTAAAATTTGCATGTTTAAAGTGATTTTCATGCTTCCAGGGGCCCTAAACACAAGATTTATTGAATGGTTAAAAGTGCATGAAAATGGCCAATTTACTCACTCTGAGTTATCAAAAAGGTTTCTTCATCCCGGGAAGTTAATTAAATACCATTTGGAGGCATTTAATGTTCGAGCTAAAACGGATGATTTTCGACAAAAGAGATAGCACCCCCCTATCACGTCATGCTTCAGAAATGTGGAAAATGGTCCGTTTTCAAATGTTTTATTTTTGAACGTCAGTTCACATTTGTAGGTGGATCATCAGTGTTAGAGCTAAAATTAGCATGTTTAAAGTTATTTTCATGCTTCCAGGGGCCCTAAACACAAGATTTATGGAATGGTTAAAAGTGCATGAAAATGGCCAATTTACTCACTCTGAGTTCTCAAAAAGGGTTTCATCACCGCGGGAAGTTAATTAAATACCATTTGGAGGCATTTAATGTTCGAGCCAAAACGGCTGATTTTCGACAAAAGAGATAACACCCCCCCATTACGTCATGCTTCAGAAATGTGGAAAATGGTCCATTTTCAAATGTTTTATTTTTGAACTTCAGTTCACATTTGTAGGTGGATCATCAGTGTTAGAGCTAAAATTAGCATGTTTAAAGTGATTTTCATGCTTCCAGGGGCTCGGGAAGTGAATTAAATACTATTTGGAGGCATTTAATGTTCAAGCAAAAAAAGCTGATTTTTGACAAAAGAGATAACACCCCCCCATTACGTCATGCTTCAGAAATGTGGAAAATGGTCCATTTTCAAATGTTTTATTTTTGAACGTCAGTTCACATTTGTAGGTGGATCATCAGTGTTAGAGCTAAAATTAGCATGTTTAAAGTGATTTTCATGCTTCCAGGGGCCCTAAACACAAGATTTATGGAATGGTTAAAAGTGCATGACAATGGCCAATTTACTCACTCTGAGTTCTCAAAAAGGGTTTCTTTACCCCGGGAAGTTAATTAAATACCATTTGGAGGCATTTAATGTTCGAGCCAAAATGGCTGATTTTCGACAAAAGAGATAACACCCCCACATTACGTCATGCTTCAGAAATGTGGAAAATGGTCCGTTTTCAAATGTTTTATTTTTGAATGTCAGTTCACGTTTGTAGGTGGATCATCAGTGTTAGAGCTAAAATTAGCATGTTTAAAGTGATTTTCATGCTTTCAGGGGCCCTAAACACAAGATTTATGGAATGGTTAAAAGTGCATGAAAATGGCCAATTTACTCACTCTGAGTTCTCAAAAAAGGTTTCTTCATCCCGGGAAGTTAATTAAATACCATTTGGAGGCATTTAATGTTCGAGCTAAAACGGATGAGTTTCAAAAAAAGAGATAACACCCCCCATTACGTCATGCTTCAGAAATGTGGAAAATGGTCCGTTTTCAAATGTTTTATTTTTGAACGTCAGTTCACATTTGTAGGTGAATCATCAGTGTTAGAGCTAAAATTAGCATGTTTAAAGTGATTTTCATGCTTCCAGGGGCCCTAAACACAAGATTTATGGAATGGTTAAAAGTGCATGAAAATGAACAATTTACTCACTCTGAGTTCTCAAAAAGGGTTTCTTCACCCCGGGAAGTTAATTAAATACAATTTGGAGGCATTTAATGTTCGAGCAAAAACGGCTGATTTTCGACAAAAGAGATAACACCCCCCCATTACGTCATGCTTCTGAAATGTGGAAAATGGTCCATTTTCAAATGTTTTATTTTTGAACGTCAGTTCACATTTGTAGGTGGATCATCAGTGTTAGAGCTAAAATTAGCATGTTTAAAGTGATTTTCATGCTGCCAGGGGCTCGGAAAGTGAATTAAATACTATTTGGAGGCATTTAATGTTCAAGCAAAAACAGCTGATTTTTGACAAAAGACATAACACCCCCCCATTACTTCATGTTTCTGAAATGTGGAAAATGGTCCATTTTCAAATGTTTTATTTTTGAACGTCAGTTCACATTTGTAGGTGGATCATCAGTGTTAGAGCTAAAATTAGCATGTTTAAAGTGATTTTCATGATTTCAGGGGCCCTAAACACAAGATTTATGGAATGGTTAAAAGTGCATGAAAATGGCCAATTTACTCACTCTGAGTTCTCAAAAAAGGTTTCTTCATCCCGGGAAGTTAATTAAATACCATTTGGAGGCATTTAATGTTCGAGCAAAAACGGCTGATTTTCGACAAAAGAGATAACACCCCCCCATTACGTCATGCTTCAGAAATGTGGAAAATGGTCCGTTTTCAGATGTTTTATTTTTGAACGTCAGTTCACATTTGTAGGTGGATCATTAGTGTTAGAGCTAAAATTTGCATGTTTAAAGTGATTTTCATGCTTCCAGGGGCCCTAAACACAAGATTTATTGAATGGTTAAAAGTGCATGAAAATGGCCAATTTACTCACTCTGAGTTATCAAAAAGGTTTCTTCATCCCGGGAAGTTAATTAAATACCATTTGGAGGCATTTAATGTTCGAGCTAAAACGGATGATTTTCGACAAAAGAGATAACACCCCCCTATCACGTCATGCTTCAGAAATGTGGAAAATGGTCCGTTTTCAAATGTTTTATTTTTGAACGTCAGTTCACATTTGTAGGTGGATCATCAGTGTTAGAGCTAAAATTAGCATGTTTAAAGTTATTTTCATGCTTCCAGGGGCCCTAAACACAAGATTTATGGAATGGTTAAAAGTGCATGAAAATGGCCAATTTACTCACTCTGAGTTCTCAAAAAGGGTTTCATCACCGCGGGAAGTTAATTAAATACCATTTGGAGGCATTTAATGTTCGAGCCAAAACGGCTGATTTTCGACAAAAGAGATAACACCCCCCCATTACGTCATGCTTCTGAAATGTGGAAAATGGTCCATTTTCAAATGTTTTATTTTTGAACTTCAGTTCACATTTGTAGGTGGATCATCAGTGTTAGAGCTAAAATTAGCATGTTTAAAGTGATTTTCATGCTTCCAGGGGCTCGGGAAGTGAATTAAATACTATTTGGAGGCATTTAATGTTCAAGCAAAAAAAGCTGATTTTTGACAAAAGAGATAACACCCCCCCATTACGTCATGCTTCAGAAATGTGGAAAATGGTCCGTTTTCAAATGTTTTATTTTTGAACGTCAGTTCACATTTGTAGGTGGATCATCAGTGTTAGAGCTAAAATTAGCATGTTTAAAGTGATTTTCATGCTTCCAGGGGCCCTAAACACAAGATTTATGGAATGGTTAAAAGTGCATGACAATGGCCAATTTACTCACTCTGAGTTCTCAAAAAGGGTTTCTTTACCCCGGGAAGTTAATTAAATACCATTTGGAGGCATTTAATGTTCGAGCAAAAACGGCTGATTTTCGACAAAAGAGATAACACCCCCCCATTACGTCATGCTTCAGAAATGTGGAAAACGGTCCGTTTTCAAATGTTTTATTTTTGAACGTCAGTTTACGTTTGTAGGTGGATCATCAGTGTTAGAACTAAAATTAGCATGTTTAAAGTGATTTCCATGCTTCCAGGGGCTCGGGAAGTTAATTAAATACCATTTGGAGGCATTTAATGTTCGAGCAAAAACGGCTGATTTTCGACAAAAGAGATAACACCCCCCCATTACGTCATGCTTCAGAAATGTGGAAAATGGTCCGTTTTCAAATGTTTAATTTTTGAACGTCAGTTCACATTTGTAGGTGGATCATCAGTGTTAGAGCTAAAATTAGCATGTTTAAAGTGATTGTCATGCTTTCAGGGGCCCTAAACACAAGATTTATGGAATGGTTAAAAGTGCATGAAAATGGCCAATTTACTCACTCTGAGTTCTCAAAAAAGGTTTCTTCATCCCGGGAAGTTAATTAAATACCATTTGGAGGCATTTAATGTTCGAGCTAAAACGGATGATTTTCGACAAAAGAGTTAACACCCCCCCATTACGTCATGCTTCAGAAATGTTTAAAATGGTCCATTTTAAAATGTTTTATTTTTGAACGTCAGTTCACATTTGTAGGTGGATCATCAGTGTTAGAGCTAAAATTAGCATGTTTAACCACATGGCTGCTGCGGGGATTTTTGCCCTGTGCTGGAAAATGACTGATGCCATATATTCATGACGAGCTCAGCTCGTCATCAGCACACGACACCCGTGGGTGATGACGAGCTGAGCTCGTCATCAGCAGCGAAAGGGTTAAAGTGATTTTCATGCTTACAGGGGCCCTAAACACAAGATTTATGCAAGGGTTAAAAGTGCATGAAAATGGCCAATTTACTCACTCTGAGTTCTCAAAAAGGGTTTCTTCACCCCGGAAAGTTAATTAAATACCATTTGGAGGCATTTAATGTTCGAGCCAAAACGGCTGATTTTCGACAAAAGAGATAACACCCCCCCATTACGTCATGTTTCAGAAATGTGGAAAATGGTCCGTTTTCAAATGTTTTATTTTTGAACGTCAGTTCACATTTGTAGGTGGATCATCAGTGTTAGAGCTAAACTTAGCATGTTTAAAGTGATTTTCATGCTTCCAGGGGCTCGGGAAGTGAATTAAATACTATTTGGAGGCATTTAATGTTCAAACAAAAACAGCTGATTTTTGACAAAAGAGATAACACCCCCCCCATTACGTCATGCTTCAGAAATGTGGAAAATGGTCCGTTTTCAAATGTTTTATTTTTGAACGTCAGTTCACATTTGTAGGTGGATCATCAGTGTTAGAGCTAAAATTAGCATGTTTAAAGTGATTTTCATGCTTCCAGGGGCCCTAAACACAAGATTTATGGAATGGTTAAAAGTGCATGACAATGGCCAATTTACTCACTCTGAGTTCTCAAAAAGGGTTTCTTTACCCCGGGAAGTTAATTAAATACCATTTGGAGGCATTTAATGTTCGAGCCAAAATGGCTGATTTTCGACAAAAGAGATAACACCCCCACATTACGTCATGCTTCAGAAATGTGGAAAATGGTCCGTTTTCAAATGTTTTATTTTTGAACGTCAGTTCACATTTGTAGGTGGATCATCAGTGTTAGAGCTAAAATTAGCATGTTTAAAGTGATTTTCATGCTGCCAGGGGCTCGGAAAGTGAATTAAATACTATTTGGAGGCATTTAATGTTCAAGCAAAAACAGCTGATTTTTGACAAAAGAGATAACACCCCCCCCATTACTTCATGTTTCTGAAATGTGGAAAATGGTCCATTTTCAAATGTTTTATTTTTGAACGTCAGTTCACATTTGTAGGTGGATCATCAGTGTTAGAGCTAAAATTAGCATGTTTAAAGTGATTTTCATGATTTCAGGGGCCCTAAACACAAGATTTATGGAATGGTTAAAAGTGCATGAAAATGGCCAATTTACTCACTCTGAGTTCTCAAAAAAGGTTTCTTCATCCCGGGAAGTTAATTAAATACCATTTGGAGGCATTTAATGTTCGAGCAAAAACGGCTGATTTTCGACAAAAGAGATAACACCCCCCCATTACGTCATGCTTCAGAAATGTGGAAAATGGTCCGTTTTCAGATGTTTTATTTTTGAACGTCAGTTCACATTTGTAGGTGGATCATTAGTGTTAGAGCTAAAATTTGCATGTTTAAAGTGATTTTCATGCTTCCAGGGGCCCTAAACACAAGATTTATTGAATGGTTAAAAGTGCATGAAAATGGCCAATTTACTCACTCTGAGTTATCAAAAAGGTTTCTTCATCCCGGGAAGTTAATTAAATACCATTTGGAGGCATTTAATGTTCGAGCTAAAACGGATGATTTTCGACAAAAGAGATAACACCCCCCTATCACGTCATGCTTCAGAAATGTGGAAAATGGTCCGTTTTCAAATGTTTTATTTTTGAACGTCAGTTCACATTTGTAGGTGGATCATCAGTGTTAGAGCTAAAATTAGCATGTTTAAAGTTATTTTCATGCTTCCAGGGGCCCTAAACACAAGATTTATGGAATGGTTAAAAGTGCATGAAAATGGCCAATTTACTCACTCTGAGTTCTCAAAAAGGGTTTCATCACCGCGGGAAGTTAATTAAATACCATTTGGAGGCATTTAATGTTCGAGCCAAAATGGCTGATTTTCGACAAAAGAGATAACACCCCCACATTACGTCATGCTTCAGAAATGTGGAAAATGGTCCGTTTTCAAATGTTTTATTTTTGAACGTCAGTTCACATTTGTAGGTGGATCATCAGTGTTAGAGCTAAAATTAGCATGTTTAAAGTGATTTTCATGCTGCCAGGGGCTCGGAAAGTGAATTAAATACTATTTGGAGGCATTTAATGTTCAAGCAAAAACAGCTGATTTTTGACAAAAGAGATAACACCCCCCCATTACTTCATGTTTCTGAAATGTGGAAAATGGTCCATTTTCAAATGTTTTATTTTTGAACGTCAGTTCACATTTGTAGGTGGATCATCAGTGTTAGAGCTAAAATTAGCATGTTTAAAGTGATTTTCATGATTTCAGGGGCCCTAAACACAAGATTTATGGAATGGTTAAAAGTGCATGAAAATGGCCAATTTACTCACTCTGAGTTCTCAAAAAAGGTTTCTTCATCCCGGGAAGTTAATTAAATACCATTTGGAGGCATTTAATGTTCGAGCAAAAACGGCTGATTTTCGACAAAAGAGATAACACCCCCCCATTATGTCATGCTTCAGAAATGTGGAAAATGGTCCGTTTTCAGATGTTTTATTTTTGAACGTCAGTTCACATTTGTAGGTGGATCATTAGTGTTAGAGCTAAAATTTGCATGTTTAAAGTGATTTTCATGCTTCCAGGGGCCCTAAACACAAGATTTATTGAATGGTTAAAAGTGCATGAAAATGGCCAATTTACTCACTCTGAGTTATCAAAAAGGTTTCTTCATCCCGGGAAGTTAATTAAATACCATTTGGAGGCATTTAATGTTCGAGCTAAAACGGATGATTTTCGACAAAAGAGATAACACCCCCCTATCACGTCATGCTTCAGAAATGTGGTAAATGGTCCGTTTTCAAATGTTTTATTTTTGAACGTCAGTTCACATTTGTAGGTGGATCATCAGTGTTAGAGCTAAAATTAGCATGTTTAAAGTTATTTTCATGCTTCCAGGGGCCCTAAACACAAGATTTATGGAATGGTTAAAAGTGCATGACAATGGCCAATTTACTCACTCTGAGTTCTCAAAAAGGGTTTCTTTACCCCGGGAAGTTAATTAAATACCATTTGGAGGCATTTAATGTTCGAGCCAAAATGGCTGATTTTCGACAAAAGAGATAACACCCCCCCATTACGTCATGCTTCAGAAATGTGGAAAATGGTCCATTTTCAGATGTTTTATTTTTGAACTTCAGTTCACATTTGTAGGTGGATCATCAGTGTTAGAGCTAAAATTAGCATGTTTAAAGTGATTTTCATGCTTCCAGGGGCTCGGGAAGTGAATTAAATACTATTTGGAGGCATTTAATGTTCAAGCAAAAAAAGCTGATTTTTGACAAAAGAGATAACACCCCCCCATTACGTCATGCTTCAGAAATGTGGAAAATGGTCCGTTTTCAAATGTTTTATTTTTGAACGTCAGTTCACATTTGTAGGTGGATCATCAGTGTTAGAGCTAAAATTAGCATGTTTAAAGTGATTTTCATGCTTCCAGGGGCCCTAAACACAAGATTTATGGAATGGTTAAAAGTGCATGACAATGGCCAATTTACTCACTCTGAGTTCTCAAAAAGGGTTTCTTTACCCCGGGAAGTTAATTAAATACCATTTGGAGGCATTTAATGTTCGAGCCAAAATGGCTGATTTTCGACAAAAGAGATAACACCCCCACATTACGTCATGCTTCAGAAATGTGGAAAATGGTCCGTTTTCAAATGTTTTATTTTTGAATGTCAGTTCACGTTTGTAGGTGGATCATCAGTGTTAGAGCTAAAATTAGCATGTTTAAAGTGATTTTCATGCTTTCAGGGGCCCTAAACACAAGATTTATGGAATGGTTAAAAGTGCATGAAAATGGCCAATTTACTCACTCTGAGTTCTCAAAAAAGGTTTCTTCATCCCGGGAAGTTAATTAAATACCATTTGGAGGCATTTAATGTTCGAGCAAAAACGGCTGATTTTCGACAAAAGAGATAACACCCCCCCATTACGTCATGCTTCAGAAATGTGGAAAATGGTCCGTTTTCAGATGTTTTATTTTTGAACGTCAGTTCACATTTGTAGGTGGATCATTAGTGTTAGAGCTAAAATTTGCATGTTTAAAGTGATTTTCATGCTTCCAGGGGCCCTAAACACAAGATTTATTGAATGGTTAAAAGTGCATGAAAATGGCCAATTTACTCACTCTGAGTTCTCAAAAAGGGTTTCTTCACCCCGGGAAGTTAATTAAATACAATTTGGAGGCATTTAATGTTCGAGCAAAAACGGCTGATTTTCGACAAAAGAGATAACACCCCCCCATTACGTCATGCTTCAGAAATGTGGAAAATGGTCCGTTTTCAAATGTTTTATTTTTGAACGTCAGTTTACGTTTGTAGGTGGATCATCAGTGTTAGAGCTAAAATTAGCATGTTTAAAGTGATTTTCATGCTTCCAGGGGCTCGGGAAGTTAATTAAATACCATTTGGAGGCATTTAATGTTCGAGCAAAAACGGCTGATTTTCGACAAAAGAGATAACACCCCCCATTACGTCATGCTTCAGAAATGTGGAAAATGGTCCGTTTTCAAATGTTTAATTTTTGAACGTCAGTTCACATTTGTAGGTGGATCATCAGTGTTAGAGCTAAAATTAGCATGTTTAAAGTGATTGTCATGCTTTCAGGGGCCCTAAACACAAGATTTATGGAATGGTTAAAAGTGCATGAAAATGGCCAATTTACTCACTCTGAGTTCTCAAAAAAGGTTTCTTCATCCCGGGAAGTTAATTAAATACCATTTGGAGGCATTTAATGTTCGAGCTAAAACGGATGATTTTCGACAAAAGAGTTAACACCCCCCCATTACGTCATGCTTCAGAAATGTTTAAAATGGTCGGTTTTCAAATGTTTTATTTTTGAACGTCAGTTCACATTTGTAGGTGGATCATCAGTGTTAGAGCTAAAATTAGCATGTTTAACCACATGGCTGCTGCGGGGATTTTTGCCCTGTGCTGGAAAATGACTGATGCCATATATTCATGACGAGCTCAGCTCGTCATCAGCACATGACACCCGTGGGTGATGACGAGCTGAGCTCGTCATCAGCAGCGAAAGGGTTAAAGTGATTTTCATGCTTACAGGGGCCCTAAACACAAGATTTATGCAAGGGTTAAAAGTGCATGAAAATGGCCAATTTACTCACTCTGAGTTCTCAAAAAGGGTTTCTTCACCCCGGAAAGTTAATTAAATACCATTTGGAGGCATTTAATGTTCGAGCCAAAACGGCTGATTTTCGACAAAAGAGATAACACCCCCCCATTACGTCATGCTTCAGAAATGTGGAAAATGGTCCGTTTTCAAATGTTTTATTTTTGAACGTCAGTTCACATTTGTAGGTGGATCATCAGTGTTAGAGCTAAACTTAGCATGTTTAAAGTGATTTTCATGCTTCCAGGGGCTCGGGAAGTGAATTAAATACTATTTGGAGGCATTTAATGTTCAAACAAAAACAGCTGATTTTTGACAAAAGAGATAACACCCCCCCCATTACGTCATGCTTCAGAAATGTGGAAAATGGTCCGTTTTCAAATGTTTCATTTTTGAACGTCAGTTCACATTTGTAGGTGGATCATCAGTGTTAGAGCTAAAATTAGCATGTTTAAAATGATTTTCATGCTGCCAGGGGCTCGGAAAGTGAATTAAATACTATTTGGAGGCATTTAATGTTCAAGCAAAAACAGCTGATTTTTGACAAAAGAGATAACACCCCCCCATTACTTCATGTTTCTGAAATGTGGAAAATGGTCCATTTTCAAATGTTTTATTTTTGAACGTCAGTTCACATTTGTAGGTGGATCATCAGTGTTAGAGCTAAAATTAGCATGTTTAAAGTGATTTTCATGCTTCCAGGGGCCCTAAACACAAGATTTATGGAATGGTTAAAAGTGCATGACAATGGCCAATTTACTCACTCTGAGTTCTCAAAAAGGGTTTCTTTACCCCGGGAAGTTAATTAAATACCATTTGGAGGCATTTAATGTTCGAGCCAAAATGGCTGATTTTCGACAAAAGAGATAACACCCCCACATTACGTCATGCTTCAGAAATGTGGAAAATGGTCCGTTTTCAAATGTTTTATTTTTGAACGTCAGTTCACATTTGTAGGTGGATCATCAGTGTTAGAGCTAAAATTAGCATGTTTAAAGTGATTTTCATGCTGCCAGGGGCTCGGAAAGTGAATTAAATACTATTTGGAGGCATTTAATGTTCAAGCAAAAACAGCTGATTTTTGACAAAAGAGATAACACCCCCCCATTACTTCATGTTTCTGAAATGTGGAAAATGGTCCATTTTCAAATGTTTTATTTTTGAACGTCAGTTCACATTTGTAGGTGGATCATCAGTGTTAGAGCTAAAATTAGCATGTTTAAAGTGATTTTCATGATTTCAGGGGCCCTAAACACAAGATTTATGGAATGGTTAAAAGTGCATGAAAATGGCCAATTTACTCACTCTGAGTTCTCAAAAAAGGTTTCTTCATCCCGGGAAGTTAATTAAATACCATTTGGAGGCATTTAATGTTCGAGCAAAAACGGCTGATTTTCGACAAAAGAGATAACACCCCCCCATTACGTCATGCTTCAGAAATGTGGAAAATGGTCCGTTTTCAGATGTTTTATTTTTGAACGTCAGTTCACATTTGTAGGTGGATCATTAGTGTTAGAGCTAAAATTTGCATGTTTAAAGTGATTTTCATGCTTCCAGGGGCCCTAAACACAAGATTTATTGAATGGTTAAAAGTGCATGAAAATGGCCAATTTACTCACTCTGAGTTCTCAAAAAGGGTTTCTTCACCCCGGGAAGTTAATTAAATACAATTTGGAGGCATTTAATGTTCGAGCAAAAACGGCTGATTTTCGACAAAAGAGATAACACCCCCCCATTACGTCATGCTTCAGAAATGTGGAAAATGGTCCGTTTTCAAATGTTTTATTTTTGAACGTCAGTTTACGTTTGTAGGTGGATCATCAGTGTTAGAGCTAAAATTAGCATGTTTAAAGTGATTTTCATGCTTCCAGGGGCTCGGGAAGTTAATTAAATACCATTTGGAGGCATTTAATGTTCGAGCTAAAACGGATGATTTTCGACAAAAGAGTTAACACCCCCCCATTACGTCATGCTTCAGAAATGTTTAAAATGGTCCGTTTTCAAATGTTTTATTTTTGAACGTCAGTTCACATTTGTAGGTGGATCATCAGTGTTAGAGCTAAAATTAGCATGTTTAACCACATGGCTGCTGCGGGGATTTTTGCCCTGTGCTGGAAAATGACTGATGCCATATATTCATGACGAGCTCAGCTCGTCATCAGCACACGACACCCGTGGGTGATGACGAGCTGAGCTCGTCATCAGCAGCGAAAGGGTTAAAGTGATTTTCATGCTTACAGGGGCCCTAAACACAAGATTTATGCAAGGGTTAAAAGTGCATGAAAATGGCCAATTTACTCACTCTGAGTTCTCAAAAAGGGTTTCTTCACCCCGGAAAGTTAATTAAATACCATTTGGAGGCATTTAATGTTCGAGCCAAAACGGCTGATTTTCGACAAAAGAGATAACACCCCCCCATTACGTCATGTTTCAGAAATGTGGAAAATGGTCCGTTTTCAAATGTTTTATTTTTGAACGTCAGTTCACATTTGTAGGTGGATCATCAGTGTTAGAGCTAAACTTAGCATGTTTAAAGTGATTTTCATGCTTCCAGGGGCTCGGGAAGTGAATTAAATACTATTTGGAGGCATTTAATGTTCAAACAAAAACAGCTGATTTTTGACAAAAGAGATAACACCCCCCCCATTACGTCATGCTTCAGAAATGTGGAAAATGGTCCGTTTTCAAATGTTTTATTTTTGAACGTCAGTTCACATTTGTAGGTGGATCATCAGTGTTAGAGCTAAAATTAGCATGTTTAAAGTGATTTTCATGCTGCCAGGGGCTCGGAAAGTGAATTAAATACTATTTGGAGGCATTTAATGTTCAAGCAAAAACAGCTGATTTTTGACAAAAGAGATAACACCCCCCCATTACTTCATGTTTCTGAAATGTGGAAAATGGTCCTTTTTCAAATGTTTTATTTTTGAACGTCAGTTCACATTTGTAGGTGGATCATCAGTGTTAGAGCTAAAATTAGCATGTTTAAAGTGATTTTCATGCTTCCAGGGGCCCTAAACACAAGATTTATGGAATGGTTAAAAGTGCATGACAATGGCCAATTTACTCACTCTGAGTTCTCAAAAAGGGTTTCTTTACCCCGGGAAGTTAATTAAATACCATTTGGAGGCATTTAATGTTCGAGCCAAAATGGCTGATTTTCGACAAAAGAGATAACACCCCCACATTACGTCATGCTTCAGAAATGTGGAAAATGGTCCGTTTTCAAATGTTTTATTTTTGAACGTCAGTTCACATTTGTAGGTGGATCATCAGTGTTAGAGCTAAAATTAGCATGTTTAAAGTGATTTTCATGCTGCCAGGGGCTCGGAAAGTGAATTAAATACTATTTGGAGGCATTTAATGTTCAAGCAAAAACAGCTGATTTTTGACAAAAGAGATAACACCCCCCCATTACTTCATGTTTCTGAAATGTGGAAAATGGTCCATTTTCAAATGTTTTATTTTTGAACGTCAGTTCACATTTGTAGGTGGATCATCAGTGTTAGAGCTAAAATTAGCATGTTTAAAGTGATTTTCATGATTTCAGGGGCCCTAAACACAAGATTTATGGAATGGTTAAAAGTGCATGAAAATGGCCAATTTACTCACTCTGAGTTCTCAAAAAAGGTTTCTTCATCCCGGGAAGTTAATTAAATACCATTTGGAGGCATTTAATGTTCGAGCTAAAACGGATGATTTTCGACAAAAGAGATAACACCCCCCTATCACGTCATGCTTCAGAAATGTGGAAAATGGTCCGTTTTCAAATGTTTTATTTTTGAACGTCAGTTCACATTTGTAGGTGGATCATCAGTGTTAGAGCTAAAATTAGCATGTTTAAAGTTATTTTCATGCTTCCAGGGGCCCTAAACACAAGATTTATGGAATGGTTAAAAGTGCATGAAAATGGCCAATTTACTCACTCTGAGTTCTCAAAAAGGGTTTCATCACCGCGGGAAGTTAATTAAATACCATTTGGAGGCATTTAATGTTCGAGCCAAAACGGCTGATTTTCGACAAAAGAGATAACACCCCCCCATTACGTCATGCTTCAGAAATGTGGAAAATGGTCCATTTTCAGATGTTTTATTTTTGAACTTCAGTTCACATTTGTAGGTGGATCATCAGTGTTAGAGCTAAAATTAGCATGTTTAAAGTGATTTTCATGCTTCCAGGGGCTCGGGAAGTGAATTAAATACTATTTGGAGGCATTTAATGTTCAAGCAAAAAAAGCTGATTTTTGACAAAAGAGATAACACCCCCCCATTACGTCATGCTTCAGAAATGTGGAAAATGGTCCGTTTTCAAATGTTTTATTTTTGAACGTCAGTTCACATTTGTAGGTGGATCATCAGTGTTAGAGCTAAAATTAGCATGTTTAAAGTGATTTTCATGCTTCCAGGGGCCCTAAACACAAGATTTATGGAATGGTTAAAAGTGCATGACAATGGCCAATTTACTCACTCTGAGTTCTCAAAAAGGGTTTCTTTACCCCGGGAAGTTAATTAAATACCATTTGGAGGCATTTAATGTTCGAGCCAAAATGGCTGATTTTCGACAAAAGAGATAACACCCCCACATTACGTCATGCTTCAGAAATGTGGAAAATGGTCCGTTTTCAAATGTTTTATTTTTGAATGTCAGTTCACGTTTGTAGGTGGATCATCAGTGTTAGAGCTAAAATTAGCATGTTTAAAGTGATTTTCATGCTTTCAGGGGCCCTAAACACAAGATTTATGGAATGGTTAAAAGTGCATGAAAATGGCCAATTTACTCACTCTGAGTTCTCAAAAAAGGTTTCTTCATCCCGGGAAGTTAATTAAATACCATTTGGAGGCATTTAATGTTCGAGCAAAAACGGCTGATTTTCGACAAAAGAGATAACACCCCCCCACTACGTCATGCTTCAGAAATGTGGAAAATGGTCCGTTTTCAGATGTTTTATTTTTGAACGTCAGTTCACATTTGTAGGTGGATCATTAGTGTTAGAGCTAAAATTTGCATGTTTAAAGTGATTTTCATGCTTCCAGGGGCCCTAAACACAAGATTTATTGAATGGTTAAAAGTGCATGAAAATGGCCAATTTACTCACTCTGAGTTCTCAAAAAGGGTTTCTTCACCCCGGGAAGTTAATTAAATACAATTTGGAGGCATTTAATGTTCGAGCAAAAACGGCTGATTTTCGACAAAAGAGATAACACCCCCCCATTACGTCATGCTTCAGAAATGTGGAAAATGGTCCGTTTTCAAATGTTTTATTTTTGAACGTCAGTTTACGTTTGTAGGTGGATCATCAGTGTTAGAGCTAAAATTAGCATGTTTAAAGTGATTTTCATGCTTCCAGGGGCTCGGGAAGTTAATTAAATACCATTTGGAGGCATTTAATGTTCGAGCAAAAACGGCTGATTTTCGACAAAAGAGATAACACCCCCCCATTACGTCATGCTTCAGAAATGTGGAAAATGGTCCGTTTTCAAATGTTTAATTTTTGAACGTCAGTTCACATTTGTAGGTGGATCATCAGTGTTAGAGCTAAAATTAGCATGTTTAAAGTGATTGTCATGCTTTCAGGGGCCCTAAACACAAGATTTATGGAATGGTTAAAAGTGCATGAAAATGGCCAATTTACTCACTCTGAGTTCTCAAAAAAGGTTTCTTCATCCCGGGAAGTTAATTAAATACCATTTGGAGGCATTTAATGTTCGAGCTAAAACGGATGATTTTCGACAAAAGAGTTAACACCCCCCCATTACGTCATGCTTCAGAAATGTTTAAAATGGTCCGTTTTCAAATGTTTTATTTTTGAACGTCAGTTCACATTTGTAGGTGGATCATCAGTGTTAGAGCTAAAATTAGCATGTTTAACCACATGGCTGCTGCGGGGATTTTTGCCCTGTGCTGGAAAATGACTGATGCCATATATTCATGACGAGCTCAGCTCGTCATCAGCACACGACACCCGTGGGTGATGACGAGCTGAGCTCGTCATCAGCAGCGAAAGGGTTAAAGTGATTTTCATGCTTACAGGGGCCCTAAACACAAGATTTATGCAAGGGTTAAAAGTGCATGAAAATGGCCAATTTACTCACTCTGAGTTCTCAAAAAGGGTTTCTTCACCCCGGAAAGTTAATTAAATACCATTTGGAGGCATTTAATGTTCGAGCCAAAACGGCTGATTTTCGACAAAAGAGATAACACCCCCCCATTACGTCATGCTTCAGAAATGTGGAAAATGGTCCGTTTTCAAATGTTTTATTTTTGAACGTCAGTTCACATTTGTAGGTGGATCATCAGTGTTAGAGCTAAACTTAGCATGTTTAAAGTGATTTTCATGCTTCCAGGGGCTCGGGAAGTTAATTAAATACCATTTGGAGGCATTTAATGTTCGAGCAAAAATGGCTGATTTTCAACAAAAGAGATAACACCCCCCCATTACGTCATGCTTCAGAAATGTGGAAAATGGTCCGTTTTCAAATGTTTTATTTTTGAACGTCAGTTCACATTTGTAGGTGGATCATCAGTGTTAGAGCTAAAATTAGCATGTTTAAAGTGATTTTCATGCTTCCAGGGGCTCGGAAAGTGAATTAAATACTATTTGGAGGCATTTAATGTTCAAGCAAAAAAAGCTGATTTTTGACAAAAGAGATAACACCCCCCCCATTACGTCATGCTTCAGAAATGTGGAAAATGGTCCGTTTTCAAATGTTTTATTTTTGAACGTCAGTTCAAATGTGTAGGTGAATCATCAGTGTTAGAGCTAAAATTAGCATGTTTAAAGTGATTTTCATGCTTCCAGGGGCCCTAAACACAAGATTTAAGGAATGGTTAAAAGTGCATGAAAATGGCCAATTTACTCACTCTGAGTTCTCAAAAAGAGTTTCTTCATCCCGGGAAGTTAATTAAATACCATTTGGAGGCATTTAATGTTCGAGCAAAAACGGCTGATTTTCGACAAAAGAGATAACACCCCCCCATTACGTCATGCTTCAGAAATGTGGAAAATGGTCCGTTTTCAAATGTTTTATTTTTGAACGTCAGTTCACGTTTGTATTTGGATCATCAGTGTTAGAGCTAAAATTAGCATGTTTAAAGTGATTTTCATGCTTCCAGGGGCTCGGGAAGTTAATTAAATACTATTTGGAGGCATTTAATGTTCAAGCAAAAACAGCTGATTTTTGACAAAAGAGATAACACCCCCCCATTACTTCATGCTTCAGAAATGTGGAAAATGGTCCGTTTTCAAATGTTTTATTTTTGAACGTCAGTTCACATTTGTAGGTGGATCATCAGTGTTAGAGCTAAAATTAGCATGTTTAAAGTGATTTTCATGCTTCCAGGGGCCCTAAACACAAGATTTATGGAATGGTTAAAAGTGCATGACAATGGCCAATTTACTCACTCTGAGTTCTCAAAAAGGGTTTCTTTACCCCGGGAAGTTAATTAAATACCATTTGGAGGCATTTAATGTTCGAGCCAAAATGGCTGATTTTCGACAAAAGAGATAACACCCCCACATTACGTCATGCTTCAGAAATGTGGAAAATGGTCCGTTTTCAAATGTTTTATTTTTGAACGTCAGTTCACATTTGTAGGTGGATCATCAGTGTTAGAGCTAAAATTAGCATGTTTAAAGTGATTTTCATGCTGCCAGGGGCTCGGAAAGTGAATTAAATACTATTTGGAGGCATTTAATGTTCAAGCAAAAACAGCTGATTTTTGACAAAAGAGATAACACCCCCCCATTACTTCATGTTTCTGAAATGTGGAAAATGGTCCATTTTCAAATGTTTTATTTTTGAACGTCAGTTCACATTTGTAGGTGGATCATCAGTGTTAGAGCTAAAATTAGCATGTTTAAAGTGATTTTCATGCTTCCAGGGGCCCTAAACACAAGATTTATGGAATGGTTAAAAGTGCATGAAAATGGCCAATTTACTCACTCTGAGTTCTCAAAAAAGGTTTCTTCATCCCGGGAAGTTAATTAAATACCATTTGGAGGCATTAAATGTTCGAGCAAAAACGGCTGATTTTCGACAAAAGAGATAACACCCCCCCATTACGTCATGCTTCAGAAATGTGGAAAATGGTCCGTTTTCAGATGTTTTATTTTTGAACGTCAGTTCACATTTGTAGGTGGATCATTAGTGTTAGAGCTAAAATTTGCATGTTTAAAGTGATTTTCATGCTTCCAGGGGCCCTAAACACAAGATTTATTGAATGGTTAAAAGTGCATGAAAATGGCCAATTTACTCACTCTGAGTTATCAAAAAGGTTTCTTCATCCCGGGAAGTTAATTAAATACCATTTGGAGGCATTTAATGTTCGAGCTAAAACGGATGATTTTCGACAAAAGAGATAACACCCCCCTATCACGTCATGCTTCAGAAATGTGGAAAATGGTCCCTTTTCAAATGTTTTATTTTTGAACGTCAGTTCACATTTGTAGGTGGATCATCAGTGTTAGAGCTAAAATTAGCATGTTTAAAGTTATTTTCATGCTTCCAGGGGCCCTAAACACAAGATTTATGGAATGGTTAAAAGTGCATGAAAATGGCCAATTTACTCACTCTGAGTTCTCAAAAAGGGTTTCATCACCGCGGGAAGTTAATTAAATACCATTTGGAGGCATTTAATGTTCGAGCCAAAACGGCTGATTTTCGACAAAAGAGATAACACCCCCCCATTACGTCATGCTTCAGAAATGTGGAAAATGGTCCATTTTCAAATGTTTTATTTTTGAACTTCAGTTCACATTTGTAGGTGGATCATCAGTGTTAGAGCTAAAATTAGCATGTTTAAAGTGATTTTCATGCTTCCAGGGGCTCGGGAAGTGAATTAAATACTATTTGGAGGCATTTAATGTTCAAGCAAAAAAAGCTGATTTTTGACAAAAGAGATAACACCCCCCCATTACGTCATGCTTCAGAAATGTGGAAAATGGTCCGTTTTCAAATGTTTTATTTTTGAACGTCAGTTCACATTTGTAGGTGGATCATCAGTGTTAGAGCTAAAATTAGCATGTTTAAAGTGATTTTCATGCTTCCAGGGGCCCTAAACACAAGATTTATGGAATGGTTAAAAGTGCATGACAATGGCCAATTTACTCACTCTGAGTTCTCAAAAAGGGTTTCTTTACCCCGGGAAGTTAATTAAATACCATTTGGAGGCATTTAATGTTCGAGCCAAAATGGCTGATTTTCGACAAAAGAGATAACACCCCCACATTACGTCATGCTTCAGAAATGTGGAAAATGGTCCGTTTTCAAATGTTTTATTTTTGAATGTCAGTTCACGTTTGTAGGTGGATCATCAGTGTTAGAGCTAAAATTAGCATGTTTAAAGTGATTTTCATGCTTTCAGGGGCCCTAAACACAAGATTTATGGAATGGTTAAAAGTGCATGAAAATGGCCAATTTACTCACTCTGAGTTCTCAAAAAAGGTTTCTTCATCCCGGGAAGTTAATTAAATACCATTTGGAGGCATTTAATGTTCGAGCTAAAATGGATGAGTTTCAAAAAAAGAGATAACACCCCCCATTACGTCATGCTTCAGAAATGTGGAAAATGGTCAGTTTTCAAATGTTTTATTTTTGAACGTCAGTTCACATTTGTAGGTGAATCATCAGTGTTAGAGCTAAAATTAGCATGTTTAAAGTGATTTTCATGCTTCCAGGGGCCCTAAACACAAGATTTATGGAATGGTTAAAAGTGCATGAAAATGGCCAATTTACTCACTCTGAGTTCTCAAAAAGGGTTTCTTCACCCCGGGAAGTTAATTAAATACAATTTGGAGGCATTTAATGTTCGAGCAAAAACGGCTGATTTTCGACAAAAGAGATAACACCCCCCCATTACGTCATGCTTCAGAAATGTGGAAAATGGTCCGTTTTCAAATGTTTTATTTTTGAACGTCAGTTCACATTTGTAGGTGAATCATCAGTGTTAGAGCTAAAATTAGCATGTTTAAAGTGATTTTCATGCTTCCAGGGGCCCTAAACACAAGATTTATGGAATGGTTAAAAGTGCATGAAAATGGCCAATTTACTCACTCTGAGTTCTCAAAAAGGGTTTCTTCACCCCGGGAAGTTAATTAAATACAATTTGGAGGCATTTAATGTTCGAGCAAAAACGGCTGATTTTCGACAAAAGAGATAACACCCCCCCATTACGTCATGCTTCAGAAATGTGGAAAATGGTCCGTTTTCAAATGTTTTATTTTTGAACGTCAGTTTACGTTTGTAGGTGGATCATCAGTGTTAGAGCTAAAATTAGCATGTTTAAAGTGATTTTCATGCTTCCAGGGGCCCTAAACACAAGATTTATGGAATGGTTAAAAGTGCATGAAAATGGCCAATTTACTCACTCTGAGTTCTCAAAAAGGGTTTCTTCACCCCGGGAAGTTAATTAAATACAATTTGGAGGCATTTAATGTTCGAGCAAAAACGGCTGATTTTCGACAAAAGAGATAACACCCCCCCATTACTTCATGCTTCAGAAATGTGGAAAATGGTCCGTTTTCAAATGTTTTATTTTTGAACGTCAGTTTACGTTTGTAGGTGGATCATCAGTGTTAGAGCTAAAATTAGCATGTTTAAAGTGATTTTCATGCTTCCAGGGGCTCGGGAAGTTAATTAAATACCATTTGGAGGCATTTAATGTTCGAGCAAAAACGGCTGATTTTTGACAAAAGAGATAACACCCCCCTATCACGTCATGCTTCAGAAATGTGGAAAATGGTCCGTTTTCAAATGTTTTATTTTTGAACGTCAGTTCACATTTGTAGGTGGATCATCAGTGTTAGAGCTAAAATTAGCATGTTTAAAGTTATTTTCATGCTTCCAGGGGCCCTAAACACAAGATTTATGGAATGGTTAAAAGTGCATGAAAATGGCCAATTTACTCACTCTGAGTTCTCAAAAAGGGTTTCATCACCGCGGGAAGTTAATTAAATACCATTTGGAGGCATTTAATGTTCGAGCCAAAACGGCTGATTTTCGACAAAAGAGATAACACCCCCCCATTACGTCATGCTTCAGAAATGTGGAAAATGGTCCATTTTCAAATGTTTTATTTTTGAACTTCAGTTCACATTTGTAGGTGGATCATCAGTGTTAGAGCTAAAATTAGCATGTTTAAAGTGATTTTCATGTTTCCAGGGGCTCGGGAAGTGAATTAAATACTATTTGGAGGCATTTAATGTTCAAGCAAAAAAAGCTGATTTTTGACAAAAGAGATAACACCCCCCCATTACGTCATGCTTCAGAAATGTGGAAAATGGTCCGTTTTCAAATGTTTTATTTTTGAACGTCAGTTCACATTTGTAGGTGGATCATCAGTGTTAGAGCTAAAATTAGCATGTTTAAAGTGATTTTCATGCTTCCAGGGGCCCTAAACACAAGATTTATGGAATGGTTAAAAGTGCATGACAATGGCCAATTTACTCACTCTGAGTTCTCAAAAAGGGTTTCTTTACCCCGGGAAGTTAATTAAATACCATTTGGAGGCATTTAATGTTCGAGCCAAAATGGCTGATTTTCGACAAAAGAGATAACACCCCCACATTACGTCATGCTTCAGAAATGTGGAAAATGGTCCGTTTTCAAATGTTTTATTTTTGAATGTCAGTTCACGTTTGTAGGTGGATCATCAGTGTTAGAGCTAAAATTAGCATGTTTAAAGTGATTTTCATGCTTTCAGGGGCCCTAAACACAAGATTTATGGAATGGTTAAAAGTGCATGAAAATGGCCAATTTACTCACTCTGAGTTCTCAAAAAAGGTTTCTTCATCCCGGGAAGTTAATTAAATACCATTTGGAGGCATTTAATGTTCGAGCTAAAACGGATGAGTTTCAAAAAAAGAGATAACACCCCCCATTACGTCATGCTTCAGAAATGTGGAAAATGGTCCGTTTTCAAATGTTTTATTTTTGAACGTCAGTTCACATTTGTAGGTGAATCATCAGTGTTAGAGCTAAAATTAGCATGTTTAAAGTGATTTTCATGCTTCCAGGGGCCCTAAACACAAGATGTATGGAATGGTTAAAAGTGCATGAAAATGGCCAATTTACTCACTCTGAGTTCTCAAAAAGGGTTTCTTAACCCCGGGAAGTTAATTAAATACAATTTGGAGGCATTTAATGTTCGAGCAAAAACGGCTGATTTTCGACAAAAGAGATAACACCCCCCCATTACGTCATGCTTCAGAAATGTGGAAAATGGTCCGTTTTCAAATGTTTTATTTTTGAACGTCAGTTCACATTTGTAGGTGAATCATCAGTGTTAGAGCTAAAATTAGCATGTTTAAAGTGATTTTCATGCTTCCAGGGGCCCTAAACACAAGATTTATGGAATGGTTAAAAGTGCATGAAAATGGCCAATTTACTCACTCTGAGTTCTCAAAAAGGGTTTCTTCACCCCGGGAAGTTAATTAAATACAATTTGGAGGCATTTAATGTTCGAGCAAAAATGGCTGATTTTCGACAAAAGAGATAACACCCCCCCCATTACGTCATGCTTCAGAAATGTGGAAAATGGTCCGTTTTCAAATGTTTTATTTTTGAACGTCAGTTTACGTTTGTAGGTGGATCATCAGTGTTAGAGCTAAAATTAGCATGTTTAAAGTGATTTTCATGCTTCCAGGGGCTCGGGAAGTTAATTAAATACCATTTGGAGGCATTTAATGTTCGAGCAAAAACGGCTGATTTTCGACAAAAGAGATAACACCCCCCCTATCACGTCATGCTTCAGAAATGTGGAAAATGGTCCGTTTTCAAATGTTTTATTTTTGAACGTCAGTTCACATTTGTAGGTGGATCATCAGTGTTAGAGCTAAAATTAGCATGTTTAAAGTTATTTTCATGCTTCCAGGGGCCCTAAACACAAGATTTATGGAATGGTTAAAAGTGCATGAAAATGGCCAATTTACTCACTCTGAGTTCTCAAAAAGGGTTTCATCACCGCGGGAAGTTAATTAAATACCATTTGGAGGCATTTAATGTTCGAGCCAAAACGGCTGATTTTCGACAAAAGAGATAACACCCCCCCATTACGTCATGCTTCAGAAATGTGGAAAATGGTCCATTTTCAAATGTTTTATTTTTGAACTTCAGTTCACATTTGTAGGTGGATCATCAGTGTTAGAGCTAAAATTAGCATGTTTAAAGTGATTTTCATGCTTCCAGGGGCTCGGGAAGTGAATTAAATACTATTTGGAGGCATTTAATGTTCGAGCCAAAATGGCTGATTTTCGACAAAAGAGATAACACCCCCACATTACGTCATGCTTCAGAAATGTGGAAAATGGTCCGTTTTCAAATGTTTTATTTTTGAATGTCAGTTCACGTTTGTAGGTGGATCATCAGTGTTAGAGCTAAAATTAGCATGTTTAAAGTGATTTTCATGCTTTCAGGGGCCCTAAACACAAGATTTATGGAATGGTTAAAAGTGCATGAAAATGGCCAATTTACTCACTCTGAGTTCTCAAAAAAGGTTTCTTCATCCCGGGAAGTTAATTAAATACCATTTGGAGGCATTTAATGTTCGAGCTAAAACGGATGAGTTTCAAAAAAAGAGATAACACCCCCCATTACGTCATGCTTCAGAAATGTGGAAAATGGTCCGTTTTCAAATGTTTTATTTTTGAACGTCAGTTCACATTTGTAGGTGAATCATCAGTGTTAGAGCTAAAATTAGCATGTTTAAAGTGATTTTCATGCTTCCAGGGGCCCTAAACACAAGATTTATGGAATGGTTAAAAGTGCATGAAAATGGCCAATTTACTCACTCTGAGTTCTCAAAAAGGGTTTCTTCACCCCGGGAAGTTAATTAAATACAATTTGGAGGCATTTAATGTTCGAGCAAAAACGGCTGATTTTCGACAAAAGAGATAACACCCCCCCATTACGTCATGCTTCAGAAATGTGGAAAATGGTCCGTTTTCAAATGTTTTATTTTTGAACGTCAGTTCACATTTGTAGGTGAATCATCAGTGTTAGAGCTAAAATTAGCATGTTTAAAGTGATTTTCATGCTTCCAGGGGCCCTAAACACAAGATTTATGGAATGGTTAAAAGTGCATGAAAATGGCCAATTTACTCACTCTGAGTTCTCAAAAAGGGTTTCTTCACCCCGGGAAGTTAATTAAATACAATTTGGAGGCATTTAATGTTCGAGCAAAAACGGCTGATTTTCGACAAAAGAGATAACACCCCCCCATTACGTCATGCTTCAGAAATGTGGAAAATGGTCAGTTTTCAAATGTTTTATTTTTGAACGTCAGTTCACATTTGTAGGTGAATCATCAGTGTTAGAGCTAAAATTAGCATGTTTAAAGTGATTTTCATGCTTCCAGGGGCCCTAAACACAAGATTTATGGAATGGTTAAAAGTGCATGAAAATGGCCAATTTACTCACTCTGAGTTCTCAAAAAGGGTTTCTTCACCCCGGGAAGTTAATTAAATACAATTTGGAGGCATTTAATGTTCGAGCAAAAACGGCTGATTTTCGACAAAAGAGATAACACCCCCCCATTACTTCATGCTTCAGAAATGTGGAAAATGGTCCGTTTTCAAATGTTTTATTTTTGAACGTCAGTTTACGTTTGTAGGTGGATCATCAGTGTTAGAGCTAAAATTAGCATGTTTAAAGTGATTTTCATGCTTCCAGGGGCTCGGGAAGTTAATTAAATACCATTTGGAGGCATTTAATGTTCGAGCAAAAACGGCTGATTTTCGACAAAAGAGATAACACCCCCCTATCACGTCATGCTTCAGAAATGTGGAAAATGGTCCGTTTTCAAATGTTTTATTTTTGAACGTCAGTTCACATTTGTAGGTGGATCATCAGTGTTAGAGCTAAAATTAGCATGTTTAAAGTTATTTTCATGCTTCCAGGGGCCCTAAACACAAGATTTATGGAATGGTTAAAAGTGCATGAAAATGGCCAATTTACTCACTCTGAGTTCTCAAAAAGGGTTTCATCACCGCGGGAAGTTAATTAAATACCATTTGGAGGCATTTAATGTTCGAGCCAAAACGGCTGATTTTCGACAAAAGAGATAACACCCCCCCATTACGTCATGCTTCAGAAATGTGGAAAATGGTCCATTTTCAAATGTTTTATTTTTGAACTTCAGTTCACATTTGTAGGTGGATCATCAGTGTTAGAGCTAAAATTAGCATGTTTAAAGTGATTTTCATGCTTCCAGGGGCTCGGGAAGTGAATTAAATACTATTTGGAGGCATTTAATGTTCAAGCAAAAAAAGCTGATTTTTGACAAAAGAGATAACACCCCCCCATTACGTCATGCTTCAGAAATGTGGAAAATGGTCCGTTTTCAAATGTTTTATTTTTGAACGTCAGTTCACATTTGTAGGTGGATCATCAGTGTTAGAGCTAAAATTAGCATGTTTAAAGTGATTTTCATGCTTCCAGGGGCCCTAAACACAAGATTTATGGAATGGTTAAAAGTGCATGACAATGGCCAATTTACTCACTCTGAGTTCTCAAAAAGGGTTTCTTTACCCCGGGAAGTTAATTAAATACCATTTGGAGGCATTTAATGTTCGAGCCAAAATGGCTGATTTTCGACAAAAGAGATAACACCCCCACATTACGTCATGCTTCAGAAATGTGGAAAATGGTCCGTTTTCAAATGTTTTATTTTTGAATGTCAGTTCACGTTTGTAGGTGGATCATCAGTGTTAGAGCTAAAATTAGCATGTTTAAAGTGATTTTCATGCTTTCAGGGGCCCTAAACACAAGATTTATGGAATGGTTAAAAGTGCATGAAAATGGCCAATTTACTCACTCTGAGTTCTCAAAAAAGGTTTCTTCATCCCGGGAAGTTAATTAAATACCATTTGGAGGCATTTAATGTTCGAGCTAAAACGGATGAGTTTCAAAAAAAGAGATAACACCCCCCATTACTTCATGCTTCAGAAATGTGGAAAATGGTCCGTTTTCAAATGTTTTATTTTTGAACGTCAGTTCACATTTGTAGGTGAATCATCAGTGTTAGAGCTAAAATTAGCATGTTTAAAGTGATTTTCATGCTTCCAGGGGCCCTAAACACAAGATTTATGGAATGGTTAAAAGTGCATGAAAATGGCCAATTTACTCACTCTGAGTTCTCAAAAAGGGTTTCTTAACCCCGGGAAGTTAATTAAATACAATTTGGAGGCATTTAATGTTCGAGCAAAAACGGCTGATTTTCGACAAAAGAGATAACACCCCCCCATTACGTCATGCTTCAGAAATGTGGAAAATGGTCCGTTTTCAAATGTTTTATTTTTGAACGTCAGTTCACATTTGTAGGTGAATCATCAGTGTTAGAGCTAAAATTAGCATGTTTAAAGTGATTTTCATGCTTCCAGGGGCCCTAAACACAAGATTTATGGAATGGTTAAAAGTGCATGAAAATGGCCAATTTACTCACTCTGAGTTCTCAAAAAGGGTTTCTTCACCCCGGGAAGTTAATTAAATACAATTTGGAGGCATTTAATGTTCGAGCAAAAACGGCTGATTTTCGACAAAAGAGATAACACCCCCCCCATTACGTCATGCTTCAGAAATGTGGAAAATGGTCCGTTTTCAAATGTTTTATTTTTGAACGTCAGTTTACGTTTGTAGGTGGATCATCAGTGTTAGAGCTAAAATTAGCATGTTTAAAGTGATTTTCATGCTTCCAGGGGCTCGGGAAGTTAATTAAATACCATTTGGAGGCATTTAATGTTCGAGCAAAAACGGCTGATTTTCGACAAAAGAGATAACACCCCCCTATCACGTCATGCTTCAGAAATGTGGAAAATGGTCCGTTTTCAAATGTTTTATTTTTGAACGTCAGTTCACATTTGTAGGTGGATCATCAGTGTTAGAGCTAAAATTAGCATGTTTAAAGTTATTTTCATGCTTCCAGGGGCCCTAAACACAAGATTTATGGAATGGTTAAAAGTGCATGAAAATGGCCAATTTACTCACTCTGAGTTCTCAAAAAGGGTTTCATCACCGCGGGAAGTTAATTAAATACCATTTGGAGGCATTTAATGTTCGAGCCAAAACGGCTGATTTTCGACAAAAGAGATAACACCCCCCCATTACGTCATGCTTCAGAAATGTGGAAAATGGTCCATTTTCAAATGTTTTATTTTTGAACTTCAGTTCACATTTGTAGGTGGATCATCAGTGTTAGAGCTAAAATTAGCATGTTTAAAGTGATTTTCATGCTTCCAGGGGCTCGGGAAGTGAATTAAATACTATTTGGAGGCATTTAATGTTCAAGCAAAAAAAGCTGATTTTTGACAAAAGAGATAACACCCCCCCATTACGTCATGCTTCAGAAATGTGGAAAATGGTCCGTTTTCAAATGTTTTATTTTTGAACGTCAGTTCACATTTGTAGGTGGATCATCAGTGTTAGAGCTAAAATTAGCATGTTTAAAGTGATTTTCATGCTTCCAGGGGCCCTAAACACAAGATTTATGGAATGGTTAAAAGTGCATGACAATGGCCAATTTACTCACTCTGAGTTCTCAAAAAGGGTTTCTTTACCCCGGGAAGTTAATTAAATACCATTTGGAGGCATTTAATGTTCGAGCCAAAATGGCTGATTTTCGACAAAAGAGATAACACCCCCACATTACGTCATGCTTCAGAAATGTGGAAAATGGTCCGTTTTCAAATGTTTTATTTTTGAATGTCAGTTCACGTTTGTAGGTGGATCATCAGTGTTAGAGCTAAAATTAGCATGTTTAAAGTAATTTTCATGCTTTCAGGGGCCCTAAACACAAGATTTATGGAATGGTTAAAAGTGCATGAAAATGGCCAATTTACTCACTCTGAGTTCTCAAAAAAGGTTTCTTCATCCCGGGAAGTTAATTAAATACCATTTGGAGGCATTTAATGTTCGAGCTAAAACGGATGAGTTTCAAAAAAAGAGATAACACCCCCCATTACGTCATGCTTCAGAAATGTGGAAAATGGTCCGTTTTCAAATGTTTTATTTTTGAACGTCAGTTCACATTTGTAGGTGAATCATCAGTGTTAGAGCTAAAATTAGCATGTTTAAAGTGATTTTCATGCTTCCAGGGGCCCTAAACACAAGATTTATGGAATGGTTAAAAGTGCATGAAAATGGCCAATTTACTCACTCTGAGTTCTCAAAAAGGGTTTCTTCACCCCGGGAAGTTAATTAAATACAATTTGGAGGCATTTAATGTTCGAGCAAAAACGGCTGATTTTCGACAAAAGAGATAACACCCCCCCATTACGTCATGCTTCAGAAATGTGGAAAATGGTCCGTTTTCAAATGTTTTATTTTTGAACGTCAGTTCACATTTGTAGGTGAATCATCAGTGTTAGAGCTAAAATTAGCATGTTTAAAGTGATTTTCATGCTTCCAGGGGCCCTAAACACAAGATTTATGGAATGGTTAAAAGTGCATGAAAATGGCCAATTTACTCACTCTGAGTTCTCAAAAAGGGTTTCTTCACCCCGGGAAGTTAATTAAATACAATTTGGAGGCATTTAATGTTCGAGCAAAAACGGCTGATTTTCGACAAAAGAGATAACACCCCCCCATTACGTCATGCTTCAGAAATGTGGAAAATGGTCCGTTTTCAAATGTTTTATTTTTGAACGTCAGTTTACGTTTGTAGGTGGATCATCAGTGTTAGAGCTAAAATTAGCATGTTTAAAGTGATTTTCATGCTTCCAGGGGCTCGGGAAGTTAATTAAATACCATTTGGAGGCATTTAATGTTCGAGCAAAAACGGCTGATTTTCGACAAAAGAGATAACACCCCCCCATTACGTCATGCTTCAGAAATGTGGAAAATGGTCCGTTTTCAAATGTTTAATTTTTGAACGTCAGTTCACATTTGTAGGTGGATCATCAGTGTTAGAGCTAAAATTAGCATGTTTAAAGTGATTGTCATGCTTTCAGGGGCCCTAAACACAAGATTTATGGAATGGTTAAAAGTGCATGAAAATGGCCAATTTACTCACTCTGAGTTCTCAAAAAAGGTTTCTTCATCCCGGGAAGTTAATTAAATACCATTTGGAGGCATTTAATGTTCGAGCTAAAACGGATGATTTTCGACAAAAGAGTTAACACCCCCCCATTACGTCATGCTTCAGAAATGTTTAAAATGGTCCGTTTTCAAATGTTTTATTTTTGAACGTCAGTTCACATTTGTAGGTGGATCATCAGTGTTAGAGCTAAAATTAGCATGTTTAACCACATGGCTGCTGCGGGGATTTTTGCCCTGTGCTGGAAAATGACTGATGCCATATATTCATGACGAGCTCAGCTCGTCATCAGCACACGACACCCGTGGGTGATGACGAGCTGAGCTCGTCATCAGCAGCGAAAGGGTTAAAGTGATTTTCATGCTTACAGGGGCCCTAAACACAAGATTTATGCAAGGGTTAAAAGTGCATGAAAATGGCCAATTTACTCACTCTGAGTTCTCAAAAAGGGTTTCTTCACCCCGGAAAGTTAATTAAATACCATTTGGAGGCATTTAATGTTCGAGCCAAAACGGCTGATTTTCGACAAAAGAGATAACACCCCCCCATTACGTCATGCTTCAGAAATGTGGAAAATGGTCCGTTTTCAAATGTTTTATTTTTGAACGTCAGTTCACATTTGTAGGTGGATCATCAGTGTTAGAGCTAAACTTAGCATGTTTAAAGTGATTTTCATGCTTCCAGGGGCTCGGGAAGTGAATTAAATACTATTTGGAGGCATTTAATGTTCAAACAAAAACAGCTGATTTTTGACAAAAGAGATAACACCCCCCCCATTACGTCATGCTTCAGAAATGTGGAAAATGGTCCGTTTTCAAATGTTTTATTTTTGAACGTCAGTTCACATTTGTAGGTGGATCATCAGTGTTAGAGCTAAAATTAGCATGTTTAAAGTGATTTTCATGCTGCCAGGGGCTCGGAAAGTGAATTAAATACTATTTGGAGGCATTTAATGTTCAAGCAAAAACAGCTGATTTTTGACAAAAGAGATAACACACCCCCATTACTTCATGTTTCTGAAATGTGGAAAATGGTCCATTTTCAAATGTTTTATTTTTGAACGTCAGTTCACATTTGTAGGTGGATCATCAGTGTTAGAGCTAAAATTAGCATGTTTAAAGTGATTTTCATGCTTCCAGGGGCCCTAAACACAAGATTTATGGAATGGTTAAAAGTGCATGACAATGGCCAATTTACTCACTCTGAGTTCTCAAAAAGGGTTTCTTTACCCCGGGAAGTTAATTAAATACCATTTGGAGGCATTTAATGTTCGAGCAAAAACGGCTGATTTTCGACAAAAGAGATAACACCCCCCCATTACGTCATGCTTCAGAAATGTGGAAAATGGTCCGTTTTCAAATGTTTTATTTTTGAACGTCAGTTCACATTTGTAGGTGAATCATCAGTGTTAGAGCTAAAATTAGCATGTTTAAAGTGATTTTCATGCTTCCAGGGGCCCTAAACACAAGATTTATGGAATGGTTAAAAGTGCATGAAAATGGCCAATTTACTCACTCCGAGTTCTCAAAAAGGGTTTCTTCACCCCGGGAAGTTAATTAAATACAATTTGGAGGCATTTAATGTTCGAGCAAAAACGGCTGTTTTTCGACAAAAGAGATAACACCCCCCCATTACGTCATGCTTCAGAAATGTGGAAAATGGTCCGTTTTCAAATGTTTTATTTTTGAACGTCAGTTCACATTTGTAGGTGAATCATCAGTGTTAGAGCTAAAATTAGCATGTTTAAAGTGATTTTCATGCTTCCAGGGGCCCTAAACACAAGATTTATGGAATGGTTAAAAGTGCATGAAAATGGCCAATTTACTCACTATGAGTTCTCAAAAAGGGTTTCTTCACCCCGGGAAGTTAATTAAATACAATTTGGAGGCATTTAATGTTCGAGCAAAAACGGCTGTTTTTCGACAAAAGAGATAACACCCCCCCATTACGTCATGCTTCAGAAATGTGGAAAATGGTCCGTTTTCAAATGTTTTATTTTTGAACGTCAGTTTACGTTTGTAGGTGGATCATCAGTGTTAGAGCTAAAATTAGCATGTTTAAAGTGATTTTCATGCTTCCAGGGGCTCGGGAAGTTAATTAAATACCATTTGGAGGCATTTAATGTTCGAGCAAAAACGGCTGATTTTCGACAAAAGAGATAACACCCCCCTATCACGTCATGCTTCAGAAATGTGGAAAATGGTCCGTTTTCAAATGTTTTATTTTTGAACGTCAGTTCACATTTGTAGGTGGATCATCAGTGTTAGAGCTAAAATTAGCATGTTTAAAGTTATTTTCATGCTTCCAGGGGCCCTAAACACAAGATTTATGGAATGGTTAAAAGTGCATGAAAATGGCCAATTTACTCACTCTGAGTTCTCAAAAAGGGTTTCATCACCACGGGAAGTTAATTAAATACCATTTGGAGGCATTTAATGTTCGAGCCAAAACGGCTGATTTTCGACAAAAGAGATAACACCCCCCCATTAGGTCATGCTTCAGAAATGTGGAAAATGGTCCATTTTCAAATGTTTTATTTTTGAACTTCAGTTCACATTTGTAGGTGGATCATCAGTGTTAGAGCTAAAATTAGCATGTTTAAAGTGATTTTCATGCTTCCAGGGGCTCGGGAAGTGAATTAAATACTATTTGGAGGCATTTAATGTTCAAGCAAAAAAAGCTGATTTTTGACAAAAGAGATAACACCCCCCCCATTACGTCATGCTTCAGAAATGTGGAAAATGGTCCGTTTTCAAATGTTTTATTTTTGAACGTCAGTTCACATTTGTAGGTGGATCATCAGTGTTAGAGCTAAAATTAGCATGTTTAAAGTGATTTTCATGCTTCCAGGGGCCCTAAACACAAGATTTATGGAATGGTTAAAAGTGCATGACAATGGCCAATTTACTCACTCTGAGTTCTCAAAAAGGGTTTCTTTACCCCGGGAAGTTAATTAAATACCATTTGGAGGCATTTAATGTTTGAGCCAAAACGGCTGATTTTCGACAAAAGAGATAACACCCCCACATTACGTCATGCTTCAGAAATGTGGAAAATGGTCCGTTTTCAAATGTTTTATTTTTGAATGTCAGTTCACGTTTGTAGGTGGATCATCAGTGTTAGAGCTAAAATTAGCATGTTTAAAGTGATTTTCATGCTTTCAGGGGCCCTAAACACAAGATTTATGGAATGGTTAAAAGTGCATGAAAATGGCCAATTTACTCACTCTGAGTTCTCAAAAAAGGTTTCTTCATCCCGGGAAGTTAATTAAATACCATTTGGAGGCATTTAATGTTCGAGCTAAAACGGATGAGTTTCAAAAAAAGAGATAACACCCCCCATTACGTCATGCTTCAGAAATGTGGAAAATGGTCTGTTTTCAAATGTTTTATTTTTGAACGTCAGTTCACATTTGTAGGTGAATCATCAGTGTTAGAGCTAAAATTAGCATGTTTAAAGTGATTTTCATGCTTCCAGGGGCCCTAAACACAAGATTTATGGAATGGTTAAAAGTGCATGAAAATGGCCAATTTACTCACTCTGAGTTCTCAAAAAGGGTTTCTTCACCCCGGGAAGTTAATTAAATACAATTTGGAGGCATTTAATGTTCGAGCAAAAACGGCTGATTTTCGACAAAAGAGATAACACCCCCCCATTACGTCATGCTTCAGAAATGTGGAAAATGGTCCGTTTTCAAATGTTTTATTTTTGAACGTCAGTTCACATTTGTAGGTGAATCATCAGTGTTAGAGCTAAAATTAGCATGTTTAAAGTGATTTTCATGCTTCCAGGGGCCCTAAACACAAGATTTATGGAATGGTTAAAAGTGCATGAAAATGGCCAATTTACTCACTCTGAGTTCTCAAAAAGGGTTTCTTCACCCCGGGAAGTTAATTAAATACAATTTGGAGGCATTTAATGTTCGAGCAAAAACGGCTGATTTTCGACAAAAGAGATAACACCCCCCCATTACGTCATGCTTCAGAAATGTGGAAAATGGTCCGTTTTCAAATGTTTTATTTTTGAACGTCAGTTTACGTTTGTAGGTGGACCATCAGTGTTAGAGCTAAAATTAGCATGTTTAAAGTGATTTTCATGCTTCCAGGGGCTCGGGAAGTTAATTAAATACCATTTGGAGGCATTTAACGTTCGAGCAAAAACGGCTGATTTTCGACAAAAGAGATAACACCCCCCCATTACGTCATGCTTCAGAAATGTGGAAAATGGTCCGTTTTCAAATGTTTAATTTTTGAACGTCAGTTCACATTTGTAGGTGGATCATCAGTGTTAGAGCTAAAATTAGCATGTTTAAAGTGATTGTCATGCTTTCAGGGGCCCTAAACACAAGATTTATGGAATGGTTAAAAGTGCATGAAAATGGCCAATTTACTCACTCTGAGTTCTCAAAAAAGGTTTCTTCATCCCGGGAAGTTAATTAAATACCATATGGAGGCATTTAATGTTCGAGCTAAAACGGATGATTTTCGACAAAAGAGTTAACACCCCCCCATTACGTCATGCTTCAGAAATGTTTAAAATGGTCCGTTTTCAAATGTTTTATTTTTGAACGTCAGTTCACATTTGTAGGTGGATCATCAGTGTTAGAGCTAAAATTAGCATGTTTAACCACATGGCTGCTGCGGGGATTTTTGCCCTGTGCTGGAAAATGACTGATGCCATATATTCATGACGAGCTCAGCTCGTCATCAGCACACGACACCCGTGGGTGATGACGAGCTGAGCTCGTCATCAGCAGCGAAAGGGTTAAAGTGATTTTCATGCTTACAGGGGCCCTAAACACAAGATTTATGCAAGGGTTAAAAGTGCATGAAAATGGCCAATTTACTCACTCTGAGTTCTCAAAAAGGGTTTCTTCACCCCGGAAAGTTAATTAAATACCATTTGGAGGCATTTAATGTTCAAGCCAAAACGGCTGATTTTCGACAAAAGAGATAACACCCCCCCATTACGTCATGCTTCAGAAATGTGGAAAATGGTCCGTTTTCAAATGTTTTATTTTTGAACGTCAGTTCACATTTGTAGGTGGATCATCAGTGTTAGAGCTAAAATTGGCATGTTTAAAGTGATTTTCATGCTTTCAGGGGCCCTAAACACAAGATTTATGGAATGGTTAAAAGTGCATGAAAATGGCCAATTTACTCACTCTGAGTTCTCAAAAAAGGTTTCTTCATCCCGGGAAGTTAATTAAATACAATTTGGAGGCATTTCATGTTCGAGCTAAAACGGATGATTTTCGACAAAAGAGATAACACCCCCCCCATTACGTCATGCTTCAGAAATGAGGAAAATGGTCCTTTTTCAAATGTTTTATTTTTGAACATCAGTTCACATTTGTAGGTGGATCATCAGTGTTAGAGCTAAAATTAGCACGTTTAAAGTGATTTTCATGCTTCCAGGTGCTCGGGAAGTGAATGAAATACTATTTGGAGGCATTTAATGTTCAAGCAAAAACAGCTGATTTTTGACAAAAGAGATAACACCCCCCATTACGTCATGCTTCAGAAATGTGGAAAATGGTCCGTTTTCAAATGTTTTATTTTTAAACGTCAGTTCACATTTGTAGGTGGATCATCAGTGTTAGAGCTAAAATTAGCATGTTTAAAGTGATTTTCATGCTTCCAGGGGCTCGGGAAGTTAATTAAATACCATTTGGAGGCATTTAATGTTCGAGCAAAAACGGCTGATTTTCGACAAAAGAGATAACACCCCCCCATTACGTCATGCTTCAGAAATGTGGAAAATGGTCCGTTTTCAAATGTTTTATTTTTGAACGTCAGTTCACATTTGTAGGTGAATCATCAGTGTTAGAGCTAAAATTAGCATGTTTAAAGTGATTTTCATGCTTCCAGGGGCCCTAAACACAAGATTTATGGAATGGTTAAAAGTGCATGAAAATGGCCAATTTACTCACTCTGAGTTCTCAAAAAGGGTTTCTTCACCCCGGGAAGTTAATTAAATACAATTTGGAGGCATTTAATGTTCGAGCAAAAACGGCTGATTTTCGACAAAAGAGATAACACCCCCCCATTACGTCATGCTTCAGAAATGTGGAAAATGGTCCGTTTTCAAATGTTTTATTTTTGAACGTCAGTTTACGTTTGTAGGTGGACCATCAGTGTTAGAGCTAAAATTAGCATGTTTAAAGTGATTTTCATGCTTCCAGGGGCTCGGGAAGTTAATTAAATACCATTTGGAGGCATTTAATGTTCGAGCAAAAACGGCTGATTTTCGACAAAAGAGATAACACCCCCCCATTACGTCATGCTTCAGAAATGTGGAAAATGGTCCGTTTTCAAATGTTTAATTTTTGAACGTCAGTTCACATTTGTAGGTGGATCATCAGTGTTAGAGCTAAAATTAGCATGTTTAAAGTGATTGTCATGCTTTCAGGGGCCCTAAACACAAGATTTATGGAATGGTTAAAAGTGCATGAAAATGGCCAATTTACTCACTCTGAGTTCTCAAAAAAGGTTTCTTCATCCCGGGAAGTTAATTAAATACCATTTGGAGGCATTTAATGTTCGAGCTAAAACGGATGATTTTCGACAAAAGAGTTAACACCCCCCCATTACGTCATGCTTCAGAAATGTTTAAAATGGTCCGTTTTCAAATGTTTTATTTTTGAACGTCAGTTCACATTTGTAGGTGGATCATCAGTGTTAGAGCTAAAATTAGCATGTTTAACCACATGGCTGCTGCGGGGATTTTTGCCCTGTGCTGGAAAATGACTGATGCCATATATTCATGACGAGCTCAGCTCGTCATCAGCACACGACACCCGTGGGTGATGACGAGCTGAGCTCGTCATCAGCAGCGAAAGGGTTAAAGTGATTTTCATGCTTACAGGGGCCCTAAACACAAGATTTATGCAAGGGTTAAAAGTGCATGAAAATGGCCAATTTACTCACTCTGAGTTCTCAAAAAGGGTTTCTTCACCCCGGAAAGTTAATTAAATACCATTTGGAGGCATTTAATGTTCAAGCCAAAACGGCTGATTTTCGACAAAAGAGATAACACCCCCCCATTACGTCATGCTTCAGAAATGTGGAAAATGGTCCGTTTTCAAATGTTTTATTTTTGAACGTCAGTTCACATTTGTAGGTGGATCATCAGTGTTAGAGCTAAAATTGGCATGTTTAAAGTGATTTTCATGCTTTCAGGGGCCCTAAACACAAGATTTATGGAATGGTTAAAAGTGCATGAAAATGGCCAATTTACTCACTCTGAGTTCTCAAAAAAGGTTTCTTCATCCCGGGAAGTTAATTAAATACAATTTGGAGGCATTTCATGTTCGAGCTAAAACGGATGATTTTCGACAAAAGAGATAACACCCCCCCATTACGTCATGCTTCAGAAATGAGGAAAATGGTCCTTTTTCAAATGTTTTATTTTTGAACATCAGTTCACATTTGTAGGTGGATCATCAGTGTTAGAGCTAAAATTAGCACGTTTAAAGTGATTTTCATGCTTCCAGGTGCTCGGGAAGTGAATGAAATACTATTTGGAGGCATTTAATGTTCAAGCAAAAACAGCTGATTTTTGACAAAAGAGATAACACCCCCCATTACGTCATGCTTCAGAAATGTGGAAAATGGTCCGTTTTCAAATGTTTTATTTTTAAACGTCAGTTCACATTTGTAGGTGGATCATCAGTGTTAGAGCTAAAATTAGCATGTTTAAAGTGATTTTCATGCTTCCAGGGGCTCGGGAAGTTAATTAAATACCATTTGGAGGCATTTAATGTTCGAGCAAAAACGGCTGATTTTCGACAAAAGAGATAACACCCCCCCATTACGTCATGCTTCAGAAATGTGGAAAATGGTCCGTTTTCAAATGTTTTATTTTTGAACGTCAGTTCATGTTTGTAGGTGGATCATCAGTGTTAGAGCTAAAATTAGCATGTTTAAAGTGATTTTCATGCTTCCAGGGGCTCGGGAAGTGAATTAAAAACTATTTGGAGGCATTTAATGTTCAAGCAAAAACAGCTGAATTTTCACAAAAGAGATAACACCCCCCCATTATGTCATGCTTCAGAAATGTGGAAAATGGTCCGTTTTCAAATGTTTTATTTTTGAACGTCAGTTCACATTTGTAGGTGGATCATCAGTGTTAGAGCTAAAATTAGCATGTTTAAAGTGATTTTCATGCTTCCGGGGGCTCGGGAAGTGAATTAAATACTATTTGGAGGCATTTAATGTTCAAGCAAAAACAGCTGATTTTTGACAAAAGAGATAACACCCCCCCATTACGTCATGCTTCAGAAATGTGGAAAATGGTCCGTTTTCAAATGTTTTATTTTTGAACGTCAGTTCACATTTGTAGGTGGATCATCAGTGTTAGAGCTAAAATTAGCATGTTTAAAGTGATTTTCATGCTTCCAGGGGCCCTAAACACAAGATTTATGGAATGGTTAAAAGTGCATGAAAATGGCCAATTTACTCACTCTGAGTTCTCAAAAAGGGTTTCTTTACCCCGGGAAGTTAATTAAATACCATTTGGAGGCATTTAATGTTCGAGCCAAAACGGCTGATTTTCGACAAAAGAGATAACACCCCCCCCATTACGTCATGCTTCAGAAATGTGGAAAATGGTCCGTTTTCAAATGTTTTATTTTTGAACGTCAGTTCACATTTGTAGGTGGATCATCAGTGTTAGAGCTAAAATTAGCATGTTTAAAGTGATTTTCATGCTTCCAGGGGCTCGGAAAGTGAATTAAATACTATTTGGAGGCATTTAATGTTCAAGCAAAAACAGCTGATTTTTGACAAAAGAGATAACACCCCCCCATTACGTCATGCTTCAGAAATGTGGAAAATGGTCCGTTTTCAAATGTTTTATTTTTGAACGTCAGTTCACATTTGTAGGTGGATCATCAGTGTTAGAGCTAAAATTAGCATGTTTAAAGTGATTTTCATGCTTCCAGGGGCTCGGAAAGTGAATTAAATACTATTTGGAGGCATTTAATGTTCAAGCAAAAAAAGCTGATTTTTGACAAAAGAGATAACACCCCCCCATTACGTCATGCTTCAGAAATGTGGAAAATGGTCCGTTTTCAAATGTTTTATTTTTGAACGTCAGTTCACATTTGTAGGTGGATCATCAGTGTTAGAGCTAAAATTAGCATGTTTAAAGTGATTTTCATGCTTCCAGGGGCCCTAAACACAAGATTTATGGAATGGTTAAAAGTCCATGAAAATGGCCAATTTACTCACTCTGAGTTCTCAAAAAGGGTTTCTTCACCCCGGGAAGTTAATTAAATAACATTTGGAGGCATTTAATGTTCGAGCCAAAACGGCTGATTTTCGACAAAAGAGATAACACCCCCCCATTATGTCATGCTTCAGAAATGTGGAAAATGGTCCGTTTTCAAATGTTTTATTTTTGAACGTCAGTTCACATTTGTAGGTGGATCATCAGTGTTAGAGCTAAAATTAGCATGTTTAAAGTGATTTTCATGCTTCCAGGGGCTCGGGAAGTGAATTAAATACTATTTGGAGGCATTTAATGCTCAAGCAAAAACAGCTGATTTTTGACAAAAGAGATAACACCCCCCATTACTTCATGCTTCAGAAATGTGGAAAATGGTCCATTTTCAAATGTTTTATTTTTGAACGTCAGTTCACATTTGTAGGTGGATCATCAGTGTTAGAGCTAAAATTATCATGTTTAAAGTGATTTTCATGCTTCCAGGGGCCCTAAACACAAGATTTATGGAATGGTTAAAAGTGCATGAAAATGGCCAATTTACTCACTCTGAGTTCTCAAAAAGGGTTTCTTCACCCGGGGAAGTTAATTAAATACCATTTGGAGGCATTTAATGTTCGAGCAAAAACGGCTGATTTTCGACAAAAGAGATAACACCCCCCCATTACGTCATGCTTCAGAAATGTGGAAAATGGTCCGTTTTCAAATATTTTATTTTTGAACGTCAGTTCACGTTTGTAGGTGGATCATCAGTGTTAGAGCTAAAATTAGCATGTTTAAAGTGATTTTCATGATTTCAGGGGCCCTAAACACAAGATTTATGGAATGGTTAAAAGTGCATGAAAATGGCCAATTTACTCACTCTGAGTTCTCAAAAAAGGTTTCTTCATCCCGGGAAGTTAATTAAATACCATTTGGAGGCATTTAATGTTCGAGCTAAAACGGATGATTTTCGACAAAAGAGATGACACCCCCCCCATTACGTCATGCTTCAGAAATGTGGAAAATGGTCCGTTTTCAAATGTTTTATTTTTGAACGTCAGTTCACATTTGTAGGTGGATCATCAGTGTTAGAGCTAAAATTAGCATGTTTAAAGTGATTTTTATGCTTCCAGGGGCTCGGGAAGTTAATTAAATACCATTTGGAGGCATTTAATGTTCGAGCAAAAACGGCTGATTTTCGACAAAAGAGATAACACCCCCCCATTACGTCATGCTTCAGAAATGTGGAAAATGGTCCGTTTTCAGATGTTTTATTTTTGAACGTCAGTTCACATTTGTAGGTGGATCATCAGTGTTAGAGCTAAAATTAGCATGTTTAAAGTGATTTTCATGCTTCCAGGGGCCCTAAACACAAGATTTATGGAATGGTTAAAAGTCCATGAAAATGGCCAATTTACTCACTCTGAGTTCTCAAAAAGGGTTTCTTCACCCCGGGAAGTTAATTAAATACCATTTGGAGGCATTTCATGTTCGAGCCAAAACGGCTGATTTTCGACAAAAGAGATAACACGCCCCCATTACGTCATGCTTCAGAAATGTGGAAAATGGTCCGTTTTCAAATGTTTTATTTTTGAACGTCAGTTCACATTTGTAGGTGGATCATCAGTGTTAGAGCTAAAATTAGCATGTTTAAAGTGATTTTCATGCTTCCAGGGGCTCGGGAAGTGAATTAAATACTATTTGGAGGCATTTAATGCTCAAGCAAAAACAGCTGATTTTTGACAAAAGAGATAACACCCCCCATTACTTCATGCTTCAGAAATGTGGAAAATGGTCCATTTTCAAATGTTTTATTTTTGAACGTCAGTTCACATTTGTAGGTGGATCATCAGTGTTAGAGCTAAAATTAGCATGTTTAAAGTGATTTTCATGCTTCCAGGAGCCCTAAACACAAGATTTATGGAATGGTTAAAAGTGCATGAAAATGGCCAATTTACTCACTCTGAGTTCTCAAAAAGGGTTTCTTCACCCCGGGAAGTTAATTAAATACCATTTGGAGGCATTTAATGTTCGAGCAAAAACGGCTGATTTTCGACAAAAGAGATAACACCCCCCCATTACGTCATGCTTCAGAAATGTGGAAAATGGTCCGTTTTCAAATGTTTTATTTTTGAACGTCAGTTCACGTTTGTAGGTGGATCATCAGTGTTAGAGCTAAAATTAGCATGTTTAAAGTGATTTTCATGATTTCAGGGGCCCTAAACACACGATTTATGGAATGGTTAAAAGTGCATGAAAATGGCCAATTTACTCACTCTGAGTTCTCAAAAAAGGTTTCTTCATCCTGGGAAGTTAATTAAATACCATTTGGAGGCATTTAATGTTCGAGCAAAAACGGCTGATTTTCGACAAAAGAGATAACACCCCCCCATTACGTCATGCTTCAGAAATGTGGAAAATGGTCCGTTTTCAGATGTTTTATTTTTGAACGTCAGTTCACATTTGTAGGTGGATCATTAGTGTTAGAGCTAAAATTTGCATGTTTAAAGTGATTTTCATGCTTCCAGGGGCCCTAAACACAAGATTTATTGAATGGTTAAAAGTGCATGAAAATGGCCAATTTACTCACTCTGAGTTATCAAAAAGGTTTCTTCATCCCGGGAAGTTAATTAAATACCATTTGGAGGCATTTAATGTTCGAGCTAAAACGGATGATTTTCGACAAAAGAGATAACACCCCCCTATCACGTCATGCTTCAGAAATGTGGAAAATGGTCCGTTTTCAAATGTTTTATTTTTGAACGTCAGTTCACATTTGTAGGTGGATCATCAGTGTTAGAGCTAAAATTAGCATGTTTAAAGTTATTTTCATGCTTCCAGGGGCCCTAAACACAAGATTTATGGAATGGTTAAAAGTGCATGAAAATGGCCAATTTACTCACTCTGAGTTCTCAAAAAGGGTTTCATCACCGCGGGAAGTTAATTAAATACCATTTGGAGGCATTTAATGTTCGAGCCAAAACGGCTGATTTTCGACAAAAGAGATAACACCCCCCCATTACGTCATGCTTCAGAAATGTGGAAAATGGTCCATTTTCAAATGTTTTATTTTTGAACTTCAGTTCACATTTGTAGGTGGATCATCAGTGTTAGAGCTAAAATTAGCATGTTTAAAGTGATTTTCATGCTTCCAGGGGCTCGGGAAGTGAATTAAATACTATTTGGAGGCATTTAATGTTCAAGCAAAAAAAGCTGATTTTTGACAAAAGAGATAACACCCCCCCATTACGTCATGCTTCAGAAATGTGGAAAATGGTCCGTTTTCAAATGTTTTATTTTTGAACGTCAGTTCACATTTGTAGGTGGATCATCAGTGTTAGAGCTAAAATTAGCATGTTTAAAGTGATTTTCATGCTTCCAGGGGCCCTAAACACAAGATTTATGGAATGGTTAAAAGTGCATGACAATGGCCAATTTACTCACTCTGAGTTCTCAAAAAGGGTTTCTTTACCCCGGGAAGTTAATTAAATACCATTTGGAGGCATTTAATGTTCGAGCCAAAATGGCTGATTTTCGACAAAAGAGATAACACCCCCACATTACGTCATGCTTCCGAAATGTGGAAAATGGTCCGTTTTCAAATGTTTTATTTTTGAATGTCAGTTCACGTTTGTAGGTGGATCATCAGTGTTAGAGCTAAAATTAGCATGTTTAAAGTGATTTTCATGCTTTCAGGGGCCCTAAACACAAGATTTATGGAATGGTTAAAAGTGCATGAAAATGTCCAATTTACTCACTCTGAGTTCTCAAAAAGGGTTTCTTCACCCCGGGAAGTTAATTAAATACAATTTGGAGGCATTTAATGTTCGAGCAAAAACGGCTGATTTTCGACAAAAGAGATAACACCCCCCCATTACGTCATGCTTCAGAAATGTGGAAAATGGTCCGTTTTCAAATGTTTTATTTTTGAACGTCAGTTCACATTTGTAGGTGAATCATCAGTGTTAGAGCTAAAATTAGCATGTTTAAAGTGATTTTCATGCTTCCAGGGGCCCTAAACACAAGATTTATGGAATGGTTAAAAGTGCATGAAAATGGCCAATTTACTCACTCTGAGTTCTCAAAAAGGGTTTCTTCACCCCGGGAAGTTAATTAAATACAATTTGGAGGCATTTAATGTTCGAGCAAAAACGGCTGATTTTCGACAAAAGAGATAACACCCCCCCATTACGTCATGCTTCAGAAATGTGGAAAATGGTCCTTTTTCAAATGTTTTATTTTTGAACGTCAGTTTACGTTTGTAGGTGGATCATCAGTGTTAGAGCTAAAATTAGCATGTTTAAAGTGATTTTCATGCTTCCAGGGGCTCGGGAAGTTAATTAAATACCATTTGGAGGCATTTAATGTTCGAGCAAAAACGGCTGATTTTCGACAAAAGAGATAACACCCCCCCATTACGTCATGCTTCAGAAATGTGGAAAATGGTCCGTTTTCAAATGTTTAATTTTTGAACGTCAGTTCACATTTGTAGGTGGATCAACAGTGTTAGAGCTAAAATTAGCATGTTTAAAGTGATTGTCATGCTTTCAGGGGCCCTAAACACAAGATTTATGGAATGGTTAAAAGTGCATGAAAATGGCCAATTTACTCACTCTGAGTTCTCAAAAAAGGTTTCTTCATCCCGGGAAGTTAATTAAATACCATTTGGAGGCATTTAATGTTCGAGCTAAAACGGATGATTTTCGACAAAAGAGTTAACACCCCCACATTACGTCATGCTTCAGAAATGTGGAAAATGGTCCGTTTTCAAATGTTTTATTTTTGAACGTCAGTTCACATTTGTAGGTGGATCATCAGTGTTAGAGCTAAAATTAGCATGTTTAAAGTGATTTTCATGCTTTCAGGGGCCCTAAACACAAGATTTATGGAATGGTTAAAAGTGCATGAAAATGGCCAATTTACTCACTCTGAGTTCTCAAAAAGGGTTTCTTCACCCCGGAAAGTTAATTAAATACCATTTGAAGGCATTTAATGTTCGAGCCAAAACGGCTGATTTTCGACAAAAGAGATAACACCCCCCCATTACGTCATGCTTCAGAAATGTGGAAAATGGTCCGTTTTCAAATGTTTTATTTTTGAACGTCAGTTCACATTTGTAGGTGGATCATCAGTGTTAGAGCTAAACTTAGCATGTTTAAAGTGATTTTCATGCTTCCAGGGGCTTGGGAAGTGAATTAAATACTATTTGGAGGCATTTAATGTTCAAGCAAAAAAAGCTGATTTTTGACAAAAGAGATAACACCCCCCCATTACGTCATGTTCCAGAAATGTGGAAAATGGTCCGTTTTCAAATGTTTTATTTTTGAATGTCAGTTCACATTTGTAGGTGGATCATCAGTGTTAGAGCTAAAATTAGCATGTTTAAAGTGATTTTCATGCTTCCAGGGGCCCTAAACACAAGATTTATGGAATGGTTAAAAGTGCATGACAATGGCCAATTTACTCACTCTGAGTTCTCAAAAAGGGTTTCTTTACCCCGGGAAGTTAATTAAATACCATTTGGAGGCATTTAATGTTCGAGCCAAAATGGCTGATTTTCGACAAAAGAGATAACACCCCCACATTACGTCATGCTTCAGAAATGTGGAAAATGGTCCGTTTTCAAATGTTTTATTTTTGAATGTCAGTTCACGTTTGTAGGTGGATCATCAGTGTTAGAGCTAAAATTAGCATGTTTAAAGTGATTTTCATGCTTTCAGGGGCCCTAAACACAAGATTTATGGAATGGTTAAAAGTGCATGAAAATGGCCAATTTACTCACTCTGAGTTCTCAAAAAAGGTTTCTTCATCCCGGGAAGTTAATTAAATACCATTTGGAGGCATTTAATGTTCGAGCTAAAACGGATGAGTTTCAAAAAAAGAGATAACACCTCCCATTACGTCATGCTTCAGAAATGTGGAAAATGGTCCGTTTTCAAATGTTTTATTTTTGAACGTCAGTTCACATTTGTAGGTGAATCATCAGTGTTAGAGCTAAAATTAGCATGTTTAAAGTGATTTTCATGCTTCCAGGGGCCCTAAACACAAGATTTATGGAATGGTTAAAAGTGCATGAAAATGGCCAATTTACTCACTCTGAGTTCTCAAAAAGGGTTTCTTCACCCCGGGAAGTTAATTAAATACAATTTGGAGGCATTTAATGTTCGAGCAAAAACGGCTGATTTTCGACAAAAGAGATAACACCCCCCCATTACGTCATGCTTCAGAAATGTGGAAAATGGTCCATTTTCAAATGTTTTATTTTTGAACTTCAGTTCACATTTGTAGGTGGATCATCAGTGTTAGAGCTAAAATTAGCATGTTTAAAGTGATTTTCATGCTTCCAGGGGCTCGGGAAGTGAATTAAATACTATTTGGAGGCATTTAATGTTCAAGCAAAAAAAGCTGATTTTTGACAAAAGAGATAACACCCCCCCATTACGTCATGCTTCAGAAATGTGGAAAATGGTCCGTTTTCAGATGTTTTATTTTTGAACGTCAGTTCACATTTGTAGGTGGATCATTAGTGTTAGAGCTAAAATTTGCATGTTTAAAGTGATTTTCATGCTTCCAGGGGCCCTAAACACAAGATTTATTGAATGGTTAAAAGTGCATGAAAATGGCCAATTTACTCACTCTGAGTTATCAAAAAGGTTTCTTCATCCCGGGAAGTTAATTAAATACCATTTGGAGGCATTTAATGTTCGAGCTAAAACGGATGATTTTCGACAAAAGAGATAACACCCCCCTATCACGTCATGCTTCAGAAATGTGGAAAATCGTCCGTTTTCAAATGTTTTATTTTTGAACGTCAGTTCACATTTGTAGGTGGATCATCAGTGTTAGAGCTAAAATTAGCATGTTTAAAGTTATTTTCATGCTTCCAGGGGCCCTAAACACAAGATTTATGGAATGGTTAAAAGTGCATGAAAATGGCCAATTTACTCACTCTGAGTTCTCAAAAAGCGTTTCATCACTGCGGGAAGTTAATTAAATACCATTTGGAGGCATTTAATGTTCGAGCCAAAACGGCTGATTTTCGACAAAAGAGATAACACCCCCCCATTACGTCATGCTTCAGAAATGTGGAAAATGGTCCATTTTCAAATGTTTTATTTTTGAACTTCAGTTCACATTTGTAGGTGGATCATCAGTGTTAGAGCTAAAATTAGCATGTTTAAAGTGATTTTCATGCTTCCAGGGGCTCGGGAAGTGAATTAAATACTATTTGGAGGCATTTAATGTTCAAGCAAAAAAAGCTGATTTTTGACAAAAGAGATAACACCCCCCCATTACGTCATGCTTCAGAAATGTGGAAAATGGTCCGTTTTCAAATGTTTTATTTTTGAACGTCAGTTCACATTTGTAGGTGGATCATCAGTGTTAGAGCTAAAATTAGCATGTTTAAAGTGATTTTCATGCTTCCAGGGGCCCTAAACACAAGATTTATGGAATGGTTAAAAGTGCATGACAATGGCCAATTTACTCACTCTGAGTTCTCAAAAAGGGTTTCTTTACCCCGGGAAGTTAATTAAATACCATTTGGAGGCATTTAATGTTCGAGCCAAAATGGCTGATTTTCGACAAAAGAGATAACACCCCCACATTACGTCATGCTTCAGAAATGTGGAAAATGGTCCGTTTTCAAATGTTTTATTTTTGAATGTCAGTTCACGTTTGTAGGTGGATCATCAGTGTTAGAGCTAAAATTAGCATGTTTAAAGTGATTTTCATGCTTTCAGGGGCCCTAAACACAAGATTTATGGAATGGTTAAAAGTGCATGAAAATGGCCAATTTACTCTCTCTGAGTTCTCAAAAAAGGTTTCTTCATCCCGGGAAGTTAATTAAATACCATTTGGAGGCATTTAATGTTCGAGCTAAAACGGATGAGTTTCAAAAAAAGAGATAACACCCCCCATTACGTCATGCTTCAGAAATGTGGAAAATGGTCCGTTTTCAAATGTTTTATTTTTGAACGTCAGTTCACATTTGTAGGTGAATCATCAGTGTTAGAGCTAAAATTAGCATGTTTAAAGTGATTTTCATGCTTCCAGGGGCCCTAAACACAAGATTTATGGAATGGTTAAAAGTGCATGAAAATGGCCAATTTACTCACTCTGAGTTCTCAAAAAGGGTTTCTTCACCCCGGGAAGTTAATTAAATACAATTTGGAGGCATTTAATGTTCGAGCAAAAACGGCTGATTTTCGACAAAAGAGATAACACCCCCCTATCACGTCATGCTTCAGAAATGTGGAAAATGGTCCGTTTTCAAATGTTTTATTTTTGAACGTCAGTTCACATTTGTAGGTGGATCATCAGTGTTAGAGCTAAAATTAGCATGTTTAAAGTTATTTTCATGCTTCCAGGGGCCCTAAACACAAGATTTATGGAATGGTTAAAAGTGCATGACAATGGCCAATTTACTCACTCTGAGTTCTCAAAAAGGGTTTCTTTACCCCGGGAAGTTAATTAAATACCATTTGGAGGCATTTAATGTTCGAGCCAAAATGGCTGATTTTCGACAAAAGAGATAACACCCCCACATTACGTCATGCTTCAGAAATGTGGAAAATGGTCCGTTTTCAAATGTTTTATTTTTGAATGTCAGTTCACGTTTGTAGGTGGATCATCAGTGTTAGAGCTAAAATTAGCATGTTTAAAGTGATTTTCATGCTTTCAGGGGCCCTAAACACAAGATTTATGGAATGGTTAAAAGTGCATGAAAATGGCCAATTTACTCACTCTGAGTTCTCAAAAAAGGTTTCTTCATCCCGGGAAGTTAATTAAATACCATTTGGAGGCATTTAATGTTCGAGCTAAAACGGATGAGTTTCAAAAAAAGAGATAACACCCCCCATTACGTCATGCTTCAGAAATGTGGAAAATGGTCCGTTTTCAAATGTTTTATTTTTGAACGTCAGTTCACATTTGTAGGTGAATCATCAGTGTTAGAGCTAAAATTAGCATGTTTAAAGTGATTTTCATGCTTCCAGGGGCCCTAAACACAAGATTTATGGAATGGTTAAAAGTGCATGAAAATGGCCAATTTACTCACTCTGAGTTCTCAAAAAGGGTTTCTTCACCCCGGGAAGTTAATTAAATACAATTTGGAGGCATTTAATGTTCGAGCAAAAACGGCTGATTTTCGACAAAAGAGATAACACCCCCCCCATTACGTCATGCTTCAGAAATGTGGAAAATGGTCCGTTTTCAAATGTTTTATTTTTGAACGTCAGTTCACATTTGTAGGTGAATCATCAGTGTTAGAGCTAAAATTAGCATGTTTAAAGTGATTTTCATGCTTCCAGGGGCCCTAAACACAAGATTTATGGAATGGTTAAAAGTGCATGAAAATGGCCAATTTACTCACTCTGAGTTCTCAAAAAGGGTTTCTTCACCCCGGGAAGTTAATTAAATACAATTTGGAGGCATTTAATGTTCGAGCAAAAACGGCTGATTTTCGACAAAAGAGATAACACCCCCCCATTACGTCATGCTTCAGAAATGTGGAAAATGGTCCGTTTTCAAATGTTTTATTTTTGAACGTCAGTTTACGTTTGTAGGTGGATCATCAGTGTTAGAGCTAAAATTAGCATGTTTAAAGTGATTTTCATGCTTCCAGGGGCTCGGGAAGTTAATTAAATACCATTTGGAGGCATTTAATGTTCGAGCAAAAACGGCTGATTTTCGACAAAAGAGATAACACCCCCCCATTACGTCATGCTTCAGAAATGTGGAAAATGGTCCGTTTTCAAATGTTTAATTTTTGAACGTCAGTTCACATTTGTAGGTGGATCATCAGTGTTAGAGCTAAAATTAGCATGTTTAAAGTGATTGTCATGCTTTCAGGGGCCCTAAACACAAGATTTATGGATTGGTTAAAAGTGCATGAAAATGGCCAATTTACTCACTCTGAGTTCTCAAAAAAGGTTTCTTCATCCCGGGAAGTTAATTAAATACCATTTGGAGGCATTTAATGTTCGAGCTAAAACGGATGATTTTCGACAAAAGAGTTAACACCCCCCCATTACGTCATGCTTCAGAAATGTTTAAAATGGTCCGTTTTCAAATGTTTTATTTTTGAACGTCAGTTCACATTTGTAGGTGGATCATCAGTGTTAGAGCTAAAATTAGCATGTTTAACCACATGGCTGCTGCGGGGATTTTTGCCCTGTGCTGGAAAATGACTGATGCCATATATTCATGACGAGCTCAGCTCGTCATCAGCACACGACACCCGTGGGTGATGACGAGCTGAGCTCGTCATCAGCAGCGAAAGGGTTAAAGTGATTTTCATGCTTACAGGGGCCCTAAACACAAGATTTATGCAAGGGTTAAAAGTGCATGAAAATGGCCAATTTACTCACTCTGAGTTCTCAAAAAGGGTTTCTTCACCCCGGAAAGTTAATTAAATACCATTTGGAGGCATTTAATGTTCGAGCCAAAACGGCTGATTTTCGACAAAAGAGATAACACCCCCCCATTACGTCATGCTTCAGAAATGTGGAAAATGGTCCGTTTTCAAATGTTTTATTTTTGAACGTCAGTTCACATTTGTAGGTGGATCATCAGTGTTAGAGCTAAACTTAGCATGTTTAAAGTGATTTTCATGCTTCCAGGGGCTCGGGAAGTGAATTAAATACTATTTGGAGGCATTTAATGTTCAAACAAAAACAGCTGATTTTTGACAAAAGAGATAACACCCCCCCCATTACGTCATGCTTCAGAAATGTGGAAAATGGTCCGTTTTCAAATGTTTTATTTTTGAACGTCAGTTCACATTTGTAGGTGGATCATCAGTGTTAGAGCTAAAATTAGCATGTTTAAAGTGATTTTCATGCTGCCAGGGGCTCGGAAAGTGAATTAAATACTATTTGGAGGCATTTAATGTTCAAGCAAAAACAGCTGATTTTTGACAAAAGAGATAACACCCCCCCATTACTTCATGTTTCTGAAATGTGGAAAATGGTCCATTTTCAAATGTTTTATTTTTGAACGTCAGTTCACATTTGTAGGTGGATCATCAGTGTTAGAGCTAAAATTAGCATGTTTAAAGTGATTTTCATGCTGCCAGGGGCTCGGAAAGTGAATTAAATACTATTTGGAGGCATTTAATGTTCAAGCAAAAACAGCTGATTTTTGACAAAAGAGATAACACCCCCCCATTACTTCATGTTTCTGAAATGTGGAAAATGGTCCATTTTCAAATGTTTTATTTTTGAACGTCAGTTCACATTTGTAGGTGGATCATCAGTGTTAGAGCTAAAATTAGCATGTTTAAAGTGATTTTCATGATTTCAGGGGCCCTAAACACAAGATTTATGGAATGGTTAAAAGTGCATGAAAATGGCCAATTTACTCACTCTGAGTTCTCAAAAAAGGTTTCTTCATCCCGGGAAGTTAATTAAATACCATTTGGAGGCATTTAATGTTCGAGCAAAAACGGCTGATTTTCGACAAAAGAGATAACACCCCCCCATTACGTCATGCTTCAGAAATGTGGAAAATGGTCCGTTTTCAGATGTTTTATTTTTGAACGTCAGTTCACATTTGTAGGTGGATCATTAGTGTTAGAGCTAAAATTTGCATGTTTAAAGTGATTTTCATGCTTCCAGGGGCCCTAAACACAAGATTTATTGAATGGTTAAAAGTGCATGAAAATGGCCAATTTACTCACTCTGAGTTATCAAAAAGGTTTCTTCATCCCGGGAAGTTAATTAAATACCATTTGGAGGCATTTAATGTTCGAGCTAAAACGGATGATTTTCGACAAAAGAGATAACACCCCCCTATCACGTCATGCTTCAGAAATGTGGAAAATGGTCCGTTTTCAAATGTTTTATTTTTGAACGTCAGTTCACATTTGTAGGTGGATCATCAGTGTTAGAGCTAAAATTAGCATGTTTAAAGTTATTTTCATGCTTCCAGGGGCCCTAAACACAAGATTTATGGAATGGTTAAAAGTGCATGAAAATGGCCAATTTACTCACTCTGAGTTCTCAAAAAGGGTTTCATCACCGCGGGAAGTTAATTAAATACCATTTGGAGGCATTTAATGTTCGAGCCAAAACGGCTGATTTTCGACAAAAGAGATAACACCCCCCATTACGTCATGCTTCAGAAATGTGGAAAATGGTCCATTTTCAAATGTTTTATTTTTGAACTTCAGTTCACATTTGTAGGTAAATCATCAGTGTTAGAGCTAAAATTAGCATGTTTAAAGTGATTTTCATGCTTCCAGGGGCTCGGGAAGTGAATTAAATACTATTTGGAGGCATTTAATGTTCAAGCAAAAAAAGCTGATTTTTGACAAAAGAGATAACACCCCCCCATTACGTCATGCTTCAGAAATGTGGAAAATGGTCCATTTTCAAATGTTTTATTTTTGAACGTCAGTTCACATTTGTAGGTGGATCATCAGTGTTAGAGCTAAAATTAGCATGTTTAAAGTGATTTTCATGCTTCCAGGGGCCCTAAACACAAGATTTATGGAATGGTTAAAAGTGCATGACAATGGCCAATTTACTCACTCTGAGTTCTCAAAAAGGGTTTCTTTACCCCGGGAAGTTAATTAAATACCATTTGGAGGCATTTAATGTTCGAGCCAAAATGGCTGATTTTCGACAAAAGAGATAACACCCCCCCATTACGTCATGCTTCAGAAATGTGGAAAATGGTCCGTTTTCAAATGTTTTATTTTTGAACGTCAGTTCACATTTGTAGGTGGATCATCAGTGTTAGAGCTAAACTTAGCATGTTTAAAGTGATTTTCATGCTTCCAGGGGCTCGGGAAGTGAATTAAATACTATTTGGAGGCATTTAATGTTCAAACAAAAACAGCTGATTTTTGACAAAAGAGATAACACCCCCCCCATTACGTCATGCTTCAGAAATGTGGAAAATGGTCCGTTTTCAAATGTTTTATTTTTGAACGTCAGTTCACATTTGTAGGTGGATCATCAGTGTTAGAGCTAAAATTAGCATGTTTAAAGTGATTTTCATGCTGCCAGGGGCTCGGAAAGTGAATTAAATACTATTTGGAGGCATTTAATGTTCAAGCAAAAACAGCTGATTTTTGACAAAAGAGATAACACCCCCCCATTACTTCATGTTTCTGAAATGTGGAAAATGGTCCATTTTCAAATGTTTTATTTTTGAACGTCAGTTCACATTTGTAGGTGGATCATCAGTGTTAGAGCTAAAATTAGCATGTTTAAAGTGATTTTCATGCTGCCAGGGGCTCGGAAAGTGAATTAAATACTATTTGGAGGCATTTAATGTTCAAGCAAAAACAGCTGATTTTTGACAAAAGAGATAACACCCCCCCATTACTTCATGTTTCTGAAATGTGGAAAATGGTCCATTTTCAAATGTTTTATTTTTGAACGTCAGTTCACATTTGTAGGTGGATCATCAGTGTTAGAGCTAAAATTAGCATGTTTAAAGTGATTTTCATGATTTCAGGGGCCCTAAACACAAGATTTATGGAATGGTTAAAAGTGCATGAAAATGGCCAATTTACTCACTCTGAGTTCTCAAAAAAGTTTTCTTCATCCCGGGAAGTTAATTAAATACCATTTGGAGGCATTTAATGTTCGAGCAAAAACGGCTGATTTTCGACAAAAGAGATAACACCCCCCCATTACGTCATGCTTCAGAAATGTGGAAAATGGTCCGTTTTCAGATGTTTTATTTTTGAACGTCAGTTCACATTTGTAGGTGGATCATTAGTGTTAGAGCTAAAATTTGCAAATTTAAAGTGATTTTCATGCTTCCAGGGGCCCTAAACACAAGATTTATTGAATGGTTAAAAGTGCATGAAAATGGCCAATTTACTCACTCTGAGTTATCAAAAAGGTTTCTTCATCCCGGGAAGTTAATTAAATACCATTTGGAGGCATTTAATGTTCGAGCTAAAACGGATGATTTTCGACAAAAGAGATAACACCCCCCTATCACGTCATGCTTCAGAAATGTGGAAAATGGTCCGTTTTCAAATGTTTTATTTTTGAACGTCAGTTCACATTTGTAGGTGGATCATCAGTGTTAGAGCTAAAATTAGCATGTTTAAAGTTATTTTCATGCTTCCAGGGGCCCTAAACACAAGATTTATGGAATGGTTAAAAGTGCATGAAAATGGCCAATTTACTCACTCTGAGTTCTCAAAAAGGGTTTCATCACCGCGGGAAGTTAATTAAATACCATTTGGAGGCATTTAATGTTCGAGCCAAAACGGCTGATTTTCGACAAAAGAGATAACACACCCCACATTACGTCATGCTTCAGAAATGTGGAAAATGGTCCATTTTCAAATGTTTTATTTTTGAACTTCAGTTCACATTTGTAGGTGGATCATCAGTGTTAGAGCTAAAATTAGCATGTTTAAAGTGATTTTCATGCTTCCAGGGGCTCGGGAAGTGAATTAAATACTATTTGGAGGCATTTAATGTTCAAGCAAAAAAAGCTGATTTTTGACAAAAGAGATAACACCCCCCATTACGTCATGCTTCAGAAATGTGGAAAATGGTCCATTTTCAAATGTTTTATTTTTGAACGTCAGTTCACATTTGTAGGTGGATCATCAGTGTTAGAGCTAAAATTAGCATGTTTAAAGTGATTTTCATGCTTCCAGGGGCCCTAAACACAAGATTTATGGAATGGTTAAAAGTGCATGACAATGGCCAATTTACTCACTCTGAGTTCTCAAAAAGGGTTTCTTTACCCCGGGAAGTTAATTAAATACCATTTGGAGGCATTTAATGTTCGAGCCAAAATGGCTGATTTTCGACAAAAGAGATAACACCCCCACATTACGTCATGCTTCAGAAATGTGGAAAATGGTCCGTTTTCAAATGTTTTATTTTTGAATGTCAGTTCACGTTTGTAGGTGGATCATCAGTGTTAGAGCTAAAATTAGCATGTTTAAAGTGATTTTCATGCTTTCAGGGGCCCTAAACACAAGATTTATGGAATGGTTAAAAGTGCATGAAAATGGCCAATTTACTCACTCTGAGTTCTCAAAAAAGGTTTCTTCATCCCGGGAAGTTAATTAAATACCATTTGGAGGCATTTAATGTTCGAGCTAAAACGGATGAGTTTCAAAAAAAGAGATAACACCCCCCATTACGTCATGCTTCAGAAATGTGGAAAATGGTCCGTTTTCAGATGTTTTATTTTTGAACGTCAGTTCACATTTGTAGGTGGATCATTAGTGTTAGAGCTAAAATTTGCATGTTTAAAGTGATTTTCATGCTTCCAGGGGCCCTAAACACAAGATTTATTGAATGGTTAAAAGTGCATGAAAATGGCCAATTTACTCACTCTGAGTTATCAAAAAGGTTTCTTCATCCCGGGAAGTTAATTAAATACCATTTGGAGGCATTTAATGTTCGAGCTAAAACGGATGATTTTCGACAAAAGAGATAACACCCCCCTATCACGTCATGCTTCAGAAATGTGGAAAATGGTCCGTTTTCAAATGTTTTATTTTTGAACGTCAGTTCACATTTGTAGGTGGATCATCAGTGTTAGAGCTAAAATTAGCATGTTTAAAGTTATTTTCATGCTTCCAGGGGCCCTAAACACAAGATTTATGGAATGGTTAAAAGTGCATGAAAATGGCCAATTTACTCACTCTGAGTTCTCAAAAAGGGTTTCATCACCGCGGGAAGTTAATTAAATACCATTTGGAGGCATTTAATGTTCGAGCCAAAACGGCTGATTTTCGACAAAAGAGATAACACCCCCCCATTACGTCATGCTTCAGAAATGTGGAAAATGGTCCATTTTCAAATGTTTTATTTTTGAACTTCAGTTCACATTTGTAGGTGGATCATCAGTGTTAGAGCTAAAATTAGCATGTTTAAAGTGATTTTCATGCTTCCAGGGGCTCGGGAAGTGAATTAAATACTATTTGGAGGCATTTAATGTTCAAGCAAAAAAAGCTGATTTTTGACAAAAGAGATAACACCCCCCCATTACGTCATGCTTCAGAAATGTGGAAAATGGTCCGTTTTCAAATGTTTTATTTTTGAACGTCAGTTCACATTTGTAGGTGGATCATCAGTGTTAGAGCTAAAATTAGCATGTTTAAAGTGATTTTCATGCTTCCAGGGGCCCTAAACACAAGATTTATGGAATGGTTAAAAGTGCATGACAATGGCCAATTTACTCACTCTGAGTTCTCAAAAAGGGTTTCTTTACCCCGGGAAGTTAATTAAATACCATTTGGAGGCATTTAATGTTCGAGCAAAAACGGCTGATTTTCGACAAAAGAGATAACACCCCCCCATTACGTCATGCTTCAGAAATGTGGAAAACGGTCCGTTTTCAAATGTTTTATTTTTGAACGTCAGTTTACGTTTGTAGGTGGATCATCAGTGTTAGAACTAAAATTAGCATGTTTAAAGTGATTTCCATGCTTCCAGGGGCTCGGGAAGTTAATTAAATACCATTTGGAGGCATTTAATGTTCGAGCAAAAACGGCTGATTTTCGACAAAAGAGATAACACCCCCCCATTACGTCATGCTTCAGAAATGTGGAAAATGGTCCGTTTTCAAATGTTTAATTTTTGAACGTCAGTTCACATTTGTAGGTGGATCATCAGTGTTAGAGCTAAAATTAGCATGTTTAAAGTGATTGTCATGCTTTCAGGGGCCCTAAACACAAGATTTATGGAATGGTTAAAAGTGCATGAAAATGGCCAATTTACTCACTCTGAGTTCTCAAAAAAGGTTTCTTCATCCCGGGAAGTTAATTAAATACCATTTGGAGGCATTTAATGTTCGAGCTAAAACGGATGATTTTCGACAAAAGAGTTAACACCCCCCCATTACGTCATGCTTCAGAAATGTTTAAAATGGTCCGTTTTCAAATGTTTTATTTTTGAACGTCAGTTCACATTTGTAGGTGGATCATCAGTGTTAGAGCTAAAATTAGCATGTTTAACCACATGGCTGCTGCGGGGATTTTTGCCCTGTGCTGGAAAATGACTGATGCCATATATTCATGACGAGCTCAGCTCGTCATCAGCACACGACACCCGTGGGTGATGACGAGCTGAGCTCGTCATCAGCAGCGAAAGGGTTAAAGTGATTTTCATGCTTACAGGGGCCCTAAACACAAGATTTATACAAGGGTTAAAAGTGCATGAAAATGGCCAATTTACTCACTCTGAGTTCTCAAAAAGGGTTTCTTCACCCCGGAAAGTTAATTAAATACCATTTGGAGGCATTTAATGTTCGAGCCAAAACGGCTGATTTTCGACAAAAGAGATAACACCCCCCCATTACGTCATGTTTCAGAAATGTGGAAAATGGTCCGTTTTCAAATGTTTTATTTTTGAACGTCAGTTCACATTTGTAGGTGGATCATCAGTGTTAGAGCTAAACTTAGCATGTTTAAAGTGATTTTCATGCTTCCAGGGGCTCGGGAAGTGAATTAAATACTATTTGGAGGCATTTATTGTTCAAACAAAAACAGCTGATTTTTGACAAAAGAGATAACACCCCCCCCCATTACGTCATGCTTCAGAAATGTGGAAAATGGTCCGTTTTCAAATGTTTTATTTTTGAACGTCAGTTCACATTTGTAGGTGGATCATCAGTGTTAGAGCTAAAATTAGCATGTTTAAAGTGATTTTCATGCTGCCAGGGGCTCGGAAAGTGAATTAAATACTATTTGGAGGCATTTAATGTTCAAGCAAAAACAGCTGATTTTTGACAAAAGAGATAACACCCCCCCATTACTTCATGTTTCTGAAATGTGGAAAATGGTCCTTTTTCAAATGTTTTATTTTTGAACGTCAGTTCACATTTGTAGGTGGATCATCAGTGTTAGAGCTAAAATTAGCATGTTTAAAGTGATTTTCATGCTTCCAGGGGCCCTAAACACAAGATTTATGGAATGGTTAAAAGTGCATGACAATGGCCAATTTACTCACTCTGAGTTCTCAAAAAGGGTTTCTTTACCCCGGGAAGTTAATTAAATACCATTTGGAGGCATTTAATGTTCGAGCCAAAATGGCTGATTTTCGACAAAAGAGATAACACCCCCACATTACGTCATGCTTCAGAAATGTGGAAAATGGTCCGTTTTCAAATGTTTTATTTTTGAACGTCAGTTCACATTTGTAGGTGGATCATCAGTGTTAGAGCTAAAATTAGCATGTTTAAAGTGATTTTCATGCTGCCAGGGGCTCGGAAAGTGAATTAAATACTATTTGGAGGCATTTAATGTTCAAGCAAAAACAGCTGATTTTTGACAAAAGAGATAACACCCCCCCATTACTTCATGTTTCTGAAATGTGGAAAATGGTCCATTTTCAAATGTTTTATTTTTGAACGTCAGTTCACATTTGTAGGTGGATCATCAGTGTTAGAGCTAAAATTAGCATGTTTAAAGTGATTTTCATGATTTCAGGGGCCCTAAACACAAGATTTATGGAATGGTTAAAAGTGCATGAAAATGGCCAATTTACTCACTCTGAGTTCTCAAAAAAGGTTTCTTCATCCCGGGAAGTTAATTAAATACCATTTGGAGGCATTTAATGTTCGAGCAAAAACGGCTGATTTTCGACAAAAGAGATAACACCCCCCCATTACGTCATGCTTCAGAAATGTGGAAAATGGTCCGTTTTCAGATGTTTTATTTTTGAACGTCAGTTCACATTTGTAGGTGGATCATTAGTGTTAGAGCTAAAATTTGCATGTTTAAAGTGATTTTCATGCTTCCAGGGGCCCTAAACACAAGATTTATTGAATGGTTAAAAGTGCATGAAAATGGCCAATTTACTCACTCTGAGTTATCAAAAAGGTTTCTTCATCCCGGGAAGTTAATTAAATACCATTTGGAGGCATTTAATGTTCGAGCTAAAACGGATGATTTTCGACAAAAGAGATAACACCCCCCTATCACGTCATGCTTCAGAAATGTGGAAAATGGTCCGTTTTCAAATGTTTTATTTTTGAACGTCAGTTCACATTTGTAGGTGGATCATCAGTGTTAGAGCTAAAATTAGCATGTTTAAAGTTATTTTCATGCTTCCAGGGGCCCTAAACACAAGATTTATGGAATGGTTAAAAGTGCATGAAAATGGCCAATTTACTCACTCTGAGTTCTCAAAAAGGGTTTCATCACCGCGGGAAGTTAATTAAATACCATTTGGAGGCATTTAATGTTCGAGCCAAAACGGCTGATTTTCGACAAAAGAGATAACACCCCCCCATTACGTCATGCTTCAGAAATGTGGAAAATGGTCCATTTTCAGATGTTTTATTTTTGAACTTCAGTTCACATTTGTAGGTGGATCATCAGTGTTAGAGCTAAAATTAGCATGTTTAAAGTGATTTTCATGCTTCCAGGGGCTCGGGAAGTGAATTAAATACTATTTGGAGGCATTTAATGTTCAAGCAAAAAAAGCTGATTTTTGACAAAAGAGATAACACCCCCCCATTACGTCATGCTTCAGAAATGTGGAAAATGGTCCGTTTTCAAATGTTTTATTTTTGAACGTCAGTTCACATTTGTAGGTGGATCATCAGTGTTAGAGCTAAAATTAGCATGTTTAAAGTGATTTTCATGCTTCCAGGGGCCCTAAACACAAGATTTATGGAATGGTTAAAAGTGCATGACAATGGCCAATTTACTCACTCTGAGTTCTCAAAAAGGGTTTCTTTACCCCGGGAAGTTAATTAAATACCATTTGGAGGCATTTAATGTTCGAGCCAAAATGGCTGATTTTCGACAAAAGAGATAACACCCCCACATTACGTCATGCTTCAGAAATGTGGAAAATGGTCCGTTTTCAAATGTTTTATTTTTGAATGTCAGTTCACGTTTGTAGGTGGATCATCAGTGTTAGAGCTAAAATTAGCATGTTTAAAGTGATTTTCATGCTTTCAGGGGCCCTAAACACAAGATTTATGGAATGGTTAAAAGTGCATGAAAATGGCCAATTTACTCACTCTGAGTTCTCAAAAAAGGTTTCTTCATCCCGGGAAGTTAATTAAATACCATTTGGAGGCATTTAATGTTCGAGCAAAAACGGCTGATTTTCGACAAAAGAGATAACACCCCCCCATTACGTCATGCTTCAGAAATGTGGAAAATGGTCCGTTTTCAGATGTTTTATTTTTGAACGTCAGTTCACATTTGTAGGTGGATCATTAGTGTTAGAGCTAAAATTTGCATGTTTAAAGTGATTTTCATGCTTCCAGGGGCCCTAAACACAAGATTTATTGAATGGTTAAAAGTGCATGAAAATGGCCAATTTACTCACTCTGAGTTCTCAAAAAGGGTTTCTTCACCCCGGGAAGTTAATTAAATACAATTTGGAGGCATTTAATGTTCGAGCAAAAACGGCTGATTTTCGACAAAAGAGATAACACCCCCCCATTACGTCATGCTTCAGAAATGTGGAAAATGGTCCGTTTTCAAATGTTTTATTTTTGAACGTCAGTTTACGTTTGTAGGTGGATCATCAGTGTTAGAGCTAAAATTAGCATGTTTAAAGTGATTTTCATGCTTCCAGGGGCTCGGGAAGTTAATTAAATACCATTTGGAGGCATTTAATGTTCGAGCTAAAACGGATGATTTTCGACAAAAGAGTTAACACCCCCCCATTACGTCATGCTTCAGAAATGTTTAAAATGGTCCGTTTTCAAATGTTTTATTTTTGAACGTCAGTTCACATTTGTAGGTGGATCATCAGTGTTAGAGCTAAAATTAGCATGTTTAACCACATGGCTGCTGCGGGGATTTTTGCCCTGTGCTGGAAAATGACTGATGCCATATATTCATGACGAGCTCAGCTCGTCATCAGCACACGACACCCGTGGGTGATGACGAGCTGAGCTCGTCATCAGCAGCGAAAGGGTTAAAGTGATTTTCATGCTTACAGGGGCCCTAAACACAAGATTTATGCAAGGGTTAAAAGTGCATGAAAATGGCCAATTTACTCATTCTGAGTTCTCAAAAAGGGTTTCTTCACCCCGGAAAGTTAATTAAATACCATTTGGAGGCATTTAATGTTCGAGCCAAAACGGCTGATTTTCGACAAAAGAGATAACACCCCCCCATTACGTCATGTTTCAGAAATGTGGAAAATGGTCCGTTTTCAAATGTTTTATTTTTGAACGTCAGTTCACATTTGTAGGTGGATCATCAGTGTTAGAGCTAAACTTAGCATGTTTAAAGTGATTTTCATGCTTCCAGGGGCTCGGGAAGTGAATTAAATACTATTTGGAGGCATTTAATGTTCAAACAAAAACAGCTGATTTTTGACAAAAGAGATAACACCCCCCCCATTACGTCATGCTTCAGAAATGTGGAAAATGGTCCGTTTTCAAATGTTTTATTTTTGAACGTCAGTTCACATTTGTAGGTGGATCATCAGTGTTAGAGCTAAAATTAGCATGTTTAAAGTGATTTTCATGCTGCCAGGGGCTCGGAAAGTGAATTAAATACTATTTGGAGGCATTTAATGTTCAAGCAAAAACAGCTGATTTTTGACAAAAGAGATAACACCCCCCCATTACTTCATGTTTCTGAAATGTGGAAAATGGTCCTTTTTCAAATGTTTTATTTTTGAACGTCAGTTCACATTTGTAGGTGGATCATCAGTGTTAGAGCTAAAATTAGCATGTTTAAAGTGATTTTCATGCTTCCAGGGGCCCTAAACACAAGATTTATGGAATGGTTAAAAGTGCATGACAATGGCCAATTTACTCACTCTGAGTTCTCAAAAAGGGTTTCTTTACCCCGGGAAGTTAATTAAATACCATTTGGAGGCATTTAATGTTCGAGCCAAAATGGCTGATTTTCGACAAAAGAGATAACACCCCCACATTACGTCATGCTTCAGAAATGTGGAAAATGGTCCGTTTTCAAATGTTTTATTTTTGAACGTCAGTTCACATTTGTAGGTGGATCATCAGTGTTAGAGCTAAAATTAGCATGTTTAAAGTGATTTTCATGCTGCCAGGGGCTCGGAAAGTGAATTAAATACTATTTGGAGGCATTTAATGTTCAAGCAAAAACAGCTGATTTTTGACAAAAGAGATAACACCCCCCCATTACTTCATGTTTCTGAAATGTGGAAAATGGTCCATTTTCAAATGTTTTATTTTTGAACGTCAGTTCACATTTGTAGGTGGATCATCAGTGTTAGAGCTAAAATTAGCATGTTTAAAGTGATTTTCATGATTTCAGGGGCCCTAAACACAAGATTTATGGAATGGTTAAAAGTGCATGAAAATGGCCAATTTACTCACTCTGAGTTCTCAAAAAAGGTTTCTTCATCCCGGGAAGTTAATTAAATACCATTTGGAGGCATTTAATGTTCGAGCAAAAACGGCTGATTTTCGACAAAAGAGATAACACCCCCCCATTACGTCATGCTTCAGAAATGTGGAAAATGGTCCGTTTTCAGATGTTTTATTTTTGAACGTCAGTTCACATTTGTAGGTGGATCATTAGTGTTAGAGCTAAAATTTGCATGTTTAAAGTGATTTTCATGCTTCCAGGGGCCCTAAACACAAGATTTATTGAATGGTTAAAAGTGCATGAAAATGGCCAATTTACTCACTCTGAGTTATCAAAAAGGTTTCTTCATCCCGGGAAGTTAATTAAATACCATTTGGAGGCATTTAATGTTCGAGCTAAAACGGATGATTTTCGACAAAAGAGATAACACCCCCCTATCACGTCATGCTTCAGAAATGTGGAAAATGGTCCGTTTTCAAATGTTTTATTTTTGAACGTCAGTTCACATTTGTAGGTGGATCATCAGTGTTAGAGCTAAAATTAGCATGTTTAAAGTTATTTTCATGCTTCCAGGGGCCCTAAACACAAGATTTATGGAATGGTTAAAAGTGCATGAAAATGGCCAATTTACTCACTCTGAGTTCTCAAAAAGGGTTTCATCACCGCGGGAAGTTAATTAAATACCATTTGGAGGCATTTAATGTTCGAGCCAAAACGGCTGATTTTCGACAAAAGAGATAACACCCCCCCATTACGTCATGCTTCAGAAATGTGGAAAATGGTCCATTTTCAGATGTTTTATTTTTGAACTTCAGTTCACATTTGTAGGTGGATCATCAGTGTTAGAGCTAAAATTAGCATGTTTAAAGTGATTTTCATGCTTCCAGGGGCTCGGGAAGTGAATTAAATACTATTTGGAGGCATTTAATGTTCAAGCAAAAAAAGCTGATTTTTGACAAAAGAGATAACACCCCCCCATTACGTCATGCTTCAGAAATGTGGAAAATGGTCGGTTTTCAAATGTTTTATTTTTGAACGTCAGTTCACATTTGTAGGTGGATCATCAGTGTTAGAGCTAAAATTAGCATGTTTAAAGTGATTTTCATGCTTCCAGGGGCCCTAAACACAAGATTTATGGAATGGTTAAAAGTGCATGACAATGGCCAATTTACTCACTCTGAGTTCTCAAAAAGGGTTTCTTTACCCCGGGAAGTTAATTAAATACCATTTGGAGGCATTTAATGTTCGAGCCAAAATGGCTGATTTTCGACAAAAGAGATAACACCCCCACATTACGTCATGCTTCAGAAATGTGGAAAATGGTCCGTTTTCAAATGTTTTATTTTTGAATGTCAGTTCACGTTTGTAGGTGGATCATCAGTGTTAGAGCTAAAATTAGCATGTTTAAAGTGATTTTCATGCTTTCAGGGGCCCTAAACACAAGATTTATGGAATGGTTAAAAGTGCATGAAAATGGCCAATTTACTCACTCTGAGTTCTCAAAAAAGGTTTCTTCATCCCGGGAAGTTAATTAAATACCATTTGGAGGCATTTAATGTTCGAGCAAAAACGGCTGATTTTCGACAAAAGAGATAACACCCCCCCATTACGTCATGCTTCAGAAATGTGGAAAATGGTCCGTTTTCAGATGTTTTATTTTTGAACGTCAGTTCACATTTGTAGGTGGATCATTAGTGTTAGAGCTAAAATTTGCATGTTTAAAGTGATTTTCATGCTTCCAGGGGCCCTAAACACAAGATTTATTGAATGGTTAAAAGTGCATGAAAATGGCCAATTTACTCACTCTGAGTTCTCAAAAAGGGTTTCTTCACCCCGGGAAGTTAATTAAATACAATTTGGAGGCATTTAATGTTCGAGCAAAAACGGCTGATTTTCGACAAAAGAGATACCACCCCCCCATTACGTCATGCTTCAGAAATGTGGAAAATGGTCCGTTTTCAAATGTTTTATTTTTGAACGTCAGTTTACGTTTGTAGGTGGATCATCAGTGTTAGAGCTAAAATTAGCATGTTTAAAGTGATTTTCATGCTTCCAGGGGCTCGGGAAGTTAATTAAATACCATTTGGAGGCATTTAATGTTCGAGCAAAAACGGCTGATTTTCGACAAAAGAGATAACACCCCCCCATTACGTCATGCTTCAGAAATGTGGAAAATGGTCCGTTTTCAAATGTTTAATTTTTGAACGTCAGTTCACATTTGTAGGTGGATCATCAGTGTTAGAGCTAAAATTAGCATGTTTAAAGTGATTGTCATGCTTTCAGGGGCCCTAAACACAAGATTTATGGAATGGTTAAAAGTGCATGAAAATGGCCAATTTACTCACTCTGAGTTCTCAAAAAAGGTTTCTTCATCCCGGGAAGTTAATTAAATACCATTTGGAGGCATTTAATGTTCGAGCTAAAACGGATGATTTTCGACAAAAGAGTTAACACCCCCCCATTACGTCATGCTTCAGAAATGTTTAAAATGGTCCGTTTTCAAATGTTTTATTTTTGAACGTCAGTTCACATTTGTAGGTGGATCATCAGTGTTAGAGCTAAAATTAGCATGTTTAACCACATGGCTGCTGCGGGGATTTTTGCCCTGTGCTGGAAAATGACTGATGCCATATATTCATGACGAGCTCAGCTCGTCATCAGCACACGACACCCGTGGGTGATGACGAGCTGAGCTCGTCATCAGCAGCGAAAGGGTTAAAGTGATTTTCATGCTTACAGGGGCCCTAAACACAAGATTTATGCAAGGGTTAAAAGTGCATGAAAATGGCCAATTTACTCACTCTGAGTTCTCAAAAAGTGTTTCTTCACCCCGGAAAGTTAATTAAATACCATTTGGAGGCATTTAATGTTCGAGCCAAAACGGCTGATTTTCGACAAAAGAGATAACACCCCCCCATTACGTCATGCTTCAGAAATGTGGAAAATGGTCCGTTTTCAAATGTTTTATTTTTGAATGTCAGTTCACGTTTGTAGGTGGATCATCAGTGTTAGAGCTAAAATTAGCATGTTTAAAGTGATTTTCATGCTTTCAGGGGCCCTAAACACAAGATTTATGGAATGGTTAAAAGTGCATGAAAATGGCCAATTTACTCACTCTGAGTTCTCAAAAAAGGTTTCTTCATCCCGGGAAGTTAATTAAATACCATTTGGAGGCATTTAATGTTCGAGCAAAAACGGCTGATTTTCGACAAAAGAGATAACACCCCCCCATTACGTCATGCTTCAGAAATGTGGAAAATGGTCCGTTTTCAGATGTTTTATTTTTGAACGTCAGTTCACATTTGTAGGTGGATCATTAGTGTTAGAGCTAAAATTTGCATGTTTAAAGTGATTTTCATGCTTCCAGGGGCCCTAAACACAAGATTTATTGAATGGTTAAAAGTGCATGAAAATGGCCAATTTACTCACTCTGAGTTCTCAAAAAGGGTTTCTTCACCCCGGGAAGTTAATTAAATACAATTTGGAGGCATTTAATGTTCGAGCAAAAACGGCTGATTTTCGACAAAAGAGATAACACCCCCCCATTACGTCATGCTTCAGAAATGTGGAAAATGGTCCGTTTTCAAATGTTTTATTTTTGAACGTCAGTTTACGTTTGTAGGTGGATCATCAGTGTTAGAGCTAAAATTAGCATGTTTAAAGTGATTTTCATGCTTCCAGGGGCTCGGGAAGTTAATTAAATACCATTTGGAGGCATTTAATGTTCGAGCAAAAACGGCTGATTTTCGACAAAAGAGATAACACCCCCCCATTACGTCATGCTTCAGAAATGTGGAAAATGGTCCGTTTTCAAATGTTTAATTTTTGAACGTCAGTTCACATTTGTAGGTGGATCATCAGTGTTAGAGCTAAAATTAGCATGTTTAAAGTGATTGTCATGCTTTCAGGGGCCCTAAACACAAGATTTATGGAATGGTTAAGGGTGCATGAAAATGGCCAATTTACTCACTCTGAGTTCTCAAAAAAGGTTTCTTCATCCCGGGAAGTTAATTAAATACCATTTGGAGGCATTTAATGTTCGAGCTAAAACGGATGATTTTCGACAAAAGAGTTAACACCCCCCCATTACGTCATGCTTCAGAAATGTTTAAAATGGTCCGTTTTCAAATGTTTTATTTTTGAACGTCAGTTCACATTTGTAGGTGGATCATCAGTGTTAGAGCTAAAATTAGCATGTTTAACCACATGGCTGCTGCGGGGATTTTTGCCCTGTGCTGGAAAATGACTGATGCCATATATTCATGACGAGCTCAGCTCGTCATCAGCACACGACACCCGTGGGTGATGACGAGCTGAGCTCGTCATCAGCAGCGAAAGGGTTAAAGTGATTTTCATGCTTACAGGGGCCCTAAACACAAGATTTATGCAAGGGTTAAAAGTGCATGAAAATGGCCAATTTACTCACTCTGAGTTCTCAAAAAGGGTTTCTTCACCCCGGAAAGTTAATTAAATACCATTTGGAGGCATTTAATGTTCGAGCCAAAACGGCTGATTTTCGACAAAAGAGATAACACCCCCCCATTACGTCATGTTTCAGAAATGTGGAAAATGGTCCGTTTTCAAATGTTTTATTTTTGAACGTCAGTTCACATTTGTAGGTGGATCATCAGTGTTAGAGCTAAACTTAGCATGTTTAAAGTGATTTTCATGCTTCCAGGGGCTCGGGAAGTGAATTAAATACTATTTGGAGGCATTTAATGTTCAAACAAAAACAGCTGATTTTTGACAAAAGAGATAACACCCCCCCCATTACGTCATGCTTCAGAAATGTGGAAAATGGTCCGTTTTCAAATGTTTTATTTTTGAACGTCAGTTCACATTTGTAGGTGGATCATCAGTGTTAGAGCTAAAATTAGCATGTTTAAAGTGATTTTCATGCTGCCAGGGGCTCGGAAAGTGAATTAAATACTATTTGGAGGCATTTAATGTTCAAGCAAAAACAGCTGATTTTTGACAAAAGAGATAACACCCCCCCATTACTTCATGTTTCTGAAATGTGGAAAATGGTCCTTTTTCAAATGTTTTATTTTTGAACGTCAGTTCACATTTGTAGGTGGATCATCAGTGTTAGAGCTAAAATTAGCATGTTTAAAGTGATTTTCATGCTTCCAGGGGCCCTAAACACAAGATTTATGGAATGGTTAAAAGTGCATGACAATGGCCAATTTACTCACTCTGAGTTCTCAAAAAGGGTTTCTTTACCCCGGGAAGTTAATTAAATACCATTTGGAGGCATTTAATGTTCGAGCCAAAATGGCTGATTTTCGACAAAAGAGATAACACCCCCACATTACGTCATGCTTCAGAAATGTGGAAAATGGTCCGTTTTCAAATGTTTTATTTTTGAACGTCAGTTCACATTTGTAGGTGGATCATCAGTGTTAGAGCTAAAATTAGCATGTTTAAAGTGATTTTCATGCTGCCAGGGGCTCGGAAAGTGAATTAAATACTATTTGGAGGCATTTAATGTTCAAGCAAAAACAGCTGATTTTTGACAAAAGAGATAACACCCCCCCATTACTTCATGTTTCTGAAATGTGGAAAATGGTCCATTTTCAAATGTTTTATTTTTGAACGTCAGTTCACATTTGTAGGTGGATCATCAGTGTTAGAGCTAAAATTAGCATGTTTAAAGTGATTTTCATGATTTCAGGGGCCCTAAACACAAGATTTATGGAATGGTTAAAAGTGCATGAAAATGGCCAATTTACTCACTCTGAGTTCTCAAAAAAGGTTTCTTCATCCCGGGAAGTTAATTAAATACCATTTGGAGGCATTTAATGTTCGAGCAAAAACGGCTGATTTTCGACAAAAGAGATAACACCCCCCCATTACGTCATGCTTCAGAAATGTGGAAAATGGTCCGTTTTCAGATGTTTTATTTTTGAACGTCAGTTCACATTTGTAGGTGGATCATTAGTGTTAGAGCTAAAATTTGCATGTTTAAAGTGATTTTCATGCTTCCAGGGGCCCTAAACACAAGATTTATTGAATGGTTAAAAGTGCATGAAAATGGCCAATTTACTCACTCTGAGTTATCAAAAAGGTTTCTTCATCCCGGGAAGTTAATTAAATACCATTTGGAGGCATTTAATGTTCGAGCTAAAACGGATGATTTTCGACAAAAGAGATAACACCCCCCTATCACGTCATGCTTCAGAAATGTGGAAAATGGTCCGTTTTCAAATGTTTTATTTTTGAACGTCAGTTCACATTTGTAGGTGGATCATCAGTGTTAGAGCTAAAATTTGCATGTTTAAAGTGATTTTCATGCTTCCAGGGGCCCTAAACACAAGATTTATTGAATGGTTAAAAGTGCATGAAAATGGCCAATTTACTCACTCTGAGTTCTCAAAAAGGGTTTCTTCACCCCGGGAAGTTAATTAAATACAATTTGGAGGCATTTAATGTTCGAGCAAAAACGGCTGATTTTCGACAAAAGAGATAACACCCCCCCATTACGTCATGCTTCAGAAATGTGGAAAATGGTCCGTTTTCAAATGTTTTATTTTTGAACGTCAGTTTACGTTTGTAGGTGGATCATCAGTGTTAGAGCTAAAATTAGCATGTTTAAAGTGATTTTCATGCTTCCAGGGGCTCGGGAAGTTAATTAAATACCATTTGGAGGCATTTAATGTTCGAGCAAAAACGGCTGATTTTCGACAAAAGAGATAACACCCCCCCATTACGTCATGCTTCAGAAATGTGGAAAATGGTCCGTTTTCAAATGTTTAATTTTTGAACGTCAGTTCACATTTGTAGGTGGATCATCAGTGTTAGAGCTAAAATTAGCATGTTTAAAGTGATTGTCATGCTTTCAGGGGCCCTAAACACAAGATTTATGGAATGGTTAAAAGTGCATGAAAATGGCCAATTTACTCACTCTGAGTTCTCAAAAAAGGTTTCTTCATCCCGGGAAGTTAATTAAATACCATTTGGAGGCATTTAATGTTCGAGCTAAAACGGATGATTTTCGACAAAAGAGTTAACACCCCCCCATTACGTCATGCTTCAGAAATGTTTAAAATGGTCCGTTTTCAAATGTTTTATTTTTGAACGTCAGTTCACATTTGTAGGTGGATCATCAGTGTTAGAGCTAAAATTAGCATGTTTAACCACATGGCTGCTGCGGGGATTTTTGCCCTGTGCTGGAAAATGACTGATGCCATATATTCATGACGAGCTCAGCTCGTCATCAGCACACGACACCCGTGGGTGATGACGAGCTGAGCTCGTCATCAGCAGCGAAAGGGTTAAAGTGATTTTCATGCTTACAGGGGCCCTAAACACAAGATTTATGCAAGGGTTAAAAGTGCATGAAAATGGCCAATTTACTCACTCTGAGTTCTCAAAAAGGGTTTCTTCACCCCGGAAAGTTAATTAAATACCATTTGGAGGCATTTAATGTTCGAGCCAAAACGGCTGATTTTCGACAAAAGAGATAACACCCCCCCATTACGTCATGTTTCAGAAATGTGGAAAATGGTCCGTTTTCAAATGTTTTATTTTTGAACGTCAGTTCACATTTGTAGGTGGATCATCAGTGTTAGAGCTAAACTTAGCATGTTTAAAGTGATTTTCATGCTTCCAGGGGCTCGGGAAGTGAATTAAATACTATTTGGAGGCATTTAATGTTCAAACAAAAACAGCTGATTTTTGACAAAAGAGATAACACCCCCCCCATTACGTCATGCTTCAGAAATGTGGAAAATGGTCCGTTTTCAAATGTTTTATTTTTGAACGTCAGTTCACATTTGTAGGTGGATCATCAGTGTTAGAGCTAAAATTAGCATGTTTAAAGTGATTTTCATGCTGCCAGGGGCTCGGAAAGTGAATTAAATACTATTTGGAGGCATTTAATGTTCAAGCAAAAACAGCTGATTTTTGACAAAAGAGATAACACCCCCCCATTACTTCATGTTTCTGAAATGTGGAAAATGGTCCTTTTTCAAATGTTTTATTTTTGAACGTCAGTTCACATTTGTAGGTGGATCATCAGTGTTAGAGCTAAAATTAGCATGTTTAAAGTGATTTTCATGCTTCCAGGGGCCCTAAACACAAGATTTATGGAATGGTTAAAAGTGCATGACAATGGCCAATTTACTCACTCTGAGTTCTCAAAAAGGGTTTCTTTACCCCGGGAAGTTAATTAAATACCATTTGGAGGCATTTAATGTTCGAGCCAAAATGGCTGATTTTCGACAAAAGAGATAACACCCCCACATTACGTCATGCTTCAGAAATGTGGAAAATGGTCCGTTTTCAAATGTTTTATTTTTGAACGTCAGTTCACATTTGTAGGTGGATCATCAGTGTTAGAGCTAAAATTAGCATGTTTAAAGTGATTTTCATGCTGCCAGGGGCTCGGAAAGTGAATTAAATACTATTTGGAGGCATTTAATGTTCAAGCAAAAACAGCTGATTTTTGACAAAAGAGATAACACCCCCCCATTACTTCATGTTTCTGAAATGTGGAAAATGGTCCATTTTCAAATGTTTTATTTTTGAACGTCAGTTCACATTTGTAGGTGGATCATCAGTGTTAGAGCTAAAATTAGCATGTTTAAAGTGATTTTCATGATTTCAGGGGCCCTAAACACAAGATTTATGGAATGGTTAAAAGTGCATGAAAATGGCCAATTTACTCACTCTGAGTTCTCAAAAAAGGTTTCTTCATCCCGGGAAGTTAATTAAATACCATTTGGAGGCATTTAATGTTCGAGCAAAAACGGCTGATTTTCGACAAAAGAGATAACACCCCCCCATTACGTCATGCTTCAGAAATGTGGAAAATGGTCCGTTTTCAGATGTTTTATTTTTGAACGTCAGTTCACATTTGTAGGTGGATCATTAGTGTTAGAGCTAAAATTTGCATGTTTAAAGTGATTTTCATGCTTCCAGGGGCCCTAAACACAAGATTTATTGAATGGTTAAAAGTGCATGAAAATGGCCAATTTACTCACTCTGAGTTATCAAAAAGGTTTCTTCATCCCGGGAAGTTAATTAAATACCATTTGGAGGCATTTAATGTTCGAGCTAAAACGGATGATTTTCGACAAAAGAGATAACACCCCCCTATCACGTCATGCTTCAGAAATGTGGAAAATGGTCCGTTTTCAAATGTTTTATTTTTGAACGTCAGTTCACATTTGTAGGTGGATCATCAGTGTTAGAGCTAAAATTAGCATGTTTAAAGTTATTTTCATGCTTCCAGGGGCCCTAAACACAAGATTTATGGAATGGTTAAAAGTGCATGAAAATGGCCAATTTACTCACTCTGAGTTCTCAAAAAGGGTTTCATCACCGCGGGAAGTTAATTAAATACCATTTGGAGGCATTTAATGTTCGAGCCAAAACGGCTGATTTTCGACAAAAGAGATAACACCCCCCCATTACGTCATGCTTCAGAAATGTGGAAAATGGTCCATTTTCAGATGTTTTATTTTTGAACTTCAGTTCACATTTGTAGGTGGATCATCAGTGTTAGAGCTAAAATTAGCATGTTTAAAGTGATTTTCATGCTTCCAGGGGCTCGGGAAGTGAATTAAATACTATTTGGAGGCATTTAATGTTCAAGCAAAAAAAGCTGATTTTTGACAAAAGAGATAACACCCCCCCATTACGTCATGCTTCAGAAATGTGGAAAATGGTCCGTTTTCAAATGTTTTATTTTTGAACGTCAGTTCACATTTGTAGGTGGATCATCAGTGTTAGAGCTAAAATTAGCATGTTTAAAGTGATTTTCATGCTTCCAGGGGCCCTAAACACAAGATTTATGGAATGGTTAAAAGTGCATGACAATGGCCAATTTACTCACTCTGAGTTCTCAAAAAGGGTTTCTTTACCCCGGGAAGTTAATTAAATACCATTTGGAGGCATTTAATGTTCGAGCCAAAATGGCTGATTTTCGACAAAAGAGATAACACCCCCACATTACGTCATGCTTCAGAAATGTGGAAAATGGTCCGTTTTCAAATGTTTTATTTTTGAATGTCAGTTCACGTTTGTAGGTGGATCATCAGTGTTAGAGCTAAAATTAGCATGTTTAAAGTGATTTTCATGCTTTCAGGGGCCCTAAACACAAGATTTATGGAATGGTTAAAAGTGCATGAAAATGGCCAATTTACTCACTCTGAGTTCTCAAAAAAGGTTTCTTCATCCCGGGAAGTTAATTAAATACCATTTGGAGGCATTTAATGTTCGAGCAAAAACGGCTGATTTTCGACAAAAGAGATAACACCCCCCCACTACGTCATGCTTCAGAAATGTGGAAAATGGTCCGTTTTCAGATGTTTTATTTTTGAACGTCAGTTCACATTTGTAGGTGGATCATTAGTGTTAGAGCTAAAATTTGCATGTTTAAAGTGATTTTCATGCTTCCAGGGGCCCTAAACACAAGATTTATTGAATGGTTAAAAGTGCATGAAAATGGCCAATTTACTCACTCTGAGTTCTCAAAAAGGGTTTCTTCACCCCGGGAAGTTAATTAAATACAATTTGGAGGCATTTAATGTTCGAGCAAAAACGGCTGATTTTCGACAAAAGAGATAACACCCCCCCATTACGTCATGCTTCAGAAATGTGGAAAATGGTCCGTTTTCAAATGTTTTATTTTTGAACGTCAGTTTACGTTTGTAGGTGGATCATCAGTGTTAGAGCTAAAATTAGCATGTTTAAAGTGATTTTCATGCTTCCAGGGGCTCGGGAAGTTAATTAAATACCATTTGGAGGCATTTAATGTTCGAGCAAAAACGGCTGATTTTCGACAAAAGAGATAACACCCCCCCATTACGTCATGCTTCAGAAATGTGGAAAATGGTCCGTTTTCAAATGTTTTATTTTTGAACGTCAGTTTACGTTTGTAGGTGGATCATCAGTGTTAGAGCTAAAATTAGCATGTTTAAAGTGATTTTCATGCTTCCAGGGGCTCGGGAAGTTAATTAAATACCATTTGGAGGCATTTAATGTTCGAGCAAAAACGGCTGATTTTCGACAAAAGAGATAACACCCCCCCATTACGTCATGCTTCAGAAATGTGGAAAATGGTCCGTTTTCAAATGTTTTATTTTTGAACGTCAGTTCACATTTGTAGGTGGATCATCAGTGTTAGAGCTAAAATTAGCATGTTTAACCACATGGCTGCTGCGGGGATTTTTGCCCTGTGCTGGAAAATGACTGATGCCATATATTCATGACGAGCTCAGCTCGTCATCAGCACACGACACCCGTGGGTGATGACGAGCTGAGCTCGTCATCAGCAGCGAAAGGGTTAAAGTGATTTTCATGCTTACAGGGGCCCTAAACACAAGATTTATGCAAGGGTTAAAAGTGCATGAAAATGGCCAATTTACTCACTCTGAGTTCTCAAAAAGGGTTTCTTCACCCCGGAAAGTTAATTAAATACCATTTGGAGGCATTTAATGTTCGAGCCAAAACGGCTGATTTTCGACAAAAGAGATAACACCCCCCCATTACGTCATGCTTCAGAAATGTGGAAAATGGTCCGTTTTCAAATGTTTTATTTTTGAACGTCAGTTCACATTTGTAGGTGGATCATCAGTGTTAGAGCTAAACTTAGCATGTTTAAAGTGATTTTCATGCTTCCAGGGGCTCGGGAAGTGAATTAAATACTATTTGGAGGCATTTAATGTTCAAACAAAAACAGCTGATTTTTGACAAAAGAGATAACACCCCCCCCCATTACGTCATGCTTCAGAAATGTGGAAAATGGTCCGTTTTCAAATGTTTCATTTTTGAACGTCAGTTCACATTTGTAGGTGGATCATCAGTGTTAGAGCTAAAATTAGCATGTTTAAAGTGATTTTCATGCTGCCAGGGGCTCGGAAAGTGAATTAAATACTATTTGGAGGCATTTAATGTTCAAGCAAAAACAGCTGATTTTTGACAAAAGAGATAACACCCCCCCATTACTTCATGTTTCTGAAATGTGGAAAATGGTCCATTTTCAAATGTTTTATTTTTGAACGTCAGTTCACATTTGTAGGTGGATCATCAGTGTTAGAGCTAAAATTAGCATGTTTAAAGTGATTTTCATGCTTCCAGGGGCCCTAAACACAAGATTTATGGAATGGTTAAAAGTGCATGACAATGGCCAATTTACTCACTCTGAGTTCTCAAAAAGGGTTTCTTTACCCCGGGAAGTTAATTAAATACCATTTGGAGGCATTTAATGTTCGAGCCAAAATGGCTGATTTTCGACAAAAGAGATAACACCCCCACATTACGTCATGCTTCAGAAATGTGGAAAATGGTCCGTTTTCAAATGTTTTATTTTTGAACGTCAGTTCACATTTGTAGGTGGATCATCAGTGTTAGAGCTAAAATTAGCATGTTTAAAGTGATTTTCATGCTGCCAGGGGCTCGGAAAGTGAATTAAATACTATTTGGAGGCATTTAATGTTCAAGCAAAAACAGCTGATTTTTGACAAAAGAGATAACACCCCCCCATTACTTCATGTTTCTGAAATTTGGAAAATGGTCCATTTTCAAATGTTTTATTTTTGAACGTCAGTTCACATTTGTAGGTGGATCATCAGTGTTAGAGCTAAAATTAGCATGTTTAAAGTGATTTTCATGATTTCAGGGGCCCTAAACACAAGATTTATGGAATGGTTAAAAGTGCATGAAAATGGCCAATTTACTCACTCTGAGTTCTCAAAAAAGGTTTCTTCATCCCGGGAAGTTAATTAAATACCATTTGGAGGCATTTAATGTTCGAGCAAAAACGGCTGATTTTCGACAAAAGAGATAACACCCCCCCATTATGTCATGCTTCAGAAATGTGGAAAATGGTCCGTTTTCAGATGTTTTATTTTTGAACGTCAGTTCACATTTGTAGGTGGATCATTAGTGTTAGAGCTAAAATTTGCATGTTTAAAGTGATTTTCATGCTTCCAGGGGCCCTAAACACAAGATTTATTGAATGGTTAAAAGTGCATGAAAATGGCCAATTTACTCACTCTGAGTTATCAAAAAGGTTTCTTCATCCCGGGAAGTTAATTAAATACCATTTGGAGGCATTTAATGTTCGAGCTAAAACGGATGATTTTCGACAAAAGAGATAACACCCCCCTATCACGTCATGCTTCAGAAATGTGGAAAATGGTCCGTTTTCAAATGTTTTATTTTTGAACGTCAGTTCACATTTGTAGGTGGATCATCAGTGTTAGAGCTAAAATTAGCATGTTTAAAGTTATTTTCATGCTTCCAGGGGCCCTAAACACAAGATTTATGGAATGGTTAAAAGTGCATGAAAATGGCCAATTTACTCACTCTGAGTTCTCAAAAAGGGTTTCATCACCGCGGGAAGTTAATTAAATACCATTTGGAGGCATTTAATGTTCGAGCCAAAACGGCTGATTTTCGACAAAAGAGATAACACCCCCCCATTACGTCATGCTTCAGAAATGTGGAAAATGGTCCATTTTCAAATGTTTTATTTTTGAACTTCAGTTCACATTTGTAGGTGGATCATCAGTGTTAGAGCTAAAATTAGCATGTTTAAAGTGATTTTCATGCTTCCAGGGGCTCGGGAAGTGAATTAAATACTATTTGGAGGCATTTAATGTTCAAGCAAAAAAAGCTGATTTTTGACAAAAGAGATAACACCCCCCCATTACGTCATGCTTCAGAAATGTGGAAAATGGTCCGTTTTCAAATGTTTTATTTTTGAACGTCAGTTCACATTTGTAGGTGGATCATCAGTGTTAGAGCTAAAATTAGCATGTTTAAAGTGATTTTCATGCTTCCAGGGGCCCTAAACACAAGATTTATGGAATGGTTAAAAGTGCATGACAATGGCCAATTTACTCACTCTGAGTTCTCAAAAAGGGTTTCTTTACCCCGGGAAGTTAATTAAATACCATTTGGAGGCATTTAATGTTCGAGCCAAAATGGCTGATTTTCGACAAAAGAGATAACACCCCCACATTACGTCATGCTTCAGAAATGTGGAAAATGGTCCGTTTTCAAATGTTTTATTTTTGAATGTCAGTTCACGTTTGTAGGTGGATCATCAGTGTTAGAGCTAAAATTAGCATGTTTAAAGTGATTTTCATGCTTTCAGGGGCCCTAAACACAAGATTTATGGAATGGTTAAAAGTGCATGAAAATGGCCAATTTACTCACTCTGAGTTCTCAAAAAAGGTTTCTTCATCCCGGGAAGTTAATTAAATACCATTTGGAGGCATTTAATGTTCGAGCTAAAACGGATGAGTTTCAAAAAAAGAGATAACACCCCCCATTACGTCATGCTTCAGAAATGTGGAAAATGGTCCGTTTTCAAATGTTTTATTTTTGAACGTCAGTTCACATTTGTAGGTGAATCATCAGTGTTAGAGCTAAAATTAGCATGTTTAAAGTGATTTTCATGCTTCCAGGGGCCCTAAACACAAGATTTATGGAATGGTTAAAAGTGCATGAAAATGGCCAATTTACTCACTCTGAGTTCTCAAAAAGGGTTTCTTCACCCCGGGAAGTTAATTAAATACAATTTGGAGGCATTTAATGTTCGAGCAAAAACGGCTGATTTTCGACAAAAGAGATAACACCCCCCCATTACGTCATGCTTCAGAAATGTGGAAAATGGTCCGTTTTCAAATGTTTTATTTTTGAACGTCAGTTCACATTTGTAGGTGAATCATCAGTGTTAGAGCTAAAATTAGCATGTTTAAAGTGATTTTCATGCTTCCAGGGGCCCTAAACACAAGATTTATGGAATGGTTAAAAGTGCATGAAAATGGCCAATTTACTCACTCTGAGTTCTCAAAAAGGGTTTCTTCACCCCGGGAAGTTAATTAAATACAATTTGGAGGCATTTAATGTTCGAGCAAAAACGGCTGATTTTCGACAAAAGAGATAACACCCCCCCATTACGTCATGCTTCAGAAATGTGGAAAATGGTCCGTTTTCAAATGTTTTATTTTTGAACGTCAGTTTACGTTTGTAGGTGGATCATCAGTGTTAGAGCTAAAATTAGCATGTTTAAAGTGATTTTCATGCTTCCAGGGGCTCGGGAAGTTAATTAAATACCATTTGGAGGCATTTAATGTTCGAGCAAAAACGGCTGATTTTCGACAAAAGAGATAACACCCCCCTATCACGTCATGCTTCAGAAATGTGGAAAATGGTCCGTTTTCAAATGTTTTATTTTTGAACGTCAGTTCACATTTGTAGGTGGATCATCAGTGTTAGAGCTAAAATTAGCATGTTTAAAGTTATTTTCATGCTTCCAGGGGCCCTAAACACAAGATTTATGGAATGGTTAAAAGTGCATGAAAATGGCCAATTTACTCACTCTGAGTTCTCAAAAAGGGTTTCATCACAGCGGGAAGTTAATTAAATACCATTTGGAGGCATTTAATGTTCGAGCCAAAACGGCTGATTTTCGACAAAAGAGATAACACCCCCCCATTACGTCATGCTTCAGAAATGTGGAAAATGGTCCATTTTCAAATGTTTTATTTTTGAACTTCAGTTCACATTTGTAGGTGGATCATCAGTGTTAGAGCTAAAATTAGCATGTTTAAAGTGATTTTCATGCTTCCAGGGGCTCGGGAAGTGAATTAAATACTATTTGGAGGCATTTAATGTTCGAGCCAAAATGGCTGATTTTCGACAAAAGAGATAACACCCCCACATTACGTCATGCTTCAGAAATGTGGAAAATGGTCCGTTTTCAAATGTTTTATTTTTGAATGTCAGTTCACGTTTGTAGGTGGATCATCAGTGTTAGAGCTAAAATTAGCATGTTTAAAGTGATTTTCATGCTTTCAGGGGCCCTAAACACAAGATTTATGGAATGGTTAAAAGTGCATGAAAATGGCCAATTTACTCACTCTGAGTTCTCAAAAAAGGTTTCTTCATCCCGGGAAGTTAATTAAATACCATTTGGAGGCATTTAATGTTCGAGCTAAAACGGATGAGTTTCAAAAAAAGAGATAACACCCCCCATTACGTCATGCTTCAGAAATGTGGAAAATGGTCCGTTTTCAAATGTTTTATTTTTGAACGTCAGTTCACATTTGTAGGTGAATCATCAGTGTTAGAGCTAAAATTAGCATGTTTAAAGTGATTTTCATGCTTCCAGGGGCCCTAAACACAAGATTTATGGAATGGTTAAAAGTGCATGAAAATGGCCAATTTACTCACTCTGAGTTCTCAAAAAGGGTTTCTTCACCCCGGGAAGTTAATTAAATACAATTTGGAGGCATTTAATGTTCGAGCAAAAACGGCTGATTTTCGACAAAAGAGATAACACCCCCCCATTACGTCATGCTTCAGAAATGTGGAAAATGGTCCGTTTTCAAATGTTTTATTTTTGAACGTCAGTTCACATTTGTAGGTGAATCATCAGTGTTAGAGCTAAAATTAGCATGTTTAAAGTGATTTTCATGCTTCCAGGGGCCCTAAACACAAGATTTATGGAATGGTTAAAAGTGCATGAAAATGGCAAATTTACTCACTCTGAGTTCTCAAAAAGGGTTTCTTCACCCCGGGAAGTTAATTAAATACAATTTGGAGGCATTTAATGTTCGAGCAAAAACGGCTGATTTTCGACAAAAGAGATAACACCCCCCCATTACGTCATGCTTCAGAAATGTGGAAAATGGTCAGTTTTCAAATGTTTTATTTTTGAACGTCAGTTCACATTTGTAGGTGAATCATCAGTGTTAGAGCTAAAATTAGCATGTTTAAAGTGATTTTCATGCTTCCAGGGGCCCTAAACACAAGATTTATGGAATGGTTAAAAGTGCATGAAAATGGCCAATTTACTCACTCTGAGTTCTCAAAAAGGGTTTCTTCACCCCGGGAAGTTAATTAAATACAATTTGGAGGCATTTAATGTTCGAGCAAAAACGGCTGATTTTCGACAAAAGAGATAACACCCCCCCATTACTTCATGCTTCAGAAATGTGGAAAATGGTCCGTTTTCAAATGTTTTATTTTTGAACGTCAGTTTACGTTTGTAGGTGGATCATCAGTGTTAGAGCTAAAATTAGCATGTTTAAAGTGATTTTCATGCTTCCAGGGGCTCGGGAAGTTAATTAAATACCATTTGGAGGCATTTAATGTTCGAGCAAAAACGGCTGATTTTCGACAAAAGAGATAACACCCCCCTATCACGTCATGCTTCAGAAATGTGGAAAATGGTCCGTTTTCAAATGTTTTATTTTTGAACGTCAGTTCACATTTGTAGGTGGATCATCAGTGTTAGAGCTAAAATTAGCATGTTTAAAGTTATTTTCATGCTTCCAGGGGCCCTAAACACAAGATTTATGGAATGGTTAAAAGTGCATGAAAATGGCCAATTTACTCACTCTGAGTTCTCAAAAAGGGTTTCATCACCGCGGGAAGTTAATTAAATACCATTTGGAGGCATTTAATGTTCGAGCCAAAACGGCTGATTTTCGACAAAAGAGATAACACCCCCCCATTACGTCATGCTTCAGAAATGTGGAAAATGGTCCATTTTCAAATGTTTTATTTTTGAACTTCAGTTCACATTTGTAGGTGGATCATCAGTGTTAGAGCTAAAATTAGCATGTTTAAAGTGATTTTCATGCTTCCAGGGGCTCGGGAAGTGAATTAAATACTATTTGGAGGCATTTAATGTTCAAGCAAAAAAAGCTGATTTTTGACAAAAGAGATAACACCCCCCCATTACGTCATGCTTCAGAAATGTGGAAAATGGTCCGTTTTCAAATGTTTTATTTTTGAACGTCAGTTCACATTTGTAGGTGGATCATCAGTGTTAGAGCTAAAATTAGCATGTTTAAAGTGATTTTCATGCTTCCAGGGGCCCTAAACACAAGATTTATGGAATGGTTAAAAGTGCATGACAATGGCCAATTTACTCACTCTGAGTTCTCAAAAAGGGTTTCTTTACCCCGGGAAGTTAATTAAATACCATTTGGAGGCATTTAATGTTCGAGCCAAAATGGCTGATTTTCGACAAAAGAGATAACACCCCCACATTACGTCATGCTTCAGAAATGTGGAAAATGGTCCGTTTTCAAATGTTTTATTTTTGAATGTCAGTTCACGTTTGTAGGTGGATCATCAGTGTTAGAGCTAAAATTAGCATGTTTAAAGTGATTTTCATGCTTTCAGGGGCCCTAAACACAAGATTTATGGAATGGTTAAAAGTGCATGAAAATGGCCAATTTACTCACTCTGAGTTCTCAAAAAAGGTTTCTTCATCCCGGGAAGTTAATTAAATACCATTTGGAGGCATTTAATGTTCGAGCTAAAACGGATGAGTTTCAAAAAAAGAGATAACACCCCCCATTACGTCATGCTTCAGAAATGTGGAAAATGGTCCGTTTTCAAATGTTTTATTTTTGAACGTCAGTTCACATTTGTAGGTGAATCATCAGTGTTAGAGCTAAAATTAGCATGTTTAAAGTGATTTTCATGCTTCCAGGGGCCCTAAACACAAGATTTATGGAATGGTTAAAAGTGCATGAAAATGGCCAATTTACTCACTCTGAGTTCTCAAAAAGGGTTTCTTAACCCCGGGAAGTTAATTAAATACAATTTGGAGGCATTTAATGTTCGAGCAAAAACGGCTGATTTTCGACAAAAGAGATAACACCCCCCCATTACGTCATGCTTCAGAAATGTGGAAAATGGTCCGTTTTCAAATGTTTTATTTTTGAACGTCAGTTCACATTTGTAGGTGAATCATCAGTGTTAGAGCTAAAATTAGCATGTTTAAAGTGATTTTCATGCTTCCAGGGGCCCTAAACACAAGATTTATGGAATGGTTAAAAGTGCATGAAAATGGCCAATTTACTCACTCTGAGTTCTCAAAAAGGGTTTCTTCACCCCGGGAAGTTAATTAAATACAATTTGGAGGCATTTAATGTTCGAGCAAAAACGGCTGATTTTCGACAAAAGAGATAACACCCCCCCCATTACGTCATGCTTCAGAAATGTGGAAAATGGTCCGTTTTCAAATGTTTTATTTTTGAACGTCAGTTTACGTTTGTAGGTGGATCATCAGTGTTAGAGCTAAAATTAGCATGTTTAAAGTGATTTTCATGCTTCCAGGGGCTCGGGAAGTTAATTAAATACCATTTGGAGGCATTTAATGTTCGAGCAAAAACGGCTGATTTTCGACAAAAGAGATAACACCCCCCTATCACGTCATGCTTCAGAAATGTGGAAAATGGTCCGTTTTCAAATGTTTTATTTTTGAACGTCAGTTCACATTTGTAGGTGGATCATCAGTGTTAGAGCTAAAATTAGCATGTTTAAAGTTATTTTCATGCTTCCAGGGGCCCTAAACACAAGATTTATGGAATGGTTAAAAGTGCATGAAAATGGCCAATTTACTCACTCTGAGTTCTCAAAAAGGGTTTCATCACTGCGGGAAGTTAATTAAATACCATTTGGAGGCATTTAATGTTCGAGCCAAAACGGCTGATTTTCGACAAAAGAGATAACACCCCCCCATTACGTCATGCTTCAGAAATGTGGAAAATGGTCCATTTTCAAATGTTTTATTTTTGAACTTCAGTTCACATTTGTAGGTGGATCATCAGTGTTAGAGCTAAAATTAGCATGTTTAAAGTGATTTTCATGCTTCCAGGGGCTCGGGAAGTGAATTAAATACTATTTGGAGTCATTTAATGTTCAAGCAAAAAAAGCTGATTTTTGACAAAAGAGATAACACCCCCCCATTACGTCATGCTTCAGAAATGTGGAAAATGGTCCGTTTTCAAATGTTTTATTTTTGAACGTCAGTTCACATTTGTAGGTGGATCATCAGTGTTAGAGCTAAAATTAGCATGTTTAAAGTGATTTTCATGCTTCCAGGGGCCCTAAACACAAGATTTATGGAATGGTTAAAAGTGCATGACAATGGCCAATTTACTCACTCTGAGTTCTCAAAAAGGGTTTCTTTACCCCGGGAAGTTAATTAAATACCATTTGGAGGCATTTAATGTTCGAGCCAAAATGGCTGATTTTCGACAAAAGAGATAACACCCCCACATTACGTCATGCTTCAGAAATGTGGAAAATGGTCCGTTTTCAAATGTTTTATTTTTGAATGTCAGTTCACGTTTGTAGGTGGATCATCAGTGTTAGAGCTAAAATTAGCATGTTTAAAGTAATTTTCATGCTTTCAGGGGCCCTAAACACAAGATTTATGGAATGGTTAAAAGTGCATGAAAATGGCCAATTTACTCACTCTGAGTTCTCAAAAAAGGTTTCTTCATCCCGGGAAGTTAATTAAATACCATTTGGAGGCATTTAATGTTCGAGCTAAAACGGATGAGTTTCAAAAAAAGAGATAACACCCCCCATTACGTCATGCTTCAGAAATGTGGAAAATGGTCCGTTTTCAAATGTTTTATTTTTGAACGTCAGTTCACATTTGTAGGTGAATCATCAGTGTTAGAGCTAAAATTAGCATGTTTAAAGTGATTTTCATGCTTCCAGGGGCCCTAAACACAAGATTTATGGAATGGTTAAAAGTGCATGAAAATGGCCAATTTACTCACTCTGAGTTCTCAAAAAGGGTTTCTTCACCCCGGGAAGTTAATTAAATACAATTTGGAGGCATTTAATGTTCGAGCAAAAACGGCTGATTTTCGACAAAAGAGATAACACCCCCCCATTACGTCATGCTTCAGAAATGTGGAAAATGGTCCGTTTTCAAATGTTTAATTTTTGAACGTCAGTTCACATTTGTAGGTGGATCATCAGTGTTAGAGCTAAAATTAGCATGTTTAAAGTGATTGTCATGCTTTCAGGGGCCCTAAACACAAGATTTATGGAATGGTTAAAAGTGCATGAAAATGGCCAATTTACTCACTCTGAGTTCTCAAAAAAGGTTTCTTCATCCCGGGAAGTTAATTAAATACCATTTGGAGGCATTTAATGTTCGAGCTAAAACGGATGATTTTCGACAAAAGAGTTAACACCCCCCCATTACGTCATGCTTCAGAAATGTTTAAAATGGTCCGTTTTCAAATGTTTTATTTTTGAACGTCAGTTCACATTTGTAGGTGGATCATCAGTGTTAGAGCTAAAATTAGCATGTTTAACCACATGGCTGCTGCGGGGATTTTTGCCCTGTGCTGGAAAATGACTGATGCCATATATTCATGACGAGCTCAGCTCGTCATCAGCACACGACACCCGTGGGTGATGACGAGCTGAGCTCGTCATCAGCAGCGAAAGGGTTAAAGTGATTTTCATGCTTACAGGGGCCCTAAACACAAGATTTATGCAAGGGTTAAAAGTGCATGAAAATGGCCAATTTACTCACTCTGAGTTCTCAAAAAGGGTTTCTTCACCCCGGAAAGTTAATTAAATACCATTTGGAGGCATTTAATGTTCGAGCCAAAACGGCTGATTTTCGACAAAAGAGATAACACCCCCCCATTACGTCATGCTTCAGAAATGTGGAAAATGGTCCGTTTTCAAATGTTTTATTTTTGAACGTCAGTTCACATTTGTAGGTGGATCATCAGTGTTAGAGCTAAACTTAGCATGTTTAAAGTGATTTTCATGCTTCCAGGGGCTCGGGAAGTGAATTAAATACTATTTGGAGGCATTTAATGTTCAAACAAAAACAGCTGATTTTTGACAAAAGAGATAACACCCCCCCCATTACGTCATGCTTCAGAAATGTGGAAAATGGTCCGTTTTCAAATGTTTTATTTTTGAACGTCAGTTCACATTTGTAGGTGGATCATCAGTGTTAGAGCTAAAATTAGCATGTTTAAAGTGATTTTCATGCTGCCAGGGGCTCGGAAAGTGAATTAAATACTATTTGGAGGCATTTAATGTTCAAGCAAAAACAGCTGATTTTTGACAAAAGAGATAACACACCCCCATTACTTCATGTTTCTGAAATGTGGAAAATGGTCCATTTTCAAATGTTTTATTTTTGAACGTCAGTTCACATTTGTAGGTGGATCATCAGTGTTAGAGCTAAAATTAGCATGTTTAAAGTGATTTTCATGCTTCCAGGGGCCCTAAACACAAGATTTATGGAATGGTTAAAAGTGCATGACAATGGCCAATTTACTCACTCTGAGTTCTCAAAAAGGGTTTCTTTACCCCGGGAAGTTAATTAAATACCATTTGGAGGCATTTAATGTTCGAGCCAAAATGGCTGATTTTCGACAAAAGAGATAACACCCCCACATTACGTCATGCTTCAGAAATGTGGAAAATGGTCCGTTTTCAAATGTTTTATTTTTGAACGTCAGTTCACATTTGTAGGTGGATCATCAGTGTTAGAGCTAAAATTAGCATGTTTAAAGTGATTTTCATGCTGCCAGGGGCTCGGAAAGTGAATTAAATACTATTTGGAGGCATTTAATGTTCAAGCAAAAACAGCTGATTTTTGACAAAAGAGATAACACCCCCCCATTACTTCATGTTTCTGAAATGTGGAAAATGGTCCATTTTCAAATGTTTTATTTTTGAACGTCAGTTCACATTTGTAGGTGGATCATCAGTGTTAGAGCTAAAATTAGCATGTTTAAAGTGATTTTCATGATTTCAGGGGCCCTAAACACAAGATTTATGGAATGGTTAAAAGTGCATGAAAATGGCCAATTTACTCACTCTGAGTTCTCAAAAAAGGTTTCTTCATCCCGGGAAGTTAATTAAATACCATTTGGAGGCATTTAATGTTCGAGCAAAAACGGCTGATTTTCGACAAAAGAGATAACACCCCCCCATTACGTCATGCTTCAGAAATGTGGAAAATGGTCCGTTTTCAGATGTTTTATTTTTGAACGTCAGTTCACATTTGTAGGTGGATCATTAGTGTTAGAGCTAAAATTAGCATGTTTAAAGTGATTTTCATGCTTCCAGGGGCCCTAAACACAAGATTTATGGAATGGTTAAAAGTGCATGAAAATGGCCAATTTACTCACTCTGAGTTCTCAAAAAGGGTTTCTTCACCCCGGGAAGTTAATTAAATACAATTTGGAGGCATTTAATGTTCGAGCAAAAACGGCTGATTTTCGACAAAAGAGATAACACCCCCCCATTACGTCATGCTTCAGAAATGTGGAAAATGGTCCGTTTTCAAATGTTTTATTTTTGAACGTCAGTTCACATTTGTAGGTGAATCATCAGTGTTAGAGCTAAAATTAGCATGTTTAAAGTGATTTTCATGCTTCCAGGGGCCCTAAACACAAGATTTATGGAATGGTTAAAAGTGCATGAAAATGGCCAATTTACTCACTCTGAGTTCTCAAAAAGGGTTTCTTCACCCCGGGAAGTTAATTAAATACAATTTGGAGGCATTTAATGTTCGAGCAAAAACGGCTGTTTTTCGACAAAAGAGATAACACCCCCCCATTACGTCATGCTTCAGAAATGTGGAAAATGGTCCGTTTTCAAATGTTTTATTTTTGAACGTCAGTTCACATTTGTAGGTGAATCATCAGTGTTAGAGCTAAAATTAGCATGTTTAAAGTGATTTTCATGCTTCCAGGGGCCCTAAACACAAGATTTATGGAATGGTTAAAAGTGCATGAAAATGGCCAATTTACTCACTCTGAGTTCTCAAAAAGGGTTTCTTCACCCCGGGAAGTTAATTAAATACAATTTGGAGGCATTTAATGTTCGAGCAAAAACGGCTGTTTTTCGACAAAAGAGATAACACCCCCCCATTACGTCATGCTTCAGAAATGTGGAAAATGGTCCGTTTTCAAATGTTTTATTTTTGAACGTCAGTTTACGTTTGTAGGTGGATCATCAGTGTTAGAGCTAAAATTAGCATGTTTAAAGTGATTTTCATGCTTCCAGGGGCTCGGGAAGTTAATTAAATACCATTTGGAGGCATTTAATGTTCGAGCAAAAACGGCTGATTTTCGACAAAAGAGATAACACCCCCCTATCACGTCATGCTTCAGAAATGTGGAAAATGGTCCGTTTTCAAATGTTTTATTTTTGAACGTCAGTTCACATTTGTAGGTGGATCATCAGTGTTAGAGCTAAAATTAGCATGTTTAAAGTTATTTTCATGCTTCCAGGGGCCCTAATCACAAGATTTATGGAATGGTTAAAAGTGCATGAAAATGGCCAATTTACTCACTCTGAGTTCTCAAAAAGGGTTTCATCACCACGGGAAGTTAATTAAATACCATTTGGAGGCATTTAATGTTCGAGCCAAAACGGCTGATTTTCGACAAAAGAGATAACACCCCCCCATTAGGTCATGCTTCAGAAATGTGGAAAATGGTCCATTTTCAAATGTTTTATTTTTGAACTTCAGTTCACATTTGTAGGTGGATCATCAGTGTTAGAGCTAAAATTAGCATGTTTAAAGTGATTTTCATGCTTCCAGGGGCTCGGGAAGTGAATTAAATACTATTTGGAGGCATTTAATGTTCAAGCAAAAAAAGCTGATTTTTGACAAAAGAGATAAAACCCCCCCATTACGTCATGCTTCAGAAATGTGGAAAATGGTCCGTTTTCAAATGTTTTATTTTTGAACGTCAGTTCACATTTGTAGGTGGATCATCAGTGTTAGAGCTAAAATTAGCATGTTTAAAGTGATTTTCATGCTTCCAGGGGCCCTAAACACAAGATTTATGGAATGGTTAAAAGTGCATGACAATGGCCAATTTACTCACTCTGAGTTCTCAAAAAGGGTTTCTTTACCCCGGGAAGTTAATTAAATACCATTTGGAGGCATTTAATGTTTGAGCCAAAACGGCTGATTTTCGACAAAAGAGATAACACCCCCACATTACGTCATGCTTCAGAAATGTGGAAAATGGTCCGTTTTCAAATGTTTTATTTTTGAATGTCAGTTCACGTTTGTAGGTGGATCATCAGTGTTAGAGCTAAAATTAGCATGTTTAAAGTGATTTTCATGCTTTCAGGGGCCCTAAACACAAGATTTATGGAATGGTTAAAAGTGCATGAAAATGGCCAATTTACTCACTCTGAGTTCTCAAAAAAGGTTTCTTCATCCCGGGAAGTTAATTAAATACCATTTGGAGGCATTTAATGTTCGAGCTAAAACGGATGAGTTTCAAAAAAAGAGATAACACCCCCCATTACGTCATGCTTCAGAAATGTGGAAAATGGTCTGTTTTCAAATGTTTTATTTTTGAACGTCAGTTCACATTTGTAGGTGAATCATCAGTGTTAGAGCTAAAATTAGCATGTTTAAAGTGATTTTCATGCTTCCAGGGGCCCTAAACACAAGATTTATGGAATGGTTAAAAGTGCATGAAAATGGCCAATTTACTCACTCTGAGTTCTCAAAAAGGGTTTCTTCACCCCGGGAAGTTAATTAAATACAATTTGGAGGCATTTAATGTTCGAGCAAAAACGGCTGATTTTCGACAAAAGAGATAACACCCCCCCATTACGTCATGCTTCAGAAATGTGGAAAATGGTCCGTTTTCAAATGTTTTATTTTTGAACGTCAGTTCACATTTGTAGGTGAATCATCAGTGTTAGAGCTAAAACTAGCATGTTTAAAGTGATTTTCATGCTTCCAGGGGCCCTAAACACAAGATTTATGGAATGGTTAAAAGTGCATGAAAATGGCCAATTTACTCACTCTGAGTTCTCAAAAAGGGTTTCTTCACCCCGGGAAGTTAATTAAATACAATTTGGAGGCATTTAATGTTCGAGCAAAAACGGCTGATTTTCGACAAAAGAGATAACACCCCCCCATTACGTCATGCTTCAGAAATGTGGAAAATGGTCCGTTTTCAAATGTTTTATTTTTGAACGTCAGTTTACGTTTGTAGGTGGATCATCAGTGTTAGAGCTAAAATTAGCATGTTTAAAGTGATTTTCATGCTTCCAGGGGCTCGGGAAGTTAATTAAATACCATTTGGAGGCATTTAATGTTCGAGCAAAAACGGCTGATTTTCGACAAAAGAGATAACACCCCCCCATTACGTCATGCTTCAGAAATGTGGAAAATGGTCCGTTTTCAAATGTTTAATTTTTGAACGTCAGTTCACATTTGTAGGTGGATCATCAGTGTTAGAGCTAAAATTAGCATGTTTAAAGTGATTGTCATGCTTTCAGGGGCCCTAAACACAAGATTTATGGAATGGTTAAAAGTGCATGAAAATGGCCAATTTACTCACTCTGAGTTCTCAAAAAAGGTTTCTTCATCCCGGGAAGTTAATTAAATACCATTTGGAGGCATTTAATGTTCGAGCTAAAACGGATGATTTTCGACAAAAGAGTTAACACCCCCCCATTACGTCATGCTTCAGAAATGTTTAAAATGGTCCGTTTTCAAATGTTTTATTTTTGAACGTCAGTTCACATTTGTAGGTGGATCATCATTGTTAGAGCTAAAATTAGCATGTTTAACCACATGGCTGCTGCGGGGATTTTTGCCCTGTGCTGGAAAATGACTGATGCCATATATTCATGACGAGCTCAGCTCGTCATCAGCACACGACACCCGTGGGTGATGACGAGCTGAGCTCGTCATCAGCAGCGAAAGGGTTAAAGTGATTTTCATGCTTACAGGGGCCCTAAACACAAGATTTATGCAAGGGTTAAAAGTGCATGAAAATGGCCAATTTACTCACTCTGAGTTCTCAAAAAGGGTTTCTTCACCCCGAAAAAGTTAATTAAATACCATTTGGAGGCATTTAATGTTCAAGCCAAAACGGCTGATTTTCGACAAAAGAGATAACACCCCCCCATTACGTCATGCTTCAGAAATGTGGAAAATGGTCCGTTTTCAAATGTTTTATTTTTGAACGTCAGTTCACATTTGTAGGTGGATCATCAGTGTTAGAGCTAAACTTAGCATGTTTAAAGTGATTTTCATGCTTCCAGGGGCTCGGGAAGTGAATTAAATACTATTTGGAGGCATTTAATGTTCAAACAAAAACAGCTGATTTTTGACAAAAGAGATAACACCCCCCCCATTACGTCATGCTTCAGAAATGTGGAAAATGGTCCGTTTTCAAATGTTTTATTTTTGAACGTCAGTTCACATTTGTAGGTGGATCATCAGTGTTAGAGCTAAAATTAGCATGTTTAAAGTGATTTTCATGCTGCCAGGGGCTCGGAAAGTGAATTAAATACTATTTGGAGGCATTTAATGTTCAAGCAAAAACAGCTGATTTTTGACAAAAGAGATAACACCCCCCCATTACTTCATGTTTCTGAAATGTGGAAAATGGTCCATTTTCAAATGTTTTATTTTTGAACGTCAGTTCACATTTGTAGGTGGATCATCAGTGTTAGAGCTAAAATTAGCATGTTTAAAGTGATTTTCATGATTTCAGGGGCCCTAAACACAAGATTTATGGAATGGTTAAAAGTGCATGAAAATGGCCAATTTACTCACTCTGAGTTCTCAAAAAAGGTTTCTTCATCCCGGGAAGTTAATTAAATACCATTTGGAGGCATTTAATGTTCGAGCAAAAACGGCTGATTTTCGACAAAAGAGATAACACCCCCCCATTACGTCATGCTTCAGAAATGTGGAAAATGGTCCGTTTTCAGATGTTTTATTTTTGAACGTCAGTTCACATTTGTAGGTGGATCATTAGTGTTAGAGCTAAAATTTGCATGTTTAAAGTGATTTTCATGCTTCCAGGGGCCCTAAACACAAGATTTATTGAATGGTTAAAAGTGCATGAAAATGGCCAATTTACTCACTCTGAGTTATCAAAAAGGTTTCTTCATCCCGGGAAGTTAATTAAATACCATTTGGAGGCATTTAATGTTCGAGCTAAAACGGATGATTTTCGACAAAAGAGATAACACCCCCCCATTACGTCATGCTTCAGAAATGTGGAAAATGGTCCGTTTTCAAATGTTTTATTTTTGAACGTCAGTTCACATTTGTAGGTGAATCATCAGTGTTAGAGCTAAAATTAGCATGTTTAAAGTGATTTTCATGCTTCCAGGGGCCCTAAACACAAGATTTATGGAATGGTTAAAAGTGCATGAAAATGGCCAATTTACTCACTCTGAGTTCTCAAAAAGGGTTTCTTCACCCCGGGAAGTTAATTAAATACAATTTGGAGGCATTTAATGTTCGAGCAAAAACGGCTGATTTTCGACAAAAGAGATAACACCCCCCCATTACGTCATGCTTCAGAAATGTGGAAAATGGTCCGTTTTCAAATGTTTTATTTTTGAACGTCAGTTTACGTTTGTAGCTGGATCATCAGTGTTAGAGCTAAAATTAGCATGTTTAAAGTGATTTTCATGCTTCCAGGGGCTCGGGAAGTTAATTAAATACCATTTGGAGGCATTTAATGTTCGAGCAAAAACGGCTGATTTTCGACAAAAGAGATAACACCCCCCCATTACGTCATGCTTCAGAAATGTGGAAAATGGTCCGTTTTCAAATGTTTAATTTTTGAACGTCAGTTCACATTTGTAGGTGGATCATCAGTGTTAGAGCTAAAATTAGCATGTTTAAAGTGATTGTCATGCTTTCAGGGGCCCTAAACACAAGATTTATGGAATGGTTAAAAGTGCATGAAAATGGCCAATTTACTCACTCTGAGTTCTCAAAAAAGGTTTCTTCATCCCGGGAAGTTAATTAAATACCATTTGGAGGCATTTAATGTTCGAGCTAAAACGGATGATTTTCGACAAAAGAGTTAACACCCCCCCATTACGTCATGCTTCAGAAATGTTTAAAATGGTCCGTTTTCAAATGTTTTATTTTTGAACGTCAGTTCACATTTGTAGGTGGATCATCAGTGTTAGAGCTAAAATTAGCATGTTTAACCACATGGCTGCTGCGGGGATTTTTGCCCTGTGCTGGAAAATGACTGATGCCATATATTCATGACGAGCTCAGCTCGTCATCAGCACACGACACCCGTGGGTGATGACGAGCTGAGCTCGTCATCAGCAGCGAAAGGGTTAAAGTGATTTTCATGCTTACAGGGGCCCTAAACACAAGATTTATGCAAGGGTTAAAAGTGCATGAAAATGGCCAATTTACTCACTCTGAGTTCTCAAAAAGGGTTTCATCACCGCGGGAAGTTAATTAAATACCATTTGGAGGCATTTAATGTTCGAGCCAAAACGGCTGATTTTCGACAAAAGAGATAACACCCCCCCATTACGTCATGCTTCAGAAATGTGGAAAATGGTCCATTTTCAGATGTTTTATTTTTGAACTTCAGTTCACATTTGTAGGTGGATCATCAGTGTTAGAGCTAAAATTAGCATGTTTAAAGTGATTTTCATGCTTCCAGGGGCTCGGGAAGTGAATTAAATACTATTTGGAGGCATTTAATGTTCAAGCAAAAAAAGCTGATTTTTGACAAAAGAGATAACACCCCCCCATTACGTCATGCTTCAGAAATGTGGAAAATGGTCCGTTTTCAAATGTTTTATTTTTGAACGTCAGTTCACATTTGTAGGTGGATCATCAGTGTTAGAGCTAAAATTAGCATGTTTAAAGTGATTTTCATGCTTCCAGGGGCCCTAAACACAAGATTTATGGAATGGTTAAAAGTGCATGACAATGGCCAATTTACTCACTCTGAGTTCTCAAAAAGGGTTTCTTTACCCCGGGAAGTTAATTAAATACCATTTGGAGGCATTTAATGTTCGAGCCAAAATGGCTGATTTTCGACAAAAGAGATAACACCCCCACATTACGTCATGCTTCAGAAATGTGGAAAATGGTCCGTTTTCAAATGTTTTATTTTTGAATGTCAGTTCACGTTTGTAGGTGGATCATCAGTGTTAGAGCTAAAATTAGCATGTTTAAAGTGATTTTCATGCTTTCAGGGGCCCTAAACACAAGATTTATGGAATGGTTAAAAGTGCATGAAAATGGCCAATTTACTCACTCTGAGTTCTCAAAAAAGGTTTCTTCATCCCGGGAAGTTAATTAAATACCATTTGGAGGCATTTAATGTTCGAGCAAAAACGGCTGATTTTCGACAAAAGAGATAACACCCCCCCATTACGTCATGCTTCAGAAATGTGGAAAATGGTCCGTTTTCAGATGTTTTATTTTTGAACGTCAGTTCACATTTGTAGGTGGATCATTAGTGTTAGAGCTAAAATTTGCATGTTTAAAGTGATTTTCATGCTTCCAGGGGCCCTAAACACAAGATTTATTGAATGGTTAAAAGTGCATGAAAATGGCCAATTTACTCACTCTGAGTTCTCAAAAAGGGTTTCTTCACCCCGGGAAGTTAATTAAATACAATTTGGAGGCATTTAATGTTCGAGCAAAAACGGCTGATTTTCGACAAAAGAGATAACACCCCCCCATTACGTCATGCTTCAGAAATGTGGAAAATGGTCCGTTTTCAAATGTTTTATTTTTGAACGTCAGTTTACGTTTGTAGGTGGATCATCAGTGTTAGAGCTAAAATTAGCATGTTTAAAGTGATTTTCATGCTTCCAGGGGCTCGGGAAGTTAATTAAATACCATTTGGAGGCATTTAATGTTCGAGCTAAAACGGATGATTTTCGACAAAAGAGTTAACACCCCCCCATTACGTCATGCTTCAGAAATGTTTAAAATGGTCCGTTTTCAAATGTTTTATTTTTGAACGTCAGTTCACATTTGTAGGTGGATCATCAGTGTTAGAGCTAAAATTAGCATGTTTAACCACATGGCTGCTGCGGGGATTTTTGCCCTGTGCTGGAAAATGACTGATGCCATATATTCATGACGAGCTCAGCTCGTCATCAGCACACGACACCCGTGGGTGATGACGAGCTGAGCTCGTCATCAGCAGCGAAAGGGTTAAAGTGATTTTCATGCTTACAGGGGCCCTAAACACAAGATTTATGCAAGGGTTAAAAGTGCATGAAAATGGCCAATTTACTCATTCTGAGTTCTCAAAAAGGGTTTCTTCACCCCGGAAAGTTAATTAAATACCATTTGGAGGCATTTAATGTTCGAGCCAAAACGGCTGATTTTCGACAAAAGAGATAACACCCCCCCATTACGTCATGTTTCAGAAATGTGGAAAATGGTCCGTTTTCAAATGTTTTATTTTTGAACGTCAGTTCACATTTGTAGGTGGATCATCAGTGTTAGAGCTAAACTTAGCATGTTTAAAGTGATTTTCATGCTTCCAGGGGCTCGGGAAGTGAATTAAATACTATTTGGAGGCATTTAATGTTCAAACAAAAACAGCTGATTTTTGACAAAAGAGATAACACCCCCCCCATTACGTCATGCTTCAGAAATGTGGAAAATGGTCCGTTTTCAAATGTTTTATTTTTGAACGTCAGTTCACATTTGTAGGTGGATCATCAGTGTTAGAGCTAAAATTAGCATGTTTAAAGTGATTTTCATGCTGCCAGGGGCTCGGAAAGTGAATTAAATACTATTTGGAGGCATTTAATGTTCAAGCAAAAACAGCTGATTTTTGACAAAAGAGATAACACCCCCCCATTACTTCATGTTTCTGAAATGTGGAAAATGGTCCTTTTTCAAATGTTTTATTTTTGAACGTCAGTTCACATTTGTAGGTGGATCATCAGTGTTAGAGCTAAAATTAGCATGTTTAAAGTGATTTTCATGCTTCCAGGGGCCCTAAACACAAGATTTATGGAATGGTTAAAAGTGCATGACAATGGCCAATTTACTCACTCTGAGTTCTCAAAAAGGGTTTCTTTACCCCGGGAAGTTAATTAAATACCATTTGGAGGCATTTAATGTTCGAGCCAAAATGGCTGATTTTCGACAAAAGAGATAACACCCCCACATTACGTCATGCTTCAGAAATGTGGAAAATGGTCCGTTTTCAAATGTTTTATTTTTGAACGTCAGTTCACATTTGTAGGTGGATCATCAGTGTTAGAGCTAAAATTAGCATGTTTAAAGTGATTTTCATGCTGCCAGGGGCTCGGAAAGTGAATTAAATACTATTTGGAGGCATTTAATGTTCAAGCAAAAACAGCTGATTTTTGACAAAAGAGATAACACCCCCCCATTACTTCATGTTTCTGAAATGTGGAAAATGGTCCATTTTCAAATGTTTTATTTTTGAACGTCAGTTCACATTTGTAGGTGGATCATCAGTGTTAGAGCTAAAATTAGCATGTTTAAAGTGATTTTCATGATTTCAGGGGCCCTAAACACAAGATTTATGGAATGGTTAAAAGTGCATGAAAATGGCCAATTTACTCACTCTGAGTTCTCAAAAAAGGTTTCTTCATCCCGGGAAGTTAATTAAATACCATTTGGAGGCATTTAATGTTCGAGCAAAAACGGCTGATTTTCGACAAAAGAGATAACACCCCCCCATTACGTCATGCTTCAGAAATGTGGAAAATGGTCCGTTTTCAGATGTTTTATTTTTGAACGTCAGTTCACATTTGTAGGTGGATCATTAGTGTTAGAGCTAAAATTTGCATGTTTAAAGTGATTTTCATACTTCCAGGGGCCCTAAACACAAGATTTATTGAATGGTTAAAAGTGCATGAAAATGGCCAATTTACTCACTCTGAGTTATCAAAAAGGTTTCTTCATCCCGGGAAGTTAATTAAATACCATTTGGAGGCATTTAATGTTCGAGCTAAAACGGATGATTTTCGACAAAAGAGATAACACCCCCCTATCACGTCATGCTTCAGAAATGTGGAAAATGGTCCGTTTTCAAATGTTTTATTTTTGAACGTCAGTTCACATTTGTAGGTGGATCATCAGTGTTAGAGCTAAAATTAGCATGTTTAAAGTTATTTTCATGCTTCCAGGGGCCCTAAACACAAGATTTATGGAATGGTTAAAAGTGCATGAAAATGGCCAATTTACTCACTCTGAGTTCTCAAAAAGGGTTTCATCACCGCGGGAAGTTAATTAAATACCATTTGGAGGCATTTAATGTTCGAGCCAAAACGGCTGATTTTCGACAAAAGAGATAACACCCCCCCATTACGTCATGCTTCAGAAATGTGGAAAATGGTCCATTTTCAGATGTTTTATTTTTGAACTTCAGTTCACATTTGTAGGTGGATCATCAGTGTTAGAGCTAAAATTAGCATGTTTAAAGTGATTTTCATGCTTCCAGGGGCTCGGGAAGTGAATTAAATACTATTTGGAGGCATTTAATGTTCAAGCAAAAAAAGCTGATTTTTGACAAAAGAGATAACACCCCCCCATTACGTCATGCTTCAGAAATGTGGAAAATGGTCGGTTTTCAAATGTTTTATTTTTGAACGTCAGTTCACATTTGTAGGTGGATCATCAGTGTTAGAGCTAAAATTAGCATGTTTAAAGTGATTTTCATGCTTCCAGGGGCCCTAAACACAAGATTTATGGAATGGTTAAAAGTGCATGACAATGGCCAATTTACTCACTCTGAGTTCTCAAAAAGGGTTTCTTTACCCCGGGAAGTTAATTAAATACCATTTGGAGGCATTTAATGTTCGAGCCAAAATGGCTGATTTTCGACAAAAGAGATAACACCCCCACATTACGTCATGCTTCAGAAATGTGGAAAATGGTCCGTTTTCAAATGTTTTATTTTTGAATGTCAGTTCACGTTTGTAGGTGGATCATCAGTGTTAGAGCTAAAATTAGCATGTTTAAAGTGATTTTCATGCTTTCAGGGGCCCTAAACACAAGATTTATGGAATGGTTAAAAGTGCATGAAAATGGCCAATTTACTCACTCTGAGTTCTCAAAAAAGGTTTCTTCATCCCGGGAAGTTAATTAAATACCATTTGGAGGCATTTAATGTTCGAGCAAAAACGGCTGATTTTCGACAAAAGAGATAACACCCCCCCATTACGTCATGCTTCAGAAATGTGGAAAATGGTCCGTTTTCAGATGTTTTATTTTTGAACGTCAGTTCACATTTGTAGGTGGATCATTAGTGTTAGAGCTAAAATTTGCATGTTTAAAGTGATTTTCATGCTTCCAGGGGCCCTAAACACAAGATTTATTGAATGGTTAAAAGTGCATGAAAATGGCCAATTTACTCACTCTGAGTTCTCAAAAAGGGTTTCTTCACCCCGGGAAGTTAATTAAATACAATTTGGAGGCATTTAATGTTCGAGCAAAAACGGCTGATTTTCGACAAAAGAGATACCACCCCCCCATTACGTCATGCTTCAGAAATGTGGAAAATGGTCCGTTTTCAAATGTTTTATTTTTGAACGTCAGTTTACGTTTGTAGGTGGATCATCAGTGTTAGAGCTAAAATTAGCATGTTTAAAGTGATTTTCATGCTTCCAGGGGCTCGGGAAGTTAATTAAATACCATTTGGAGGCATTTAATGTTCGAGCAAAAACGGCTGATTTTCGACAAAAGAGATAACACCCCCCCATTACGTCATGCTTCAGAAATGTGGAAAATGGTCCGTTTTCAAATGTTTAATTTTTGAACGTCAGTTCACATTTGTAGGTGGATCATCAGTGTTAGAGCTAAAATTAGCATGTTTAAAGTGATTGTCATGCTTTCAGGGGCCCTAAACACAAGATTTATGGAATGGTTAAAAGTGCATGAAAATGGCCAATTTACTCACTCTGAGTTCTCAAAAAAGGTTTCTTCATCCCGGGAAGTTAATTAAATACCATTTGGAGGCATTTAATGTTCGAGCTAAAACGGATGATTTTCGACAAAAGAGTTAACACCCCCCCATTACGTCATGCTTCAGAAATGTTTAAAATGGTCCGTTTTCAAATGTTTTATTTTTGAACGTCAGTTCACATTTGTAGGTGGATCATCAGTGTTAGAGCTAAAATTAGCATGTTTAACCACATGGCTGCTGCGGGGATTTTTGCCCTGTGCTGGAAAATGACTGATGCCATATATTCATGACGAGCTCAGCTCGTCATCAGCACACGACACCCGTGGGTGATGACGAGCTGAGCTCGTCATCAGCAGCGAAAGGGTTAAAGTGATTTTCATGCTTACAGGGGCCCTAAACACAAGATTTATGCAAGGGTTAAAAGTGCATGAAAATGGCCAATTTACTCACTCTGAGTTCTCAAAAAGTGTTTCTTCACCCCGGAAAGTTAATTAAATACCATTTGGAGGCATTTAATGTTCGAGCCAAAACGGCTGATTTTCGACAAAAGAGATAACACCCCCCCATTACGTCATGCTTCAGAAATGTGGAAAATGGTCCGTTTTCAAATGTTTTATTTTTGAATGTCAGTTCACGTTTGTAGGTGGATCATCAGTGTTAGAGCTAAAATTAGCATGTTTAAAGTGATTTTCATGCTTTCAGGGGCCCTAAACACAAGATTTATGGAATGGTTAAAAGTGCATGAAAATGGCCAATTTACTCACTCTGAGTTCTCAAAAAAGGTTTCTTCATCCCGGGAAGTTAATTAAATACCATTTGGAGGCATTTAATGTTCGAGCAAAAACGGCTGATTTTCGACAAAAGAGATAACACCCCCCCATTACGTCATGCTTCAGAAATGTGGAAAATGGTCCGTTTTCAGATGTTTTATTTTTGAACGTCAGTTCACATTTGTAGGTGGATCATTAGTGTTAGAGCTAAAATTTGCATGTTTAAAGTGATTTTCATGCTTCCAGGGGCCCTAAACACAAGATTTATTGAATGGTTAAAAGTGCATGAAAATGGCCAATTTACTCACTCTGAGTTCTCAAAAAGGGTTTCTTCACCCCGGGAAGTTAATTAAATACAATTTGGAGGCATTTAATGTTCGAGCAAAAACGGCTGATTTTCGACAAAAGAGATAACACCCCCCCATTACGTCATGCTTCAGAAATGTGGAAAATGGTCCGTTTTCAAATGTTTTATTTTTGAACGTCAGTTTACGTTTGTAGGTGGATCATCAGTGTTAGAGCTAAAATTAGCATGTTTAAAGTGATTTTCATGCTTCCAGGGGCTCGGGAAGTTAATTAAATACCATTTGGAGGCATTTAATGTTCGAGCAAAAACGGCTGATTTTCGACAAAAGAGATAACACCCCCCCATTACGTCATGCTTCAGAAATGTGGAAAATGGTCCGTTTTCAAATGTTTAATTTTTGAACGTCAGTTCACATTTGTAGGTGGATCATCAGTGTTAGAGCTAAAATTAGCATGTTTAAAGTGATTGTCATGCTTTCAGGGGCCCTAAACACAAGATTTATGGAATGGTTAAAAGTGCATGAAAATGGCCAATTTACTCACTCTGAGTTCTCAAAAAAGGTTTCTTCATCCCGGGAAGTTAATTAAATACCATTTGGAGGCATTTAATGTTCGAGCTAAAACGGATGATTTTCGACAAAAGAGTTAACACCCCCCCATTACGTCATGCTTCAGAAATGTTTAAAATGGTCCGTTTTCAAATGTTTTATTTTTGAACGTCAGTTCACATTTGTAGGTGGATCATCAGTGTTAGAGCTAAAATTAGCATGTTTAACCACATGGCTGCTGCGGGGATTTTTGCCCTGTGCTGGAAAATGACTGATGCCATATATTCATGACGAGCTCAGCTCGTCATCAGCACACGACACCCGTGGGTGATGACGAGCTGAGCTCGTCATCAGCAGCGAAAGGGTTAAAGTGATTTTCATGCTTACAGGGGCCCTAAACACAAGATTTATGCAAGGGTTAAAAGTGCATGAAAATGGCCAATTTACTCACTCTGAGTTCTCAAAAAGGGTTTCTTCACCCCGGAAAGTTAATTAAATACCATTTGGAGGCATTTAATGTTCGAGCCAAAACGGCTGATTTTCGACAAAAGAGATAACACCCCCCCATTACGTCATGTTTCAGAAATGTGGAAAATGGTCCGTTTTCAAATGTTTTATTTTTGAACGTCAGTTCACATTTGTAGGTGGATCATCAGTGTTAGAGCTAAACTTAGCATGTTTAAAGTGATTTTCATGCTTCCAGGGGCTCGGGAAGTGAATTAAATACTATTTGGAGGCATTTAATGTTCAAACAAAAACAGCTGATTTTTGACAAAAGAGATAACACCCCCCCCATTACGTCATGCTTCAGAAATGTGGAAAATGGTCCGTTTTCAAATGTTTTATTTTTGAACGTCAGTTCACATTTGTAGGTGGATCATCAGTGTTAGAGCTAAAATTAGCATGTTTAAAGTGATTTTCATGCTGCCAGGGGCTCGGAAAGTGAATTAAATACTATTTGGAGGCATTTAATGTTCAAGCAAAAACAGCTGATTTTTGACAAAAGAGATAACACCCCCCCATTACTTCATGTTTCTGAAATGTGGAAAATGGTCCTTTTTCAAATGTTTTATTTTTGAACGTCAGTTCACATTTGTAGGTGGATCATCAGTGTTAGAGCTAAAATTAGCATGTTTAAAGTGATTTTCATGCTTCCAGGGGCCCTAAACACAAGATTTATGGAATGGTTAAAAGTGCATGACAATGGCCAATTTACTCACTCTGAGTTCTCAAAAAGGGTTTCTTTACCCCGGGAAGTTAATTAAATACCATTTGGAGGCATTTAATGTTCGAGCCAAAATGGCTGATTTTCGACAAAAGAGATAACACCCCCACATTACGTCATGCTTCAGAAATGTGGAAAATGGTCCGTTTTCAAATGTTTTATTTTTGAACGTCAGTTCACATTTGTAGGTGGATCATCAGTGTTAGAGCTAAAATTAGCATGTTTAAAGTGATTTTCATGCTGCCAGGGGCTCGGAAAGTGAATTAAATACTATTTGGAGGCATTTAATGTTCAAGCAAAAACAGCTGATTTTTGACAAAAGAGATAACACCCCCCCATTACTTCATGTTTCTGAAATGTGGAAAATGGTCCATTTTCAAATGTTTTATTTTTGAACGTCAGTTCACATTTGTAGGTGGATCATCAGTGTTAGAGCTAAAATTAGCATGTTTAAAGTGATTTTCATGATTTCAGGGGCCCTAAACACAAGATTTATGGAATGGTTAAAAGTGCATGAAAATGGCCAATTTACTCACTCTGAGTTCTCAAAAAAGGTTTCTTCATCCCGGGAAGTTAATTAAATACCATTTGGAGGCATTTAATGTTCGAGCAAAAACGGCTGATTTTCGACAAAAGAGATAACACCCCCCCATTACGTCATGCTTCAGAAATGTGGAAAATGGTCCGTTTTCAGATGTTTTATTTTTGAACGTCAGTTCACATTTGTAGGTGGATCATTAGTGTTAGAGCTAAAATTTGCATGTTTAAAGTGATTTTCATGCTTCCAGGGGCCCTAAACACAAGATTTATTGAATGGTTAAAAGTGCATGAAAATGGCCAATTTACTCACTCTGAGTTATCAAAAAGGTTTCTTCATCCCGGGAAGTTAATTAAATACCATTTGGAGGCATTTAATGTTCGAGCTAAAACGGATGATTTTCGACAAAAGAGATAACACCCCCCTATCACGTCATGCTTCAGAAATGTGGAAAATGGTCCGTTTTCAAATGTTTTATTTTTGAACGTCAGTTCACATTTGTAGGTGGATCATCAGTGTTAGAGCTAAAATTAGCATGTTTAAAGTTATTTTCATGCTTCCAGGGGCCCTAAACACAAGATTTATGGAATGGTTAAAAGTGCATGAAAATGGCCAATTTACTCACTCTGAGTTCTCAAAAAGGGTTTCATCACCGCGGGAAGTTAATTAAATACCATTTGGAGGCATTTAATGTTCGAGCCAAAACGGCTGATTTTTGACAAAAGAGATAACACCCCCCCATTACGTCATGCTTCAGAAATGTGGAAAATGGTCCATTTTCAGATGTTTTATTTTTGAACTTCAGTTCACATTTGTAGGTGGATCATCAGTGTTAGAGCTAAAATTAGCATGTTTAAAGTGATTTTCATGCTTCCAGGGGCTCGGGAAGTGAATTAAATACTATTTGGAGGCATTTAATGTTCAAGCAAAAAAAGCTGATTTTTGACAAAAGAGATAACACCCCCCCATTACGTCATGCTTCAGAAATGTGGAAAATGGTCCGTTTTCAAATGTTTTATTTTTGAACGTCAGTTCACATTTGTAGGTGGATCATCAGTGTTAGAGCTAAAATTAGCATGTTTAAAGTGATTTTCATGCTTCCAGGGGCCCTAAACACAAGATTTATGGAATGGTTAAAAGTGCATGACAATGGCCAATTTACTCACTCTGAGTTCTCAAAAAGGGTTTCTTTACCCCGGGAAGTTAATTAAATACCATTTGGAGGCATTTAATGTTCGAGCCAAAATGGCTGATTTTCGACAAAAGAGATAACACCCCCACATTACGTCATGCTTCAGAAATGTGGAAAATGGTCCGTTTTCAAATGTTTTATTTTTGAATGTCAGTTCACGTTTGTAGGTGGATCATCAGTGTTAGAGCTAAAATTAGCATGTTTAAAGTGATTTTCATGCTTTCAGGGGCCCTAAACACAAGATTTATGGAATGGTTAAAAGTGCATGAAAATGGCCAATTTACTCACTCTGAGTTCTCAAAAAAGGTTTCTTCATCCCGGGAAGTTAATTAAATACCATTTGGAGGCATTTAATGTTCGAGCAAAAACGGCTGATTTTCGACAAAAGAGATAACACCCCCCCACTACGTCATGCTTCAGAAATGTGGAAAATGGTCCGTTTTCAGATGTTTTATTTTTGAACGTCAGTTCACATTTGTAGGTGGATCATTAGTGTTAGAGCTAAAATTTGCATGTTTAAAGTGATTTTCATGCTTCCAGGGGCCCTAAACACAAGATTTATTGAATGGTTAAAAGTGCATGAAAATGGCCAATTTACTCACTCTGAGTTCTCAAAAAGGGTTTCTTCACCCCGGGAAGTTAATTAAATACAATTTGGAGGCATTTAATGTTCGAGCAAAAACGGCTGATTTTCGACAAAAGAGATAACACCCCCCCATTACGTCATGCTTCAGAAATGTGGAAAATGGTCCGTTTTCAAATGTTTTATTTTTGAACGTCAGTTTACGTTTGTAGGTGGATCATCAGTGTTAGAGCTAAAATTAGCATGTTTAAAGTGATTTTCATGCTTCCAGGGGCTCGGGAAGTTAATTAAATACCATTTGGAGGCATTTAATGTTCGAGCAAAAACGGCTGATTTTCGACAAAAGAGATAACACCCCCCCATTACGTCATGCTTCAGAAATGTGGAAAATGGTCCGTTTTCAAATGTTTTATTTTTGAACGTCAGTTTACGTTTGTAGGTGGATCATCAGTGTTAGAGCTAAAATTAGCATGTTTAAAGTGATTTTCATGCTTCCAGGGGCTCGGGAAGTTAATTAAATACCATTTGGAGGCATTTAATGTTCGAGCAAAAACGGCTGATTTTCGACAAAAGAGATAACACCCCCCCATTACGTCATGCTTCAGAAATGTGGAAAATGGTCCGTTTTCAAATGTTTTATTTTTGAACGTCAGTTCACATTTGTAGGTGGATCATCAGTGTTAGAGCTAAAATTAGCATGTTTAACCACATGGCTGCTGCGGGGATTTTTGCCCTGTGCTGGAAAATGACTGATGCCATATATTCATGACGAGCTCAGCTCGTCATCAGCACACGACACCCGTGGGTGATGACGAGCTGAGCTCGTCATCAGCAGCGAAAGGGTTAAAGTGATTTTCATGCTTACAGGGGCCCTAAACACAAGATTTATGCAAGGGTTAAAAGTGCATGAAAATGGCCAATTTACTCACTCTGAGTTCTCAAAAAGGGTTTCTTCACCCCGGAAAGTTAATTAAATACCATTTGGAGGCATTTAATGTTCGAGCCAAAACGGCTGATTTTCGACAAAAGAGATAACACCCCCCCATTACGTCATGCTTCAGAAATGTGGAAAATGGTCCGTTTTCAAATGTTTTATTTTTGAACGTCAGTTCACATTTGTAGGTGGATCATCAGTGTTAGAGCTAAACTTAGCATGTTTAAAGTGATTTTCATGCTTCCAGGGGCTCGGGAAGTGAATTAAATACTATTTGGAGGCATTTAATGTTCAAACAAAAACAGCTGATTTTTGACAAAAGAGATAACACCCCCCCCCATTACGTCATGCTTCAGAAATGTGGAAAATGGTCCGTTTTCAAATGTTTCATTTTTGAACGTCAGTTCACATTTGTAGGTGGATCATCAGTGTTAGAGCTAAAATTAGCATGTTTAAAGTGATTTTCATGCTGCCAGGGGCTCGGAAAGTGAATTAAATACTATTTGGAGGCATTTAATGTTCAAGCAAAAACAGCTGATTTTTGACAAAAGAGATAACACCCCCCCATTACTTCATGTTTCTGAAATGTGGAAAATGGTCCATTTTCAAATGTTTTATTTTTGAACGTCAGTTCACATTTGTAGGTGGATCATCAGTGTTAGAGCTAAAATTAGCATGTTTAAAGTGATTTTCATGCTTCCAGGGGCCCTAAACACAAGATTTATGGAATGGTTAAAAGTGCATGACAATGGCCAATTTACTCACTCTGAGTTCTCAAAAAGGGTTTCTTTACCCCGGGAAGTTAATTAAATACCATTTGGAGGCATTTAATGTTCGAGCCAAAATGGCTGATTTTCGACAAAAGAGATAACACCCCCACATTACGTCATGCTTCAGAAATGTGGAAAATGGTCCGTTTTCAAATGTTTTATTTTTGAACGTCAGTTCACATTTGTAGGTGGATCATCAGTGTTAGAGCTAAAATTAGCATGTTTAAAGTGATTTTCATGCTGCCAGGGGCTCGGAAAGTGAATTAAATACTATTTGGAGGCATTTAATGTTCAAGCAAAAACAGCTGATTTTTGACAAAAGAGATAACACCCCCCCATTACTTCATGTTTCTGAAATTTGGAAAATGGTCCATTTTCAAATGTTTTATTTTTGAACGTCAGTTCACATTTGTAGGTGGATCATCAGTGTTAGAGCTAAAATTAGCATGTTTAAAGTGATTTTCATGATTTCAGGGGCCCTAAACACAAGATTTATGGAATGGTTAAAAGTGCATGAAAATGGCCAATTTACTCACTCTGAGTTCTCAAAAAAGGTTTCTTCATCCCGGGAAGTTAATTAAATACCATTTGGAGGCATTTAATGTTCGAGCAAAAACGGCTGATTTTCGACAAAAGAGATAACACCCCCCCATTATGTCATGCTTCAGAAATGTGGAAAATGGTCCGTTTTCAGATGTTTTATTTTTGAACGTCAGTTCACATTTGTAGGTGGATCATTAGTGTTAGAGCTAAAATTTGCATGTTTAAAGTGATTTTCATGCTTCCAGGGGCCCTAAACACAAGATTTATTGAATGGTTAAAAGTGCATGAAAATGGCCAATTTACTCACTCTGAGTTATCAAAAAGGTTTCTTCATCCCGGGAAGTTAATTAAATACCATTTGGAGGCATTTAATGTTCGAGCTAAAACGGATGATTTTCGACAAAAGAGATAACACCCCCCTATCACGTCATGCTTCAGAAATGTGGAAAATGGTCCGTTTTCAAATGTTTTATTTTTGAACGTCAGTTCACATTTGTAGGTGGATCATCAGTGTTAGAGCTAAAATTAGCATGTTTAAAGTTATTTTCATGCTTCCAGGGGCCCTAAACACAAGATTTATGGAATGGTTAAAAGTGCATGAAAATGGCCAATTTACTCACTCTGAGTTCTCAAAAAGGGTTTCATCACCGCGGGAAGTTAATTAAATACCATTTGGAGGCATTTAATGTTCGAGCCAAAACGGCTGATTTTCGACAAAAGAGATAACACCCCCCCATTACGTCATGCTTCAGAAATGTGGAAAATGGTCCATTTTCAAATGTTTTATTTTTGAACTTCAGTTCACATTTGTAGGTGGATCATCAGTGTTAGAGCTAAAATTAGCATGTTTAAAGTGATTTTCATGCTTCCAGGGGCTCGGGAAGTGAATTAAATACTATTTGGAGGCATTTAATGTTCAAGCAAAAAAAGCTGATTTTTGACAAAAGAGATAACACCCCCCCATTACGTCATGCTTCAGAAATGTGGAAAATGGTCCGTTTTCAAATGTTTTATTTTTGAACGTCAGTTCACATTTGTAGGTGGATCATCAGTGTTAGAGCTAAAATTAGCATGTTTAAAGTGATTTTCATGCTTCCAGGGGCCCTAAACACAAGATTTATGGAATGGTTAAAAGTGCATGACAATGGCCAATTTACTCACTCTGAGTTCTCAAAAAGGGTTTCTTTACCCCGGGAAGTTAATTAAATACCATTTGGAGGCATTTAATGTTCGAGCCAAAATGGCTGATTTTCGACAAAAGAGATAACACCCCCACATTACGTCATGCTTCAGAAATGTGGAAAATGGTCCGTTTTCAAATGTTTTATTTTTGAATGTCAGTTCACGTTTGTAGGTGGATCATCAGTGTTAGAGCTAAAATTAGCATGTTTAAAGTGATTTTCATGCTTTCAGGGGCCCTAAACACAAGATTTATGGAATGGTTAAAAGTGCATGAAAATGGCCAATTTACTCACTCTGAGTTCTCAAAAAAGGTTTCTTCATCCCGGGAAGTTAATTAAATACCATTTGGAGGCATTTAATGTTCGAGCTAAAACGGATGAGTTTCAAAAAAAGAGATAACACCCCCCATTACGTCATGCTTCAGAAATGTGGAAAATGGTCCGTTTTCAAATGTTTTATTTTTGAACGTCAGTTCACATTTGTAGGTGAATCATCAGTGTTAGAGCTAAAATTAGCATGTTTAAAGTGATTTTCATGCTTCCAGGGGCCCTAAACACAAGATTTATGGAATGGTTAAAAGTGCATGAAAATGGCCAATTTACTCACTCTGAGTTCTCAAAAAGGGTTTCTTCACCCCGGGAAGTTAATTAAATACAATTTGGAGGCATTTAATGTTCGAGCAAAAACGGCTGATTTTCGACAAAAGAGATAACACCCCCCCATTACGTCATGCTTCAGAAATGTGGAAAATGGTCCGTTTTCAAATGTTTTATTTTTGAACGTCAGTTCACATTTGTAGGTGAATCATCAGTGTTAGAGCTAAAATTAGCATGTTTAAAGTGATTTTCATGCTTCCAGGGGCCCTAAACACAAGATTTATGGAATGGTTAAAAGTGCATGAAAATGGCCAATTTACTCACTCTGAGTTCTCAAAAAGGGTTTCTTCACCCCGGGAAGTTAATTAAATACAATTTGGAGGCATTTAATGTTCGAGCAAAAACGGCTGATTTTCGACAAAAGAGATAACACCCCCCCATTACGTCATGCTTCAGAAATGTGGAAAATGGTCCGTTTTCAAATGTTTTATTTTTGAACGTCAGTTTACGTTTGTAGGTGGATCATCAGTGTTAGAGCTAAAATTAGCATGTTTAAAGTGATTTTCATGCTTCCAGGGGCTCGGGAAGTTAATTAAATACCATTTGGAGGCATTTAATGTTCGAGCAAAAACGGCTGATTTTCGACAAAAGAGATAACACCCCCCTATCACGTCATGCTTCAGAAATGTGGAAAATGGTCCGTTTTCAAATGTTTTATTTTTGAACGTCAGTTCACATTTGTAGGTGGATCATCAGTGTTAGAGCTAAAATTAGCATGTTTAAAGTTATTTTCATGCTTCCAGGGGCCCTAAACACAAGATTTATGGAATGGTTAAAAGTGCATGAAAATGGCCAATTTACTCACTCTGAGTTCTCAAAAAGGGTTTCATCACAGCGGGAAGTTAATTAAATACCATTTGGAGGCATTTAATGTTCGAGCCAAAACGGCTGATTTTCGACAAAAGAGATAACACCCCCCCATTACGTCATGCTTCAGAAATGTGGAAAATGGTCCATTTTCAAATGTTTTATTTTTGAACTTCAGTTCACATTTGTAGGTGGATCATCAGTGTTAGAGCTAAAATTAGCATGTTTAAAGTGATTTTCATGCTTCCAGGGGCTCGGGAAGTGAATTAAATACTATTTGGAGGCATTTAATGTTCGAGCCAAAATGGCTGATTTTCGACAAAAGAGATAACACCCCCACATTACGTCATGCTTCAGAAATGTGGAAAATGGTCCGTTTTCAAATGTTTTATTTTTGAATGTCAGTTCACGTTTGTAGGTGGATCATCAGTGTTAGAGCTAAAATTAGCATGTTTAAAGTGATTTTCATGCTTTCAGGGGCCCTAAACACAAGATTTATGGAATGGTTAAAAGTGCATGAAAATGGCCAATTTACTCACTCTGAGTTCTCAAAAAAGGTTTCTTCATCCCGGGAAGTTAATTAAATACCATTTGGAGGCATTTAATGTTCGAGCTAAAACGGATGAGTTTCAAAAAAAGAGATAACACCCCCCATTACGTCATGCTTCAGAAATGTGGAAAATGGTCCGTTTTCAAATGTTTTATTTTTGAACGTCAGTTCACATTTGTAGGTGAATCATCAGTGTTAGAGCTAAAATTAGCATGTTTAAAGTGATTTTCATGCTTCCAGGGGCCCTAAACACAAGATTTATGGAATGGTTAAAAGTGCATGAAAATGGCCAATTTACTCACTCTGAGTTCTCAAAAAGGGTTTCTTCACCCCGGGAAGTTAATTAAATACAATTTGGAGGCATTTAATGTTCGAGCAAAAACGGCTGATTTTCGACAAAAGAGATAACACCCCCCCATTACGTCATGCTTCAGAAATGTGGAAAATGGTCCGTTTTCAAATGTTTTATTTTTGAACGTCAGTTCACATTTGTAGGTGAATCATCAGTGTTAGAGCTAAAATTAGCATGTTTAAAGTGATTTTCATGCTTCCAGGGGCCCTAAACACAAGATTTATGGAATGGTTAAAAGTGCATGAAAATGGCCAATTTACTCACTCTGAGTTCTCAAAAAGGGTTTCTTCACCCCGGGAAGTTAATTAAATACAATTTGGAGGCATTTAATGTTCGAGCAAAAACGGCTGATTTTCGACAAAAGAGATAACACCCCCCCATTACGTCATGCTTCAGAAATGTGGAAAATGGTCAGTTTTCAAATGTTTTATTTTTGAACGTCAGTTCACATTTGTAGGTGAATCATCAGTGTTAGAGCTAAAATTAGCATGTTTAAAGTGATTTTCATGCTTCCAGGGGCCCTAAACACAAGATTTATGGAATGGTTAAAAGTGCATGAAAATGGCCAATTTACTCACTCTGAGTTCTCAAAAAGGGTTTCTTCACCCCGGGAAGTTAATTAAATACAATTTGGAGGCATTTAATGTTCGAGCAAAAACGGCTGATTTTCGACAAAAGAGATAACACCCCCCCATTACTTCATGCTTCAGAAATGTGGAAAATGGTCCGTTTTCAAATGTTTTATTTTTGAACGTCAGTTTACGTTTGTAGGTGGATCATCAGTGTTAGAGCTAAAATTAGCATGTTTAAAGTGATTTTCATGCTTCCAGGGGCTCGGGAAGTTAATTAAATACCATTTGGAGGCATTTAATGTTCGAGCAAAAACGGCTGATTTTCGACAAAAGAGATAACACCCCCCTATCACGTCATGCTTCAGAAATGTGGAAAATGGTCCGTTTTCAAATGTTTTATTTTTGAACGTCAGTTCACATTTGTAGGTGGATCATCAGTGTTAGAGCTAAAATTAGCATGTTTAAAGTTATTTTCATGCTTCCAGGGGCCCTAAACACAAGATTTATGGAATGGTTAAAAGTGCATGAAAATGGCCAATTTACTCACTCTGAGTTCTCAAAAAGGGTTTCATCACCGCGGGAAGTTAATTAAATACCATTTGGAGGCATTTAATGTTCGAGCCAAAACGGCTGATTTTCGACAAAAGAGATAACACCCCCCCATTACGTCATGCTTCAGAAATGTGGAAAATGGTCCATTTTCAAATGTTTTATTTTTGAACTTCAGTTCACATTTGTAGGTGGATCATCAGTGTTAGAGCTAAAATTAGCATGTTTAAAGTGATTTTCATGCTTCCAGGGGCTCGGGAAGTGAATTAAATACTATTTGGAGGCATTTAATGTTCAAGCAAAAAAAGCTGATTTTTGACAAAAGAGATAACACCCCCCCATTACGTCATGCTTCAGAAATGTGGAAAATGGTCCGTTTTCAAATGTTTTATTTTTGAACGTCAGTTCACATTTGTAGGTGGATCATCAGTGTTAGAGCTAAAATTAGCATGTTTAAAGTGATTTTCATGCTTCCAGGGGCCCTAAACACAAGATTTATGGAATGGTTAAAAGTGCATGACAATGGCCAATTTACTCACTCTGAGTTCTCAAAAAGGGTTTCTTTACCCCGGGAAGTTAATTAAATACCATTTGGAGGCATTTAATGTTCGAGCCAAAATGGCTGATTTTCGACAAAAGAGATAACACCCCCACATTACGTCATGCTTCAGAAATGTGGAAAATGGTCCGTTTTCAAATGTTTTATTTTTGAATGTCAGTTCACGTTTGTAGGTGGATCATCAGTGTTAGAGCTAAAATTAGCATGTTTAAAGTGATTTTCATGCTTTCAGGGGCCCTAAACACAAGATTTATGGAATGGTTAAAAGTGCATGAAAATGGCCAATTTACTCACTCTGAGTTCTCAAAAAAGGTTTCTTCATCCCGGGAAGTTAATTAAATACCATTTGGAGGCATTTAATGTTCGAGCTAAAACGGATGAGTTTCAAAAAAAGAGATAACACCCCCCATTACGTCATGCTTCAGAAATGTGGAAAATGGTCCGTTTTCAAATGTTTTATTTTTGAACGTCAGTTCACATTTGTAGGTGAATCATCAGTGTTAGAGCTAAAATTAGCATGTTTAAAGTGATTTTCATGCTTCCAGGGGCCCTAAACACAAGATTTATGGAATGGTTAAAAGTGCATGAAAATGGCCAATTTACTCACTCTGAGTTCTCAAAAAGGGTTTCTTAACCCCGGGAAGTTAATTAAATACAATTTGGAGGCATTTAATGTTCGAGCAAAAACGGCTGATTTTCGACAAAAGAGATAACACCCCCCCATTACGTCATGCTTCAGAAATGTGGAAAATGGTCCGTTTTCAAATGTTTTATTTTTGAACGTCAGTTCACATTTGTAGGTGAATCATCAGTGTTAGAGCTAAAATTAGCATGTTTAAAGTGATTTTCATGCTTCCAGGGGCCCTAAACACAAGATTTATGGAATGGTTAAAAGTGCATGAAAATGGCCAATTTACTCACTCTGAGTTCTCAAAAAGGGTTTCTTCACCCCGGGAAGTTAATTAAATACAATTTGGAGGCATTTAATGTTCGAGCAAAAACGGCTGATTTTCGACAAAAGAGATAACACCCCCCCCATTACGTCATGCTTCAGAAATGTGGAAAATGGTCCGTTTTCAAATGTTTTATTTTTGAACGTCAGTTTACGTTTGTAGGTGGATCATCAGTGTTAGAGCTAAAATTAGCATGTTTAAAGTGATTTTCATGCTTCCAGGGGCTCGGGAAGTTAATTAAATACCATTTGGAGGCATTTAATGTTCGAGCAAAAACGGCTGATTTTCGACAAAAGAGATAACACCCCCCTATCACGTCATGCTTCAGAAATGTGGAAAATGGTCCGTTTTCAAATGTTTTATTTTTGAACGTCAGTTCACATTTGTAGGTGGATCATCAGTGTTAGAGCTAAAATTAGCATGTTTAAAGTTATTTTCATGCTTCCAGGGGCCCTAAACACAAGATTTATGGAATGGTTAAAAGTGCATGAAAATGGCCAATTTACTCACTCTGAGTTCTCAAAAAGGGTTTCATCACCGCGGGAAGTTAATTAAATACCATTTGGAGGCATTTAATGTTCGAGCCAAAACGGCTGATTTTCGACAAAAGAGATAACACCCCCCCATTACGTCATGCTTCAGAAATGTGGAAAATGGTCCATTTTCAAATGTTTTATTTTTGAACTTCAGTTCACATTTGTAGGTGGATCATCAGTGTTAGAGCTAAAATTAGCATGTTTAAAGTGATTTTCATGCTTCCAGGGGCTCGGGAAGTGAATTAAATACTATTTGGAGTCATTTAATGTTCAAGCAAAAAAAGCTGATTTTTGACAAAAGAGATAACACCCCCCCATTACGTCATGCTTCAGAAATGTGGAAAATGGTCCGTTTTCAAATGTTTTATTTTTGAACGTCAGTTCACATTTGTAGGTGGATCATCAGTGTTAGAGCTAAAATTAGCATGTTTAAAGTGATTTTCATGCTTCCAGGGGCCCTAAACACAAGATTTATGGAATGGTTAAAAGTGCATGACAATGGCCAATTTACTCACTCTGAGTTCTCAAAAAGGGTTTCTTTACCCCGGGAAGTTAATTAAATACCATTTGGAGGCATTTAATGTTCGAGCCAAAATGGCTGATTTTCGACAAAAGAGATAACACCCCCACATTACGTCATGCTTCAGAAATGTGGAAAATGGTCCGTTTTCAAATGTTTTATTTTTGAATGTCAGTTCACGTTTGTAGGTGGATCATCAGTGTTAGAGCTAAAATTAGCATGTTTAAAGTAATTTTCATGCTTTCAGGGGCCCTAAACACAAGATTTATGGAATGGTTAAAAGTGCATGAAAATGGCCAATTTACTCACTCTGAGTTCTCAAAAAAGGTTTCTTCATCCCGGGAAGTTAATTAAATACCATTTGGAGGCATTTAATGTTCGAGCTAAAACGGATGAGTTTCAAAAAAAGAGATAACACCCCCCATTACGTCATGCTTCAGAAATGTGGAAAATGGTCCGTTTTCAAATGTTTTATTTTTGAACGTCAGTTCACATTTGTAGGTGAATCATCAGTGTTAGAGCTAAAATTAGCATGTTTAAAGTGATTTTCATGCTTCCAGGGGCCCTAAACACAAGATTTATGGAATGGTTAAAAGTGCATGAAAATGGCCAATTTACTCACTCTGAGTTCTCAAAAAGGGTTTCTTCACCCCGGGAAGTTAATTAAATACAATTTGGAGGCATTTAATGTTCGAGCAAAAACGGCTGATTTTCGACAAAAGAGATAACACCCCCCCATTACGTCATGCTTCAGAAATGTGGAAAATGGTCCGTTTTCAAATGTTTTATTTTTGAACGTCAGTTCACATTTGTAGGTGAATCATCAGTGTTAGAGCTAAAATTAGCATGTTTAAAGTGATTTTCATGCTTCCAGGGGCCCTAAACACAAGATTTATGGAATGGTTAAAAGTGCATGAAAATGGCCAATTTACTCACTCTGAGTTCTCAAAAAGGGTTTCTTCACCCCGGGAAGTTAATTAAATACAATTTGGAGGCATTTAATGTTCGAGCAAAAACGGCTGATTTTCGACAAAAGAGATAACACCCCCCCATTACGTCATGCTTCAGAAATGTGGAAAATGGTCCGTTTTCAAATGTTTTATTTTTGAACGTCAGTTTACGTTTGTAGGTGGATCATCAGTGTTAGAGCTAAAATTAGCATGTTTAAAGTGATTTTCATGCTTCCAGGGGCTCGGGAAGTTAATTAAATACCATTTGGAGGCATTTAATGTTCGAGCAAAAACGGCTGATTTTCGACAAAAGAGATAACACCCCCCCATTACGTCATGCTTCAGAAATGTGGAAAATGGTCCGTTTTCAAATGTTTAATTTTTGAACGTCAGTTCACATTTGTAGGTGGATCATCAGTGTTAGAGCTAAAATTAGCATGTTTAAAGTGATTGTCATGCTTTCAGGGGCCCTAAACACAAGATTTATGGAATGGTTAAAAGTGCATGAAAATGGCCAATTTACTCACTCTGAGTTCTCAAAAAAGGTTTCTTCATCCCGGGAAGTTAATTAAATACCATTTGGAGGCATTTAATGTTCGAGCTAAAACGGATGATTTTCGACAAAAGAGTTAACACCCCCCCATTACGTCATGCTTCAGAAATGTTTAAAATGGTCCGTTTTCAAATGTTTTATTTTTGAACGTCAGTTCACATTTGTAGGTGGATCATCAGTGTTAGAGCTAAAATTAGCATGTTTAACCACATGGCTGCTGCGGGGATTTTTGCCCTGTGCTGGAAAATGACTGATGCCATATATTCATGACGAGCTCAGCTCGTCATCAGCACACGACACCCGTGGGTGATGACGAGCTGAGCTCGTCATCAGCAGCGAAAGGGTTAAAGTGATTTTCATGCTTACAGGGGCCCTAAACACAAGATTTATGCAAGGGTTAAAAGTGCATGAAAATGGCCAATTTACTCACTCTGAGTTCTCAAAAAGGGTTTCTTCACCCCGGAAAGTTAATTAAATACCATTTGGAGGCATTTAATGTTCGAGCCAAAACGGCTGATTTTCGACAAAAGAGATAACACCCCCCCATTACGTCATGCTTCAGAAATGTGGAAAATGGTCCGTTTTCAAATGTTTTATTTTTGAACGTCAGTTCACATTTGTAGGTGGATCATCAGTGTTAGAGCTAAACTTAGCATGTTTAAAGTGATTTTCATGCTTCCAGGGGCTCGGGAAGTGAATTAAATACTATTTGGAGGCATTTAATGTTCAAACAAAAACAGCTGATTTTTGACAAAAGAGATAACACCCCCCCCATTACGTCATGCTTCAGAAATGTGGAAAATGGTCCGTTTTCAAATGTTTTATTTTTGAACGTCAGTTCACATTTGTAGGTGGATCATCAGTGTTAGAGCTAAAATTAGCATGTTTAAAGTGATTTTCATGCTGCCAGGGGCTCGGAAAGTGAATTAAATACTATTTGGAGGCATTTAATGTTCAAGCAAAAACAGCTGATTTTTGACAAAAGAGATAACACACCCCCATTACTTCATGTTTCTGAAATGTGGAAAATGGTCCATTTTCAAATGTTTTATTTTTGAACGTCAGTTCACATTTGTAGGTGGATCATCAGTGTTAGAGCTAAAATTAGCATGTTTAAAGTGATTTTCATGCTTCCAGGGGCCCTAAACACAAGATTTATGGAATGGTTAAAAGTGCATGACAATGGCCAATTTACTCACTCTGAGTTCTCAAAAAGGGTTTCTTTACCCCGGGAAGTTAATTAAATACCATTTGGAGGCATTTAATGTTCGAGCCAAAATGGCTGATTTTCGACAAAAGAGATAACACCCCCACATTACGTCATGCTTCAGAAATGTGGAAAATGGTCCGTTTTCAAATGTTTTATTTTTGAACGTCAGTTCACATTTGTAGGTGGATCATCAGTGTTAGAGCTAAAATTAGCATGTTTAAAGTGATTTTCATGCTGCCAGGGGCTCGGAAAGTGAATTAAATACTATTTGGAGGCATTTAATGTTCAAGCAAAAACAGCTGATTTTTGACAAAAGAGATAACACCCCCCCATTACTTCATGTTTCTGAAATGTGGAAAATGGTCCATTTTCAAATGTTTTATTTTTGAACGTCAGTTCACATTTGTAGGTGGATCATCAGTGTTAGAGCTAAAATTAGCATGTTTAAAGTGATTTTCATGATTTCAGGGGCCCTAAACACAAGATTTATGGAATGGTTAAAAGTGCATGAAAATGGCCAATTTACTCACTCTGAGTTCTCAAAAAAGGTTTCTTCATCCCGGGAAGTTAATTAAATACCATTTGGAGGCATTTAATGTTCGAGCAAAAACGGCTGATTTTCGACAAAAGAGATAACACCCCCCCATTACGTCATGCTTCAGAAATGTGGAAAATGGTCCGTTTTCAGATGTTTTATTTTTGAACGTCAGTTCACATTTGTAGGTGGATCATTAGTGTTAGAGCTAAAATTAGCATGTTTAAAGTGATTTTCATGCTTCCAGGGGCCCTAAACACAAGATTTATGGAATGGTTAAAAGTGCATGAAAATGGCCAATTTACTCACTCTGAGTTCTCAAAAAGGGTTTCTTCACCCCGGGAAGTTAATTAAATACAATTTGGAGGCATTTAATGTTCGAGCAAAAACGGCTGATTTTCGACAAAAGAGATAACACCCCCCCATTACGTCATGCTTCAGAAATGTGGAAAATGGTCCGTTTTCAAATGTTTTATTTTTGAACGTCAGTTCACATTTGTAGGTGAATCATCAGTGTTAGAGCTAAAATTAGCATGTTTAAAGTGATTTTCATGCTTCCAGGGGCCCTAAACACAAGATTTATGGAATGGTTAAAAGTGCATGAAAATGGCCAATTTACTCACTCTGAGTTCTCAAAAAGGGTTTCTTCACCCCGGGAAGTTAATTAAATACAATTTGGAGGCATTTAATGTTCGAGCAAAAACGGCTGTTTTTCGACAAAAGAGATAACACCCCCCCATTACGTCATGCTTCAGAAATGTGGAAAATGGTCCGTTTTCAAATGTTTTATTTTTGAACGTCAGTTCACATTTGTAGGTGAATCATCAGTGTTAGAGCTAAAATTAGCATGTTTAAAGTGATTTTCATGCTTCCAGGGGCCCTAAACACAAGATTTATGGAATGGTTAAAAGTGCATGAAAATGGCCAATTTACTCACTCTGAGTTCTCAAAAAGGGTTTCTTCACCCCGGGAAGTTAATTAAATACAATTTGGAGGCATTTAATGTTCGAGCAAAAACGGCTGTTTTTCGACAAAAGAGATAACACCCCCCCATTACGTCATGCTTCAGAAATGTGGAAAATGGTCCGTTTTCAAATGTTTTATTTTTGAACGTCAGTTTACGTTTGTAGGTGGATCATCAGTGTTAGAGCTAAAATTAGCATGTTTAAAGTGATTTTCATGCTTCCAGGGGCTCGGGAAGTTAATTAAATACCATTTGGAGGCATTTAATGTTCGAGCAAAAACGGCTGATTTTCGACAAAAGAGATAACACCCCCCTATCACGTCATGCTTCAGAAATGTGGAAAATGGTCCGTTTTCAAATGTTTTATTTTTGAACGTCAGTTCACATTTGTAGGTGGATCATCAGTGTTAGAGCTAAAATTAGCATGTTTAAAGTTATTTTCATGCTTCCAGGGGCCCTAATCACAAGATTTATGGAATGGTTAAAAGTGCATGAAAATGGCCAATTTACTCACTCTGAGTTCTCAAAAAGGGTTTCATCACCACGGGAAGTTAATTAAATACCATTTGGAGGCATTTAATGTTCGAGCCAAAACGGCTGATTTTCGACAAAAGAGATAACACCCCCCCATTAGGTCATGCTTCAGAAATGTGGAAAATGGTCCATTTTCAAATGTTTTATTTTTGAACTTCAGTTCACATTTGTAGGTGGATCATCAGTGTTAGAGCTAAAATTAGCATGTTTAAAGTGATTTTCATGCTTCCAGGGGCTCGGGAAGTGAATTAAATACTATTTGGAGGCATTTAATGTTCAAGCAAAAAAAGCTGATTTTTGACAAAAGAGATAAAACCCCCCCATTACGTCATGCTTCAGAAATGTGGAAAATGGTCCGTTTTCAAATGTTTTATTTTTGAACGTCAGTTCACATTTGTAGGTGGATCATCAGTGTTAGAGCTAAAATTAGCATGTTTAAAGTGATTTTCATGCTTCCAGGGGCCCTAAACACAAGATTTATGGAATGGTTAAAAGTGCATGACAATGGCCAATTTACTCACTCTGAGTTCTCAAAAAGGGTTTCTTTACCCCGGGAAGTTAATTAAATACCATTTGGAGGCATTTAATGTTTGAGCCAAAACGGCTGATTTTCGACAAAAGAGATAACACCCCCACATTACGTCATGCTTCAGAAATGTGGAAAATGGTCCGTTTTCAAATGTTTTATTTTTGAATGTCAGTTCACGTTTGTAGGTGGATCATCAGTGTTAGAGCTAAAATTAGCATGTTTAAAGTGATTTTCATGCTTTCAGGGGCCCTAAACACAAGATTTATGGAATGGTTAAAAGTGCATGAAAATGGCCAATTTACTCACTCTGAGTTCTCAAAAAAGGTTTCTTCATCCCGGGAAGTTAATTAAATACCATTTGGAGGCATTTAATGTTCGAGCTAAAACGGATGAGTTTCAAAAAAAGAGATAACACCCCCCATTACGTCATGCTTCAGAAATGTGGAAAATGGTCTGTTTTCAAATGTTTTATTTTTGAACGTCAGTTCACATTTGTAGGTGAATCATCAGTGTTAGAGCTAAAATTAGCATGTTTAAAGTGATTTTCATGCTTCCAGGGGCCCTAAACACAAGATTTATGGAATGGTTAAAAGTGCATGAAAATGGCCAATTTACTCACTCTGAGTTCTCAAAAAGGGTTTCTTCACCCCGGGAAGTTAATTAAATACAATTTGGAGGCATTTAATGTTCGAGCAAAAACGGCTGATTTTCGACAAAAGAGATAACACCCCCCCATTACGTCATGCTTCAGAAATGTGGAAAATGGTCCGTTTTCAAATGTTTTATTTTTGAACGTCAGTTCACATTTGTAGGTGAATCATCAGTGTTAGAGCTAAAACTAGCATGTTTAAAGTGATTTTCATGCTTCCAGGGGCCCTAAACACAAGATTTATGGAATGGTTAAAAGTGCATGAAAATGGCCAATTTACTCACTCTGAGTTCTCAAAAAGGGTTTCTTCACCCCGGGAAGTTAATTAAATACAATTTGGAGGCATTTAATGTTCGAGCAAAAACGGCTGATTTTCGACAAAAGAGATAACACCCCCCCATTACGTCATGCTTCAGAAATGTGGAAAATGGTCCGTTTTCAAATGTTTTATTTTTGAACGTCAGTTTACGTTTGTAGGTGGATCATCAGTGTTAGAGCTAAAATTAGCATGTTTAAAGTGATTTTCATGCTTCCAGGGGCTCGGGAAGTTAATTAAATACCATTTGGAGGCATTTAATGTTCGAGCAAAAACGGCTGATTTTCGACAAAAGAGATAACACCCCCCCATTACGTCATGCTTCAGAAATGTGGAAAATGGTCCGTTTTCAAATGTTTAATTTTTGAACGTCAGTTCACATTTGTAGGTGGATCATCAGTGTTAGAGCTAAAATTAGCATGTTTAAAGTGATTGTCATGCTTTCAGGGGCCCTAAACACAAGATTTATGGAATGGTTAAAAGTGCATGAAAATGGCCAATTTACTCACTCTGAGTTCTCAAAAAAGGTTTCTTCATCCCGGGAAGTTAATTAAATACCATTTGGAGGCATTTAATGTTCGAGCTAAAACGGATGATTTTCGACAAAAGAGTTAACACCCCCCCATTACGTCATGCTTCAGAAATGTTTAAAATGGTCCGTTTTCAAATGTTTTATTTTTGAACGTCAGTTCACATTTGTAGGTGGATCATCATTGTTAGAGCTAAAATTAGCATGTTTAACCACATGGCTGCTGCGGGGATTTTTGCCCTGTGCTGGAAAATGACTGATGCCATATATTCATGACGAGCTCAGCTCGTCATCAGCACACGACACCCGTGGGTGATGACGAGCTGAGCTCGTCATCAGCAGCGAAAGGGTTAAAGTGATTTTCATGCTTACAGGGGCCCTAAACACAAGATTTATGCAAGGGTTAAAAGTGCATGAAAATAGCCAATTTACTCACTCTGAGTTCTCAAAAAGGGTTTCTTCACCCCGAAAAAGTTAATTAAATACCATTTGGAGGCATTTAATGTTCAAGCCAAAACTGCTGATTTTCGACAAAAGAGATAACACCCCCCCATTACGTCATGCTTCAGAAATGTGGAAAATGGTCCGTTTTCAAATGTTTTATTTTTGAACGTCAGTTCACATTTGTAGGTGGATCATCAGTGTTAGAGCTAAACTTAGCATGTTTAAAGTGATTTTCATGCTTCCAGGGGCTCGGGAAGTGAATTAAATACTATTTGGAGGCATTTAATGTTCAAACAAAAACAGCTGATTTTTGACAAAAGAGATAACACCCCCCCCATTACGTCATGCTTCAGAAATGTGGAAAATGGTCCGTTTTCAAATGTTTTATTTTTGAACGTCAGTTCACATTTGTAGGTGGATCATCAGTGTTAGAGCTAAAATTAGCATGTTTAAAGTGATTTTCATGCTGCCAGGGGCTCGGAAAGTGAATTAAATACTATTTGGAGGCATTTAATGTTCAAGCAAAAACAGCTGATTTTTGACAAAAGAGATAACACCCCCCCATTACTTCATGTTTCTGAAATGTGGAAAATGGTCCATTTTCAAATGTTTTATTTTTGAACGTCAGTTCACATTTGTAGGTGGATCATCAGTGTTAGAGCTAAAATTAGCATGTTTAAAGTGATTTTCATGATTTCAGGGGCCCTAAACACAAGATTTATGGAATGGTTAAAAGTGCATGAAAATGGCCAATTTACTCACTCTGAGTTCTCAAAAAAGGTTTCTTCATCCCGGGAAGTTAATTAAATACCATTTGGAGGCATTTAATGTTCGAGCAAAAACGGCTGATTTTCGACAAAAGAGATAACACCCCCCCATTACGTCATGCTTCAGAAATGTGGAAAATGGTCCGTTTTCAGATGTTTTATTTTTGAACGTCAGTTCACATTTGTAGGTGGATCATTAGTGTTAGAGCTAAAATTTGCATGTTTAAAGTGATTTTCATGCTTCCAGGGGCCCTAAACACAAGATTTATTGAATGGTTAAAAGTGCATGAAAATGGCCAATTTACTCACTCTGAGTTATCAAAAAGGTTTCTTCATCCCGGGAAGTTAATTAAATACCATTTGGAGGCATTTAATGTTCGAGCTAAAACGGATGATTTTCGACAAAAGAGATAACACCCCCCCATTACGTCATGCTTCAGAAATGTGGAAAATGGTCCGTTTTCAAATGTTTTATTTTTGAACGTCAGTTCACATTTGTAGGTGAATCATCAGTGTTAGAGCTAAAATTAGCATGTTTAAAGTGATTTTCATGCTTCCAGGGGCCCTAAACACAAGATTTATGGAATGGTTAAAAGTGCATGAAAATGGCCAATTTACTCACTCTGAGTTCTCAAAAAGGGTTTCTTCACCCCGGGAAGTTAATTAAATACAATTTGGAGGCATTTAATGTTCGAGCAAAAACGGCTGATTTTCGACAAAAGAGATAACACCCCCCCATTACGTCATGCTTCAGAAATGTGGAAAATGGTCCGTTTTCAAATGTTTTATTTTTGAACGTCAGTTTACGTTTGTAGCTGGATCATCAGTGTTAGAGCTAAAATTAGCATGTTTAAAGTGATTTTCATGCTTCCAGGGGCTCGGGAAGTTAATTAAATACCATTTGGAGGCATTTAATGTTCGAGCAAAAACGGCTGATTTTCGACAAAAGAGATAACACCCCCCCATTACGTCATGCTTCAGAAATGTGGAAAATGGTCCGTTTTCAAATGTTTAATTTTTGAACGTCAGTTCACATTTGTAGGTGGATCATCAGTGTTAGAGCTAAAATTAGCATGTTTAAAGTGATTGTCATGCTTTCAGGGGCCCTAAACACAAGATTTATGGAATGGTTAAAAGTGCATGAAAATGGCCAATTTACTCACTCTGAGTTCTCAAAAAAGGTTTCTTCATCCCGGGAAGTTAATTAAATACCATTTGGAGGCATTTAATGTTCGAGCTAAAACGGATGATTTTCGACAAAAGAGTTAACACCCCCCCATTACGTCATGCTTCAGAAATGTTTAAAATGGTCCGTTTTCAAATGTTTTATTTTTGAACGTCAGTTCACATTTGTAGGTGGATCATCAGTGTTAGAGCTAAAATTAGCATGTTTAACCACATGGCTGCTGCGGGGATTTTTGCCCTGTGCTGGAAAATGACTGATGCCATATATTCATGACGAGCTCAGCTCGTCATCAGCACACGACACCCGTGGGTGATGACGAGCTGAGCTCGTCATCAGCAGCGAAAGGGTTAAAGTGATTTTCATGCTTACAGGGGCCCTAAACACAAGATTTATGCAAGGGTTAAAAGTGCATGAAAATGGCCAATTTACTCACTCTGAGTTCTCAAAAAGGGTTTCTTCACCCCGGAAAGTTAATTAAATACCATTTGGAGGCATTTAATGTTCGAGCCAAAACGGCTGATTTTCGACAAAAGAGATAACACCCCCCCATTACGTCATGCTTCAGAAATGTGGAAAATGGTCCGTTTTCAAATGTTTTATTTTTGAACGTCAGTTCACATTTGTAGGTGGATCATCAGTGTTAGAGCTAAACTTAGCATGTTTAAAGTGATTTTCATGCTTCCAGGGGCTCGGGAAGTGAATTAAATACTATTTGGAGGCATTTAATGTTCAAACAAAAACAGCTGATTTTTGACAAAAGAGATAACCCCCCCCCCCATTACGTCATGCTTCAGAAATGTGGAAAATGGTCCGTTTTCAAATGTTTTATTTTTGAACGTCAGTTCACATTTGTAGGTGGATCATCAGTGTTAGAGCTAAAATTAGCATGTTTAAAGTGATTTTCATGCTGCCAGGGGCTCGGAAAGTGAATTAAATACTATTTGGAGGCATTTAATGTTCAAGCAAAAACAGCTGATTTTTGACAAAAGAGATAACACCCCCCCCATTACTTCATGTTTCTGAAATGTGGAAAATGGTCCATTTTCAAATGTTTTATTTTTGAACGTCAGTTCACATTTGTAGGTGGATCATCAGTGTTAGAGCTAAAATTAGCATGTTTAAAGTGATTTTCATGCTTCCAGGGGCCCTAAACACAAGATTTATGGAATGGTTAAAAGTGCATGACAATGGCCAATTTACTCACTCTGAGTTCTCAAAAAGGGTTTCTTTACCCCGGGAAGTTAATTAAATACCATTTGGAGGCATTTAATGTTCGAGCCAAAATGGCTGATTTTCGACAAAAGAGATAACACCCCCACATTACGTCATGCTTCAGAAATGTGGAAAATGGTCCGTTTTCAAATGTTTTATTTTTGAACGTCAGTTCACATTTGTAGGTGGATCATCAGTGTTAGAGCTAAAATTAGCATGTTTAAAGTGATTGTCATGCTGCCAGGGGCTCGGAAAGTGAATTAAATACTATCTGGAGGCATTTAATGTTCAAGCAAAAACAGCTGATTTTTGACAAAAGAGATAACACCCCCCCATTACTTCATGTTTCTGAAATGTGGAAAATGGTCCATTTTCAAATGTTTTATTTTTGAACGTCAGTTCACATTTGTAGGTGGATCATCAGTGTTAGAGCTAAAATTAGCATGTTTAAAGTGATTGTCATGCTTTCAGGGGCCCTAAACACAAGATTTATGGAATGGTTAAAAGTGCATGAAAATGGCCAATTTACTCACTCTGAGTTCTCAAAAAAGGTTTCTTCATCCCGGGAAGTTAATTAAATACCATTTGGAGGCATTTAATGTTCGAGCTAAAACGGATGATTTTCGACAAAAGAGTTAACACCCCCCCATTACGTCATGCTTCAGAAATGTTTAAAATGGTCCGTTTTCAAATGTTTTATTTTTGAACGTCAGTTCACATTTGTAGGTGGATCATCAGTGTTAGAGCTAAAATTAGCATGTTTAACCACATGGCTGCTGCGGGGATTTTTGCCCTGTGCTGGAAAATGACTGATGCCATATATTCATGACGAGCTCAGCTCGTCATCAGCACACGACACCCGTGGGTGATGACGAGCTGAGCTTGTCATCAGCAGCGAAAGGGTTAAAGTGATTTTCATGCTTACAGGGGCCCTAAACACAAGATTTATGCAAGGGTTAAAAGTGCATGAAAATGGCCAATTTACTCACTCTGAGTTCTCAAAAAGGGTTTCTTCACCCCGGAAAGTTAATTAAATACCATTTGGAGGCATTTAATGTTCGAGCCAAAACGGCTGATTTTCGACAAAAGAGATAACACCCCCCCATTACGTCATGCTTCAGAAATGTGGAAAATGGTCCGTTTTCAAATGTTTTATTTTTGAACGTCAGTTCACATTTGTAGGTGGATCATCAGTGTTAGAGCTAAACTTAGCATGTTTAAAGTGATTTTCATGCTTCCAGGGGCTCGGGAAGTGAATTAAATACTATTTGGAGGCATTTAATGTTCAAACAAAAACAGCTGATTTTTGACAAAAGAGATAACACCCCCCCCATTACGTCATGCTTCAGAAATGTGGAAAATGGTCCGTTTTCAAATGTTTTATTTTTGAACGTCAGTTCACATTTGTAGGTGGATCATCAGTGTTAGAGCTAAAATTAGCATGTTTAAAGTGATTTTCATGCTTCCAGGGGCCCTAAACACAAGATTTATGGAATGGTTAAAAGTGCATGAAAATGGCCAATTTACTCACTCTGAGTTCTCAAAAAGGGTTTCTTCACCCCGGGAAGTTAATTAAATACAATTTGGAGGCATTTAATGTTCGAGCAAAAACGGCTGTTTTTCGACAAAAGAGATAACACCCCCCCATTACGTCATGCTTCAGAAATGTGGAAAATGGTCCGTTTTCAAATGTTTTATTTTTGAACGTCAGTTTACGTTTGTAGGTGGATCATCAGTGTTAGAGCTAAAATTAGCATGTTTAAAGTGATTTTCATGCTTCCAGGGGCTCGGGAAGTTAATTAAATACCATTTGGAGGCATTTAATGTTCGAGCAAAAACGGCTGATTTTCGACAAAAGAGATAACACCCCCCTATCACGTCATGCTTCAGAAATGTGGAAAATGGTCCGTTTTCAAATGTTTTATTTTTGAACGTCAGTTCACATTTGTAGGTGGATCATCAGTGTTAGAGCTAAAATTAGCATGTTTAAAGTTATTTTCATGCTTCCAGGGGCCCTAAACACAAGATTTATGGAATGGTTAAAAGTGCATGAAAATGGCCAATTTACTCACTCTGAGTTCTCAAAAAGGGTTTCATCACCACGGGAACTTAATTAAATACCATTTGGAGGCATTTAATGTTCGAGCCAAAACGGCTGATTTTCGACAAAAGAGATAACACCCCCCCATTAGGTCATGCTTCAGAAATGTGGAAAATGGTCCATTTTCAAATGTTTTATTTTTGAACTTCAGTTCACATTTGTAGGTGGATCATCAGTGTTAGAGCTAAAATTAGCATGTTTAAAGTGATTTTCATGCTTCCAGGGGCTCGGGAAGTGAATTAAATACTATTTGGAGGCATTTAATGTTCAAGCAAAAAAAGCTGATTTTTGACAAAAGAGATAACACCCCCCCATTACGTCATGCTTCAGAAATGTGGAAAATGGTCCGTTTTCAAATGTTTTATTTTTGAACGTCAGTTCACATTTGTAGGTGGATCATCAGTGTTAGAGCTAAAATTAGCATGTTTAAAGTGATTTTCATGCTTCCAGGGGCCCTAAACACAAGATTTATGGAATGGTTAAAAGTGCATGACAATGGCCAATTTACTCACTCTGAGTTCTCAAAAAGGGTTTCTTTACCCCGGGAAGTTAATTAAATACCATTTGGAGGCATTTAATGTTTGAGCCAAAACGGCTGATTTTCGACAAAAGAGATAACACCCCCACATTACGTCATGCTTCAGAAATGTGGAAAATGGTCCGTTTTCAAATGTTTTATTTTTGAATGTCAGTTCACGTTTGTAGGTGGATCATCAGTGTTAGAGCTAAAATTAGCATGTTTAAAGTGATTTTCATGCTTTCAGGGGCCCTAAACACAAGATTTATGGAATGGTTAAAAGTGCATGAAAATGGCCAATTTACTCACTCTGAGTTCTCAAAAAAGGTTTCTTCATCCCGGGAAGTTAATTAAATACCATTTGGAGGCATTTAATGTTCGAGCTAAAACGGATGAGTTTCAAAAAAAGAGATAACACCCCCCATTACGTCATGCTTCAGAAATGTGGAAAATGGTCTGTTTTCAAATGTTTTATTTTTGAACGTCAGTTCACATTTGTAGGTGAATCATCAGTGTTAGAGCTAAAATTAGCATGTTTAAAGTGATTTTCATGCTTCCAGGGGCCCTAAACACAAGATTTATGGAATGGTTAAAAGTGCATGAAAATGGCCAATTTACTCACTCTGAGTTCTCAAAAAGGGTTTCTTCACCCCGGGAAGTTAATTAAATACAATTTGGAGGCATTTAATGTTCGAGCAAAAACGGCTGATTTTCGACAAAAGAGATAACACCCCCCCATTACGTCATGCTTCAGAAATGTGGAAAATGGTCCGTTTTCAAATGTTTTATTTTTGAACGTCAGTTCACATTTGTAGGTGAATCATCAGTGTTAGAGCTAAAATTAGCATGTTTAAAGTGATTTTCATGCTTCCAGGGGCCCTAAACACAAGATTTATGGAATGGTTAAAAGTGCATGAAAATGGCCAATTTACTCACTCTGAGTTCTCAAAAAGGGTTTCTTCACCCCGGGAAGTTAATTAAATACAATTTGGAGGCATTTAATGTTCGAGCAAAAACGGCTGATTTTCGACAAAAGAGATAACACCCCCCCATTACGTCATGCTTCAGAAATGTGGAAAAAGGTCCGTTTTCAAATGTTTTATTTTTGAACGTCAGTTTACGTTTGTAGGTGGATCATCAGTGTTAGAGCTAAAATTAGCATGTTTAAAGTGATTTTCATGCTTCCAGGGGCTCGGGAAGTTAATTAAATACCATTTGGAGGCATTTAATGTTCGAGCAAAAACGGCTGATTTTCGACAAAAGAGATAACACCCCCCCATTACGTCATGCTTCAGAAATGTGGAAAATGGTCCGTTTTCAAATGTTTAATTTTTGAACGTCAGTTCACATTTGTAGGTGGATCATCAGTGTTAGAGCTAAAATTAGCATGTTTAAAGTGATTGTCATGCTTTCAGGGGCCCTAAACACAAGATTTATGGAATGGTTAAAAGTGCATGAAAATGGCCAATTTACTCACTCTGAGTTCTCAAAAAAGGTTTCTTCATCCCGGGAAGTTAATTAAATACCATTTGGAGGCATTTAATGTTCGAGCTAAAACGGATGATTTTCGACAAAAGAGTTAACACCCCCCCATTACGTCATGCTTCAGAAATGTTTAAAATGGTCCGTTTTCAAATGTTTTATTTTTGAACGTCAGTTCACATTTGTAGGTGGATCATCAGTGTTAGAGCTAAAATTAGCATGTTTAACCACATGGCTGCTGCGGGGATTTTTGCCCTGTGCTGGAAAATGACTGATGCCATATATTCATGACGAGCTCAGCTCGTCATCAGCACACGACACCCGTGGGTGATGACGAGCTGAGCTCGTCATCAGCAGCGAAAGGGTTAAAGTGATTTTCATGCTTACAGGGGCCCTAAACACAAGATTTATGCAAGGGTTAAAAGTGCATGAAAATGGCCAATTTACTCACTCTGAGTTCTCAAAAAGGGTTTCTTCACCCCGGAAAGTTAATTAAATACCATTTGGAGGCATTTAATGTTCAAGCCAAAACGGCTGATTTTCGACAAAAGAGATAACACCCCCCCATTACGTCATGCTTCAGAAATGTGGAAAATGGTCCGTTTTCAAATGTTTTATTTTTGAACGTCAGTTCACATTTGTAGGTGGATCATCAGTGTTAGAGCTAAACTTAGCATGTTTAAAGTGATTTTCATGCTTCCAGGGGCTCGGGAAGTGAATTAAATACTATTTGGAGGCATTTAATGTTCAAACAAAAACAGCTGATTTTTGACAAAAGAGATAACACCCCCCCCATTACGTCATGCTTCAGAAATGTGGAAAATGGTCCGTTTTCAAATGTTTTATTTTTGAACGTCAGTTCACATTTGTAGGTGGATCATCAGTGTTAGAGCTAAAATTAGCATGTTTAAAGTGATTTTCATGCTGCCAGGGGCTCGGAAAGTGAATTAAATACTATTTGGAGGCATTTAATGTTCAAGCAAAAACAGCTGATTTTTGACAAAAGAGATAACACACCCCCATTACTTCATGTTTCTGAAATGTGGAAAATGGTCCATTTTCAAATGTTTTATTTTTGAACGTCAGTTCACATTTGTAGGTGGATCATCAGTGTTAGAGCTAAAATTAGCATGTTTAAAGTGATTTTCATGCTTCCAGGGGCCCTAAACACAAGATTTATGGAATGGTTAAAAGTGCATGACAATGGCCAATTTACTCACTCTGAGTTCTCAAAAAGGGTTTCTTTACCCCGGGAAGTTAATTAAATACCATTTGGAGGCATTTAATGTTCGAGCCAAAATGGCTGATTTTCGACAAAAGAGATAACACCCCCACATTACGTCATGCTTCAGAAATGTGGAAAATGGTCCGTTTTCAAATGTTTTATTTTTGAACGTCAGTTCACATTTGTAGGTGGATCATCAGTGTTAGAGCTAAAATTAGCATGTTTAAAGTGATTTTCATGCTGCCAGGGGCTCGGAAAGTGAATTAAATACTATTTGGAGGCATTTAATGTTCAAGCAAAAACAGCTGATTTTTGACAAAAGAGATAACACCCCCCCATTACTTCATGTTTCTGAAATGTGGAAAATGGTCCATTTTCAAATGTTTTATTTTTGAACGTCAGTTCACATTTGTAGGTGGATCATCAGTGTTAGAGCTAAAATTAGCATGTTTAAAGTGATTTTCATGATTTCAGGGGCCCTAAACACAAGATTTATGGAATGGTTAAAAGTGCATGAAAATGGCCAATTTACTCACTCTGAGTTCTCAAAAAAGGTTTCTTCATCCCGGGAAGTTAATTAAATACCATTTGGAGGCATTTAATGTTCGAGCAAAAACGGCTGATTTTCGACAAAAGAGATAACACCCCCCCATTACGTCATGCTTCAGAAATGTGGAAAATGGTCCGTTTTCAGATGTTTTATTTTTGAACGTCAGTTCACATTTGTAGGTGGATCATTAGTGTTAGAGCTAAAATTTGCATGTTTAAAGTGATTTTCATGCTTCCAGGGGCCCTAAACACAAGATTTATTGAATGGTTAAAAGTGCATGAAAATGGCCAATTTACTCACTCTGAGTTATCAAAAAGGTTTCTTCATCCCGGGAAGTTAATTAAATACCATTTGGAGGCATTTAATGTTCGAGCTAAAACGGATGATTTTCGACAAAAGAGATAACACCCCCCCATTACGTCATGCTTCAGAAATGTGGAAAATGGTCCGTTTTCAAATGTTTTATTTTTGAACGTCAGTTCACATTTGTAGGTGAATCATCAGTGTTAGAGCTAAAATTAGCATGTTTAAAGTGATTTTCATGCTTCCAGGGGCCCTAAACACAAGATTTATGGAATGGTTAAAAGTGCATGAAAATGGCCAATTTACTCACTCTGAGTTCTCAAAAAGGGTTTCTTCACCCCGGGAAGTTAATTAAATACAATTTGGAGGCATTTAATGTTCGAGCAAAAACGGCTGATTTTCGACAAAAGAGATAACACCCCCCCATTACGTCATGCTTCAGAAATGTGGAAAATGGTCCGTTTTCAAATGTTTTATTTTTGAACGTCAGTTTACGTTTGTAGCTGGATCATCAGTGTTAGAGCTAAAATTAGCATGTTTAAAGTGATTTTCATGCTTCCAGGGGCTCGGGAAGTTAATTAAATACCATTTGGAGGCATTTAATGTTCGAGCAAAAACGGCTGATTTTCGACAAAAGAGATAACACCCCCCCATTACGTCATGCTTCAGAAATGTGGAAAATGGTCCGTTTTCAAATGTTTAATTTTTGAACGTCAGTTCACATTTGTAGGTGGATCATCAGTGTTAGAGCTAAAATTAGCATGTTTAAAGTGATTGTCATGCTTTCAGGGGCCCTAAACACAAGATTTATGGAATGGTTAAAAGTGCATGAAAATGGCCAATTTACTCACTCTGAGTTCTCAAAAAAGGTTTCTTCATCCCGGGAAGTTAATTAAATACCATTTGGAGGCATTTAATGTTCGAGCTAAAACGGATGATTTTCGACAAAAGAGTTAACACCCCCCCATTACGTCATGCTTCAGAAATGTTTAAAATGGTCCGTTTTCAAATGTTTTATTTTTGAACGTCAGTTCACATTTGTAGGTGGATCATCAGTGTTAGAGCTAAAATTAGCATGTTTAAAGTGATTTTCATGCTTTCAGGGGCCCTAAACACAAGATTTATGGAATGGTTAAAAGTGCATGAAAATGGCCAATTTACTCACTCTGAGTTCTCAAAAAAGGTTTCTTCATCCCGGGAAGTTAATTAAATACCATTTGGAGGCATTTAATGTTCGAGCTAAAACGGATGAGTTTCAAAAAAAGAGATAACACCCCCCATTACGTCATGCTTCAGAAATGTGGAAAATGGTCCGTTTTCAAATGTTTTATTTTTGAACGTCAGTTCACATTTGTAGGTGAATCATCAGTGTTAGAGCTAAAATTAGCATGTTTAAAGTGATTTTCATGCTTCCAGGGGCCCTAAACACAAGATTTATGGAATGGTTAAAAGTGCATGAAAATGGCCAATTTACTCACTCTGAGTTCTCAAAAAGGGTTTCTTCACCCCGGGAAGTTAATTAAATACAATTTGGAGGCATTTAATGTTCGAGCAAAAACGGCTGATTTTCGACAAAAGAGATAACACCCCCCCATTACGTCATGCTTCAGAAATGTGGAAAATGGTCCGTTTTCAAATGTTTTATTTTTGAACGTCAGTTCACATTTGTAGGTGAATCATCAGTGTTAGAGCTAAAATTAGCATGTTTAAAGTGATTTTCATGCTTCCAGGGGCCCTAAACACAAGATTTATGGAATGGTTAAAAGTGCATGAAAATGGCCAATTTACTCACTCTGAGTTCTCAAAAAGGGTTTCTTCACCCCGGGAAGTTAATTAAATACAATTTGGAGGCATTTAATGTTCGAGCAAAAACGGCTGATTTTCGACAAAAGAGATAACACCCCCCCATTACGTCATGCTTCAGAAATGTGGAAAATGGTCCGTTTTCAAATGTTTTATTTTTGAACGTCAGTTTACGTTTGTAGGTGGATCATCAGTGTTAGAGCTAAAATTAGCATGTTTAAAGTGATTTTCATGCTTCCAGGGGCTCGGGAAGTTAATTAAATACCATTTGGAGGCATTTAATGTTCGAGCAAAAACGGCTGATTTTCGACAAAAGAGATAACACCCCCCTATCACGTCATGCTTCAGAAATGTGGAAAATGGTCCGTTTTCAAATGTTTTATTTTTGAACGTCAGTTCACATTTGTAGGTGGATCATCAGTGTTAGAGCTAAAATTAGCATGTTTAAAGTTATTTTCATGCTTCCAGGGGCCCTAAACACAAGATTTATGGAATGGTTAAAAGTGCATGAAAATGGCCAATTTACTCACTCTGAGTTCTCAAAAAGGGTTTCATCACAGCGGGAAGTTAATTAAATACCATTTGGAGGCATTTAATGTTCGAGCCAAAACGGCTGATTTTCGACAAAAGAGATAACACCCCCCCATTACGTCATGCTTCAGAAATGTGGAAAATGGTCCATTTTCAAATGTTTTATTTTTGAACTTCAGTTCACATTTGTAGGTGGATCATCAGTGTTAGAGCTAAAATTAGCATGTTTAAAGTGATTTTCATGCTTCCAGGGGCTCGGGAAGTGAATTAAATACTATTTGGAGGCATTTAATGTTCGAGCCAAAATGGCTGATTTTCGACAAAAGAGATAACACCCCCACATTACGTCATGCTTCAGAAATGTGGAAAATGGTCCGTTTTCAAATGTTTTATTTTTGAATGTCAGTTCACGTTTGTAGGTGGATCATCAGTGTTAGAGCTAAAATTAGCATGTTTAAAGTGATTTTCATGCTTTCAGGGGCCCTAAACACAAGATTTATGGAATGGTTAAAAGTGCATGAAAATGGCCAATTTACTCACTCTGAGTTCTCAAAAAAGGTTTCTTCATCCCGGGAAGTTAATTAAATACCATTTGGAGGCATTTAATGTTCGAGCTAAAACGGATGAGTTTCAAAAAAAGAGATAACACCCCCCATTACGTCATGCTTCAGAAATGTGGAAAATGGTCCGTTTTCAAATGTTTTATTTTTGAACGTCAGTTCACATTTGTAGGTGAATCATCAGTGTTAGAGCTAAAATTAGCATGTTTAAAGTGATTTTCATGCTTCCAGGGGCCCTAAACACAAGATTTATGGAATGGTTAAAAGTGCATGAAAATGGCCAATTTACTCACTCTGAGTTCTCAAAAAGGGTTTCTTCACCCCGGGAAGTTAATTAAATACAATTTGGAGGCATTTAATGTTCGAGCAAAAACGGCTGATTTTCGACAAAAGAGATAACACCCCCCCATTACGTCATGCTTCAGAAATGTGGAAAATGGTCCGTTTTCAAATGTTTTATTTTTGAACGTCAGTTCACATTTGTAGGTGAATCATCAGTGTTAGAGCTAAAATTAGCATGTTTAAAGTGATTTTCATGCTTCCAGGGGCCCTAAACACAAGATTTATGGAATGGTTAAAAGTGCATGAAAATGGCCAATTTACTCACTCTGAGTTCTCAAAAAGGGTTTCTTCACCCCGGGAAGTTAATTAAATACAATTTGGAGGCATTTAATGTTCGAGCAAAAACGGCTGATTTTCGACAAAAGAGATAACACCCCCCCATTACGTCATGCTTCAGAAATGTGGAAAATGGTCAGTTTTCAAATGTTTTATTTTTGAACGTCAGTTCACATTTGTAGGTGAATCATCAGTGTTAGAGCTAAAATTAGCATGTTTAAAGTGATTTTCATGCTTCCAGGGGCCCTAAACACAAGATTTATGGAATGGTTAAAAGTGCATGAAAATGGCCAATTTACTCACTCTGAGTTCTCAAAAAGGGTTTCTTCACCCCGGGAAGTTAATTAAATACAATTTGGAGGCATTTAATGTTCGAGCAAAAACGGCTGATTTTCGACAAAAGAGATAACACCCCCCCATTACTTCATGCTTCAGAAATGTGGAAAATGGTCCGTTTTCAAATGTTTTATTTTTGAACGTCAGTTTACGTTTGTAGGTGGATCATCAGTGTTAGAGCTAAAATTAGCATGTTTAAAGTGATTTTCATGCTTCCAGGGGCTCGGGAAGTTAATTAAATACCATTTGGAGGCATTTAATGTTCGAGCAAAAACGGCTGATTTTCGACAAAAGAGATAACACCCCCCTATCACGTCATGCTTCAGAAATGTGGAAAATGGTCCGTTTTCAAATGTTTTATTTTTGAACGTCAGTTCACATTTGTAGGTGGATCATCAGTGTTAGAGCTAAAATTAGCATGTTTAAAGTTATTTTCATGCTTCCAGGGGCCCTAAACACAAGATTTATGGAATGGTTAAAAGTGCATGAAAATTGCCAATTTACTCACTCTGAGTTCTCAAAAAGGGTTTCATCACCGCGGGAAGTTAATTAAATACCATTTGGAGGCATTTAATGTTCGAGCCAAAACGGCTGATTTTCGACAAAAGAGATAACACCCCCCCATTACGTCATGCTTCAGAAATGTGGAAAATGGTCCATTTTCAAATGTTTTATTTTTGAACTTCAGTTCACATTTGTAGGTGGATCATCAGTGTTAGAGCTAAAATTAGCATGTTTAAAGTGATTTTCATGCTTCCAGGGGCTCGGGAAGTGAATTAAATACTATTTGGAGGCATTTAATGTTCAAGCAAAAAAAGCTGATTTTTGACAAAAGAGATAACACCCCCCCATTACGTCATGCTTCAGAAATGTGGAAAATGGTCCGTTTTCAAATGTTTTATTTTTGAACGTCAGTTCACATTTGTAGGTGGATCATCAGTGTTAGAGCTAAAATTAGCATGTTTAAAGTGATTTTCATGCTTCCAGGGGCCCTAAACACAAGATTTATGGAATGGTTAAAAGTGCATGACAATGGCCAATTTACTCACTCTGAGTTCTCAAAAAGGGTTTCTTTACCCCGGGAAGTTAATTAAATACCATTTGGAGGCATTTAATGTTCGAGCCAAAATGGCTGATTTTCGACAAAAGAGATAACACCCCCACATTACGTCATGCTTCAGAAATGTGGAAAATGGTCCGTTTTCAAATGTTTTATTTTTGAATGTCAGTTCACGTTTGTAGGTGGATCATCAGTGTTAGAGCTAAAATTAGCATGTTTAAAGTGATTTTCATGCTTTCAGGGGCCCTAAACACAAGATTTATGGAATGGTTAAAAGTGCATGAAAATGGCCAATTTACTCACTCTGAGTTCTCAAAAAAGGTTTCTTCATCCCGGGAAGTTAATTAAATACCATTTGGAGGCATTTAATGTTCGAGCTAAAACGGATGAGTTTCAAAAAAAGAGATAACACCCCCCATTACGTCATGCTTCAGAAATGTGGAAAATGGTCCGTTTTCAAATGTTTTATTTTTGAACGTCAGTTCACATTTGTAGGTGAATCATCAGTGTTAGAGCTAAAATTAGCATGTTTAAAGTGATTTTCATGCTTCCAGGGGCCCTAAACACAAGATTTATGGAATGGTTAAAAGTGCATGAAAATGGCCAATTTACTCACTCTGAGTTCTCAAAAAGGGTTTCTTAACCCCGGGAAGTTAATTAAATACAATTTGGAGGCATTTAATGTTCGAGCAAAAACGGCTGATTTTCGACAAAAGAGATAACACCCCCCCATTACGTCATGCTTCAGAAATGTGGAAAATGGTCCGTTTTCAAATGTTTTATTTTTGAACGTCAGTTCACATTTGTAGGTGAATCATCAGTGTTAGAGCTAAAATTAGCATGTTTAAAGTGATTTTCATGCTTCCAGGGGCCCTAAACACAAGATTTATGGAATGGTTAAAAGTGCATGAAAATGGCCAATTTACTCACTCTGAGTTCTCAAAAAGGGTTTCTTCACCCCGGGAAGTTAATTAAATACAATTTGGAGGCATTTAATGTTCGAGCAAAAACGGCTGATTTTCGACAAAAGAGATAACACCCCCCCCATTACGTCATGCTTCAGAAATGTGGAAAATGGTCCGTTTTCAAATGTTTTATTTTTGAACGTCAGTTTACGTTTGTAGGTGGATCATCAGTGTTAGAGCTAAAATTAGCATGTTTAAAGTGATTTTCATGCTTCCAGGGGCTCGGGAAGTTAATTAAATACCATTTGGAGGCATTTAATGTTCGAGCAAAAACGGCTGATTTTCGACAAAAGAGATAACACCCCCCTATCACGTCATGCTTCAGAAATGTGGAAAATGGTCCGTTTTCAAATGTTTTATTTTTGAACGTCAGTTCACATTTGTAGGTGGATCATCAGTGTTAGAGCTAAAATTAGCATGTTTAAAGTTATTTTCATGCTTCCAGGGGCCCTAAACACAAGATTTATGGAATGGTTAAAAGTGCATGAAAATGGCCAATTTACTCACTCTGAGTTCTCAAAAAGGGTTTCATCACCGCGGGAAGTTAATTAAATACCATTTGGAGGCATTTAATGTTCGAGCCAAAACGGCTGATTTTCGACAAAAGAGATAACACCCCCCCATTACGTCATGCTTCAGAAATGTGGAAAATGGTCCATTTTCAAATGTTTTATTTTTGAACTTCAGTTCACATTTGTAGGTGGATCATCAGTGTTAGAGCTAAAATTAGCATGTTTAAAGTGATTTTCATGCTTCCAGGGGCTCGGGAAGTGAATTAAATACTATTTGGAGTCATTTAATGTTCAAGCAAAAAAAGCTGATTTTTGACAAAAGAGATAACACCCCCCCATTACGTCATGCTTCAGAAATGTGGAAAATGGTCCGTTTTCAAATGTTTTATTTTTGAACGTCAGTTCACATTTGTAGGTGGATCATCAGTGTTAGAGCTAAAATTAGCATGTTTAAAGTGATTTTCATGCTTCCAGGGGCCCTAAACACAAGATTTATGGAATGGTTAAAAGTGCATGACAATGGCCAATTTACTCACTCTGAGTTCTCAAAAAGGGTTTCTTTACCCCGGGAAGTTAATTAAATACCATTTGGAGGCATTTAATGTTCGAGCCAAAATGGCTGATTTTCGACAAAAGAGATAACACCCCCACATTACGTCATGCTTCAGAAATGTGGAAAATGGTCCGTTTTCAAATGTTTTATTTTTGAATGTCAGTTCACGTTTGTAGGTGGATCATCAGTGTTAGAGCTAAAATTAGCATGTTTAAAGTAATTTTCATGCTTTCAGGGGCCCTAAACACAAGATTTATGGAATGGTTAAAAGTGCATGAAAATGGCCAATTTACTCACTCTGAGTTCTCAAAAAAGGTTTCTTCATCCCGGGAAGTTAATTAAATACCATTTGGAGGCATTTAATGTTCGAGCTAAAACGGATGAGTTTCAAAAAAAGAGATAACACCCCCCATTACGTCATGCTTCAGAAATGTGGAAAATGGTCCGTTTTCAAATGTTTTATTTTTGAACGTCAGTTCACATTTGTAGGTGAATCATCAGTGTTAGAGCTAAAATTAGCATGTTTAAAGTGATTTTCATGCTTCCAGGGGCCCTAAACACAAGATTTATGGAATGGTTAAAAGTGCATGAAAATGGCCAATTTACTCACTCTGAGTTCTCAAAAAGGGTTTCTTCACCCCGGGAAGTTAATTAAATACAATTTGGAGGCATTTAATGTTCGAGCAAAAACGGCTGATTTTCGACAAAAGAGATAACACCCCCCCATTACGTCATGCTTCAGAAATGTGGAAAATGGTCCGTTTTCAAATGTTTTATTTTTGAACGTCAGTTCACATTTGTAGGTGAATCATCAGTGTTAGAGCTAAAATTAGCATGTTTAAAGTGATTTTCATGCTTCCAGGGGCCCTAAACACAAGATTTATGGAATGGTTAAAAGTGCATGAAAATGGCCAATTTACTCACTCTGAGTTCTCAAAAAGGGTTTCTTCACCCCGGGAAGTTAATTAAATACAATTTGGAGGCATTTAATGTTCGAGCAAAAACGGCTGATTTTCGACAAAAGAGATAACACCCCCCCATTACGTCATGCTTCAGAAATGTGGAAAATGGTCCGTTTTCAAATGTTTTATTTTTGAACGTCAGTTTACGTTTGTAGGTGGATCATCAGTGTTAGAGCTAAAATTAGCATGTTTAAAGTGATTTTCATGCTTCCAGGGGCTCGGGAAGTTAATTAAATACCATTTGGAGGCATTTAATGTTCGAGCAAAAACGGCTGATTTTCGACAAAAGAGATAACACCCCCCCATTACGTCATGCTTCAGAAATGTGGAAAATGGTCCGTTTTCAAATGTTTAATTTTTGAACGTCAGTTCACATTTGTAGGTGGATCATCAGTGTTAGAGCTAAAATTAGCATGTTTAAAGTGATTGTCATGCTTTCAGGGGCCCTAAACACAAGATTTATGGAATGGTTAAAAGTGCATGAAAATGGCCAATTTACTCACTCTGAGTTCTCAAAAAAGGTTTCTTCATCCCGGGAAGTTAATTAAATACCATTTGGAGGCATTTAATGTTCGAGCTAAAACGGATGATTTTCGACAAAAGAGTTAACACCCCCCCATTACGTCATGCTTCAGAAATGTTTAAAATGGTCCGTTTTCAAATGTTTTATTTTTGAACGTCAGTTCACATTTGTAGGTGGATCATCAGTGTTAGAGCTAAAATTAGCATGTTTAACCACATGGCTGCTGCGGGGATTTTTGCCCTGTGCTGGAAAATGACTGATGCCATATATTCATGACGAGCTCAGCTCGTCATCAGCACACGACACCCGTGGGTGATGACGAGCTGAGCTCGTCATCAGCAGCGAAAGGGTTAAAGTGATTTTCATGCTTACAGGGGCCCTAAACACAAGATTTATGCAAGGGTTAAAAGTGCATGAAAATGGCCAATTTACTCACTCTGAGTTCTCAAAAAGGGTTTCTTCACCCCGGAAAGTTAATTAAATACCATTTGGAGGCATTTAATGTTCGAGCCAAAACGGCTGATTTTCGACAAAAGAGATAACACCCCCCCATTACGTCATGTTTCAGAAATGTGGAAAATGGTCCGTTTTCAAATGTTTTATTTTTGAACGTCAGTTCACATTTGTAGGTGGATCATCAGTGTTAGAGCTAAACTTAGCATGTTTAAAGTGATTTTCATGCTTCCAGGGGCTCGGGAAGTGAATTAAATACTATTTGGAGGCATTTAATGTTCAAACAAAAACAGCTGATTTTTGACAAAAGAGATAACACCCCCCCCATTACGTCATGCTTCAGAAATGTGGAAAATGGTCCGTTTTCAAATGTTTTATTTTTGAACGTCAGTTCACATTTGTAGGTGGATCATCAGTGTTAGAGCTAAAATTAGCATGTTTAAAGTGATTTTCATGCTGCCAGGGGCTCGGAAAGTGAATTAAATACTATTTGGAGGCATTTAATGTTCAAGCAAAAACAGCTGATTTTTGACAAAAGAGATAACACCCCCCCATTACTTCATGTTTCTGAAATGTGGAAAATGGTCCTTTTTCAAATGTTTTATTTTTGAACGTCAGTTCACATTTGTAGGTGGATCATCAGTGTTAGAGCTAAAATTAGCATGTTTAAAGTGATTTTCATGCTTCCAGGGGCCCTAAACACAAGATTTATGGAATGGTTAAAAGTGCATGACAATGGCCAATTTACTCACTCTGAGTTCTCAAAAAGGGTTTCTTTACCCCGGGAAGTTAATTAAATACCATTTGGAGGCATTTAATGTTCGAGCCAAAATGGCTGATTTTCGACAAAAGAGATAACACCCCCACATTACGTCATGCTTCAGAAATGTGGAAAATGGTCCGTTTTCAAATGTTTTATTTTTGAACGTCAGTTCACATTTGTAGGTGGATCATCAGTGTTAGAGCTAAAATTAGCATGTTTAAAGTGATTTTCATGCTGCCAGGGGCTCGGAAAGTGAATTAAATACTATTTGGAGGCATTTAATGTTCAAGCAAAAACAGCTGATTTTTGACAAAAGAGATAACACCCCCCCATTACTTCATGTTTCTGAAATGTGGAAAATGGTCCATTTTCAAATGTTTTATTTTTGAACGTCAGTTCACATTTGTAGGTGGATCATCAGTGTTAGAGCTAAAATTAGCATGTTTAAAGTGATTTTCATGATTTCAGGGGCCCTAAACACAAGATTTATGGAATGGTTAAAAGTGCATGAAAATGGCCAATTTACTCACTCTGAGTTCTCAAAAAAGGTTTCTTCATCCCGGGAAGTTAATTAAATACCATTTGGAGGCATTTAATGTTCGAGCAAAAACGGCTGATTTTCGACAAAAGAGATAACACCCCCCCATTACGTCATGCTTCAGAAATGTGGAAAATGGTCCGTTTTCAGATGTTTTATTTTTGAACGTCAGTTCACATTTGTAGGTGGATCATTAGTGTTAGAGCTAAAATTTGCATGTTTAAAGTGATTTTCATGCTTCCAGGGGCCCTAAACACAAGATTTATTGAATGGTTAAAAGTGCATGAAAATGGCCAATTTACTCACTCTGAGTTATCAAAAAGGTTTCTTCATCCCGGGAAGTTAATTAAATACCATTTGGAGGCATTTAATGTTCGAGCTAAAACGGATGATTTTCGACAAAAGAGATAACACCCCCCTATCACGTCATGCTTCAGAAATGTGGAAAATGGTCCGTTTTCAAATGTTTTATTTTTGAACGTCAGTTCACATTTGTAGGTGGATCATCAGTGTTAGAGCTAAAATTAGCATGTTTAAAGTTATTTTCATGCTTCCAGGGGCCCTAAACACAAGATTTATGGAATGGTTAAAAGTGCATGAAAATGGCCAATTTACTCACTCTGAGTTCTCAAAAAGGGTTTCATCACCGCGGGAAGTTAATTAAATACCATTTGGAGGCATTTAATGTTCGAGCCAAAACGGCTGATTTTCGACAAAAGAGATAACACCCCCCCATTACGTCATGCTTCAGAAATGTGGAAAATGGTCCATTTTCAGATGTTTTATTTTTGAACTTCAGTTCACATTTGTAGGTGGATCATCAGTGTTAGAGCTAAAATTAGCATGTTTAAAGTGATTTTCATGCTTCCAGGGGCTCGGGAAGTGAATTAAATACTATTTGGAGGCATTTAATGTTCAAGCAAAAAAAGCTGATTTTTGACAAAAGAGATAACACCCCCCCATTACGTCATGCTTCAGAAATGTGGAAAATGGTCCGTTTTCAAATGTTTTATTTTTGAACGTCAGTTCACATTTGTAGGTGGATCATCAGTGTTAGAGCTAAAATTAGCATGTTTAAAGTGATTTTCATGCTTCCAGGGGCCCTAAACACAAGATTTATGGAATGGTTAAAAGTGCATGACAATGGCCAATTTACTCACTCTGAGTTCTCAAAAAGGGTTTCTTTACCCCGGGAAGTTAATTAAATACCATTTGGAGGCATTTAATGTTCGAGCCAAAATGGCTGATTTTCGACAAAAGAGATAACACCCCCACATTACGTCATGCTTCAGAAATGTGGAAAATGGTCCGTTTTCAAATGTTTTATTTTTGAATGTCAGTTCACGTTTGTAGGTGGATCATCAGTGTTAGAGCTAAAATTAGCATGTTTAAAGTGATTTTCATGCTTTCAGGGGCCCTAAACACAAGATTTATGGAATGGTTAAAAGTGCATGAAAATGGCCAATTTACTCACTCTGAGTTCTCAAAAAAGGTTTCTTCATCCCGGGAAGTTAATTAAATACCATTTGGAGGCATTTAATGTTCGAGCAAAAACGGCTGATTTTCGACAAAAGAGATAACACCCCCCCACTACGTCATGCTTCAGAAATGTGGAAAATGGTCCGTTTTCAGATGTTTTATTTTTGAACGTCAGTTCACATTTGTAGGTGGATCATTAGTGTTAGAGCTAAAATTTGCATGTTTAAAGTGATTTTCATGCTTCCAGGGGCCCTAAACACAAGATTTATTGAATGGTTAAAAGTGCATGAAAATGGCCAATTTACTCACTCTGAGTTCTCAAAAAGGGTTTCTTCACCCCGGGAAGTTAATTAAATACAATTTGGAGGCATTTAATGTTCGAGCAAAAACGGCTGATTTTCGACAAAAGAGATAACACCCCCCCATTACGTCATGCTTCAGAAATGTGGAAAATGGTCCGTTTTCAAATGTTTTATTTTTGAACGTCAGTTTACGTTTGTAGGTGGATCATCAGTGTTAGAGCTAAAATTAGCATGTTTAAAGTGATTTTCATGCTTCCAGGGGCCCTAAACACAAGATTTATGGAATGGTTAAAAGTGCATGACAATGGCCAATTTACTCACTCTGAGTTCTCAAAAAGGGTTTCTTTACCCCGGGAAGTTAATTAAATACCATTTGGAGGCATTTAATGTTCGAGCCAAAATGGCTGATTTTCGACAAAAGAGATAACACCCCCACATTACGTCATGCTTCAGAAATGTGGAAAATGGTCCGTTTTCAAATGTTTTATTTTTGAATGTCAGTTCACGTTTGTAGGTGGATCATCAGTGTTAGAGCTAAAATTAGCATGTTTAAAGTAATTTTCATGCTTTCAGGGGCCCTAAACACAAGATTTATGGAATGGTTAAAAGTGCATGAAAATGGCCAATTTACTCACTCTGAGTTCTCAAAAAAGGTTTCTTCATCCCGGGAAGTTAATTAAATACCATTTGGAGGCATTTAATGTTCGAGCTAAAACGGATGAGTTTCAAAAAAGAGATAACACCCCCCATTACGTCATGCTTCAGAAATGTGGAAAATGGTCCGTTTTCAAATGTTTTATTTTTGAACGTCAGTTCACATTTGTAGGTGAATCATCAGTGTTAGAGCTAAAATTAGCATGTTTAAAGTGATTTTCATGCTTCCAGGGGCCCTAAACACAAGATTTATGGAATGGTTAAAAGTGCATGAAAATGGCCAATTTACTCACTCTGAGTTCTCAAAAAGGGTTTCTTCACCCCGGGAAGTTAATTAAATACAATTTGGAGGCATTTAATGTTCGAGCAAAAACGGCTGATTTTCGACAAAAGAGATAACACCCCCCCATTACGTCATGCTTCAGAAATGTGGAAAATGGTCCGTTTTCAAATGTTTTATTTTTGAACGTCAGTTCACATTTGTAGGTGAATCATCAGTGTTAGAGCTAAAATTAGCATGTTTAAAGTGATTTTCATGCTTCCAGGGGCCCTAAACACAAGATTTATGGAATGGTTAAAAGTGCATGAAAATGGCCAATTTACTCACTCTGAGTTCTCAAAAAGGGTTTCTTCACCCCGGGAAGTTAATTAAATACAATTTGGAGGCATTTAATGTTCGAGCAAAAACGGCTGATTTTCGACAAAAGAGATAACACCCCCCCATTACGTCATGCTTCAGAAATGTGGAAAATGGTCCGTTTTCAAATGTTTTATTTTTGAACGTCAGTTTACGTTTGTAGGTGGATCATCAGTGTTAGAGCTAAAATTAGCATGTTTAAAGTGATTTTCATGCTTCCAGGGGCTCGGGAAGTTAATTAAATACCATTTGGAGGCATTTAATGTTCGAGCAAAAACGGCTGATTTTCGACAAAAGAGATAACACCCCCCCATTACGTCATGCTTCAGAAATGTGGAAAATGGTCCGTTTTCAAATGTTTAATTTTTGAACGTCAGTTCACATTTGTAGGTGGATCATCAGTGTTAGAGCTAAAATTAGCATGTTTAAAGTGATTGTCATGCTTTCAGGGGCCCTAAACACAAGATTTATGGAATGGTTAAAAGTGCATGAAAATGGCCAATTTACTCACTCTGAGTTCTCAAAAAAGGTTTCTTCATCCCGGGAAGTTAATTAAATACCATTTGGAGGCATTTAATGTTCGAGCTAAAACGGATGATTTTCGACAAAAGAGTTAACACCCCCCCATTACGTCATGCTTCAGAAATGTTTAAAATGGTCCGTTTTCAAATGTTTTATTTTTGAACGTCAGTTCACATTTGTAGGTGGATCATCAGTGTTAGAGCTAAAATTAGCATGTTTAACCACATGGCTGCTGCGGGGATTTTTGCCCTGTGCTGGAAAATGACTGATGCCATATATTCATGACGAGCTCAGCTCGTCATCAGCACACGACACCCGTGGGTGATGACGAGCTGAGCTCGTCATCAGCAGCGAAAGGGTTAAAGTGATTTTCATGCTTACAGGGGCCCTAAACACAAGATTTATGCAAGGGTTAAAAGTGCATGAAAATGGCCAATTTACTCACTCTGAGTTCTCAAAAAGGGTTTCTTCACCCCGGAAAGTTAATTAAATACCATTTGGAGGCATTTAATGTTCGAGCCAAAACGGCTGATTTTCGACAAAAGAGATAACACCCCCCCATTACGTCATGTTTCAGAAATGTGGAAAATGGTCCGTTTTCAAATGTTTTATTTTTGAACGTCAGTTCACATTTGTAGGTGGATCATCAGTGTTAGAGCTAAACTTAGCATGTTTAAAGTGATTTTCATGCTTCCAGGGGCTCGGGAAGTGAATTAAATACTATTTGGAGGCATTTAATGTTCAAACAAAAACAGCTGATTTTTGACAAAAGAGATAACACCCCCCCCATTACGTCATGCTTCAGAAATGTGGAAAATGGTCCGTTTTCAAATGTTTTATTTTTGAACGTCAGTTCACATTTGTAGGTGGATCATCAGTGTTAGAGCTAAAATTAGCATGTTTAAAGTGATTTTCATGCTGCCAGGGGCTCGGAAAGTGAATTAAATACTATTTGGAGGCATTTAATGTTCAAGCAAAAACAGCTGATTTTTGACAAAAGAGATAACACCCCCCCATTACTTCATGTTTCTGAAATGTGGAAAATGGTCCTTTTTCAAATGTTTTATTTTTGAACGTCAGTTCACATTTGTAGGTGGATCATCAGTGTTAGAGCTAAAATTAGCATGTTTAAAGTGATTTTCATGCTTCCAGGGGCCCTAAACACAAGATTTATGGAATGGTTAAAAGTGCATGACAATGGCCAATTTACTCACTCTGAGTTCTCAAAAAGGGTTTCTTTACCCCGGGAAGTTAATTAAATACCATTTGGAGGCATTTAATGTTCGAGCCAAAATGGCTGATTTTCGACAAAAGAGATAACACCCCCACATTACGTCATGCTTCAGAAATGTGGAAAATGGTCCGTTTTCAAATGTTTTATTTTTGAACGTCAGTTCACATTTGTAGGTGGATCATCAGTGTTAGAGCTAAAATTAGCATGTTTAAAGTGATTTTCATGCTGCCAGGGGCTCGGAAAGTGAATTAAATACTATTTGGAGGCATTTAATGTTCAAGCAAAAACAGCTGATTTTTGACAAAAGAGATAACACCCCCCCATTACTTCATGTTTCTGAAATGTGGAAAATGGTCCATTTTCAAATGTTTTATTTTTGAACGTCAGTTCACATTTGTAGGTGGATCATCAGTGTTAGAGCTAAAATTAGCATGTTTAAAGTGATTTTCATGATTTCAGGGGCCCTAAACACAAGATTTATGGAATGGTTAAAAGTGCATGAAAATGGCCAATTTACTCACTCTGAGTTCTCAAAAAAGGTTTCTTCATCCCGGGAAGTTAATTAAATACCATTTGGAGGCATTTAATGTTCGAGCAAAAACGGCTGATTTTCGACAAAAGAGATAACACCCCCCCATTACGTCATGCTTCAGAAATGTGGAAAATGGTCCGTTTTCAGATGTTTTATTTTTGAACGTCAGTTCACATTTGTAGGTGGATCATTAGTGTTAGAGCTAAAATTTGCATGTTTAAAGTGATTTTCATGCTTCCAGGGGCCCTAAACACAAGATTTATTGAATGGTTAAAAGTGCATGAAAATGGCCAATTTACTCACTCTGAGTTATCAAAAAGGTTTCTTCATCCCGGGAAGTTAATTAAATACCATTTGGAGGCATTTAATGTTCGAGCTAAAACGGATGATTTTCGACAAAAGAGATAACACCCCCCTATCACGTCATGCTTCAGAAATGTGGAAAATGGTCCGTTTTCAAATGTTTTATTTTTGAACGTCAGTTCACATTTGTAGGTGGATCATCAGTGTTAGAGCTAAAATTAGCATGTTTAAAGTTATTTTCATGCTTCCAGGGGCCCTAAACACAAGATTTATGGAATGGTTAAAAGTGCATGAAAATGGCCAATTTACTCACTCTGAGTTCTCAAAAAGGGTTTCATCACCGCGGGAAGTTAATTAAATACCATTTGGAGGCATTTAATGTTCGAGCCAAAACGGCTGATTTTCGACAAAAGAGATAACACCCCCCCATTACGTCATGCTTCAGAAATGTGGAAAATGGTCCATTTTCAGATGTTTTATTTTTGAACTTCAGTTCACATTTGTAGGTGGATCATCAGTGTTAGAGCTAAAATTAGCATGTTTAAAGTGATTTTCATGCTTCCAGGGGCTCGGGAAGTGAATTAAATACTATTTGGAGGCATTTAATGTTCAAGCAAAAAAAGCTGATTTTTGACAAAAGAGATAACACCCCCCCATTACGTCATGCTTCAGAAATGTGGAAAATGGTCCGTTTTCAAATGTTTTATTTTTGAACGTCAGTTCACATTTGTAGGTGGATCATCAGTGTTAGAGCTAAAATTAGCATGTTTAAAGTGATTTTCATGCTTCCAGGGGCCCTAAACACAAGATTTATGGAATGGTTAAAAGTGCATGACAATGGCCAATTTACTCACTCTGAGTTCTCAAAAAGGGTTTCTTTACCCCGGGAAGTTAATTAAATACCATTTGGAGGCATTTAATGTTCGAGCCAAAATGGCTGATTTTCGACAAAAGAGATAACACCCCCACATTACGTCATGCTTCAGAAATGTGGAAAATGGTCCGTTTTCAAATGTTTTATTTTTGAATGTCAGTTCACGTTTGTAGGTGGATCATCAGTGTTAGAGCTAAAATTAGCATGTTTAAAGTGATTTTCATGCTTTCAGGGGCCCTAAACACAAGATTTATGGAATGGTTAAAAGTGCATGAAAATGGCCAATTTACTCACTCTGAGTTCTCAAAAAAGGTTTCTTCATCCCGGGAAGTTAATTAAATACCATTTGGAGGCATTTAATGTTCGAGCAAAAACGGCTGATTTTCGACAAAAGAGATAACACCCCCCCACTACGTCATGCTTCAGAAATGTGGAAAATGGTCCGTTTTCAGATGTTTTATTTTTGAACGTCAGTTCACATTTGTAGGTGGATCATTAGTGTTAGAGCTAAAATTTGCATGTTTAAAGTGATTTTCATGCTTCCAGGGGCCCTAAACACAAGATTTATTGAATGGTTAAAAGTGCATGAAAATGGCCAATTTACTCACTCTGAGTTCTCAAAAAGGGTTTCTTCACCCCGGGAAGTTAATTAAATACAATTTGGAGGCATTTAATGTTCGAGCAAAAACGGCTGATTTTCGACAAAAGAGATAACACCCCCCCATTACGTCATGCTTCAGAAATGTGGAAAATGGTCCGTTTTCAAATGTTTTATTTTTGAACGTCAGTTTACGTTTGTAGGTGGATCATCAGTGTTAGAGCTAAAATTAGCATGTTTAAAGTGATTTTCATGCTTCCAGGGGCTCGGGAAGTTAATTAAATACCATTTGGAGGCATTTAATGTTCGAGCAAAAACGGCTGATTTTCGACAAAAGAGATAACACCCCCCCATTACGTCATGCTTCAGAAATGTGGAAAATGGTCCGTTTTCAAATGTTTTATTTTTGAACGTCAGTTTACGTTTGTAGGTGGATCATCAGTGTTAGAGCTAAAATTAGCATGTTTAAAGTGATTTTCATGCTTCCAGGGGCTCGGGAAGTTAATTAAATACCATTTGGAGGCATTTAATGTTCGAGCAAAAACGGCTGATTTTCGACAAAAGAGATAACACCCCCCCATTACGTCATGCTTCAGAAATGTGGAAAATGGTCCGTTTTCAAATGTTTTATTTTTGAACGTCAGTTCACATTTGTAGGTGGATCATCAGTGTTAGAGCTAAAATTAGCATGTTTAACCACATGGCTGCTGCGGGGATTTTTGCCCTGTGCTGGAAAATGACTGATGCCATATATTCATGACGAGCTCAGCTCGTCATCAGCACACGACACCCGTGGGTGATGACGAGCTGAGCTCGTCATCAGCAGCGAAAGGGTTAAAGTGATTTTCATGCTTACAGGGGCCCTAAACACAAGATTTATGCAAGGGTTAAAAGTGCATGAAAATGGCCAATTTACTCACTCTGAGTTCTCAAAAAGGGTTTCTTCACCCCGGAAAGTTAATTAAATACCATTTGGAGGCATTTAATGTTCGAGCCAAAACGGCTGATTTTCGACAAAAGAGATAACACCCCCCCATTACGTCATGCTTCAGAAATGTGGAAAATGGTCCGTTTTCAAATGTTTTATTTTTGAACGTCAGTTCACATTTGTAGGTGGATCATCAGTGTTAGAGCTAAACTTAGCATGTTTAAAGTGATTTTCATGCTTCCAGGGGCTCGGGAAGTGAATTAAATACTATTTGGAGGCATTTAATGTTCAAACAAAAACAGCTGATTTTTGACAAAAGAGATAACACCCCCCCCCATTACGTCATGCTTCAGAAATGTGGAAAATGGTCCGTTTTCAAATGTTTCATTTTTGAACGTCAGTTCACATTTGTAGGTGGATCATCAGTGTTAGAGCTAAAATTAGCATGTTTAAAGTGATTTTCATGCTGCCAGGGGCTCGGAAAGTGAATTAAATACTATTTGGAGGCATTTAATGTTCAAGCAAAAACAGCTGATTTTTGACAAAAGAGATAACACCCCCCCATTACTTCATGTTTCTGAAATGTGGAAAATGGTCCATTTTCAAATGTTTTATTTTTGAACGTCAGTTCACATTTGTAGGTGGATCATCAGTGTTAGAGCTAAAATTAGCATGTTTAAAGTGATTTTCATGCTTCCAGGGGCCCTAAACACAAGATTTATGGAATGGTTAAAAGTGCATGACAATGGCCAATTTACTCACTCTGAGTTCTCAAAAAGGGTTTCTTTACCCCGGGAAGTTAATTAAATACCATTTGGAGGCATTTAATGTTCGAGCCAAAATGGCTGATTTTCGACAAAAGAGATAACACCCCCACATTACGTCATGCTTCAGAAATGTGGAAAATGGTCCGTTTTCAAATGTTTTATTTTTGAACGTCAGTTCACATTTGTAGGTGGATCATCAGTGTTAGAGCTAAAATTAGCATGTTTAAAGTGATTTTCATGCTGCCAGGGGCTCGGAAAGTGAATTAAATACTATTTGGAGGCATTTAATGTTCAAGCAAAAACAGCTGATTTTTGACAAAAGAGATAACACCCCCCCATTACTTCATGTTTCTGAAATTTGGAAAATGGTCCATTTTCAAATGTTTTATTTTTGAACGTCAGTTCACATTTGTAGGTGGATCATCAGTGTTAGAGCTAAAATTAGCATGTTTAAAGTGATTTTCATGATTTCAGGGGCCCTAAACACAAGATTTATGGAATGGTTAAAAGTGCATGAAAATGGCCAATTTACTCACTCTGAGTTCTCAAAAAAGGTTTCTTCATCCCGGGAAGTTAATTAAATACCATTTGGAGGCATTTAATGTTCGAGCAAAAACGGCTGATTTTCGACAAAAGAGATAACACCCCCCCATTATGTCATGCTTCAGAAATGTGGAAAATGGTCCGTTTTCAGATGTTTTATTTTTGAACGTCAGTTCACATTTGTAGGTGGATCATTAGTGTTAGAGCTAAAATTTGCATGTTTAAAGTGATTTTCATGCTTCCAGGGGCCCTAAACACAAGATTTATTGAATGGTTAAAAGTGCATGAAAATGGCCAATTTACTCACTCTGAGTTATCAAAAAGGTTTCTTCATCCCGGGAAGTTAATTAAATACCATTTGGAGGCATTTAATGTTCGAGCTAAAACGGATGATTTTCGACAAAAGAGATAACACCCCCCTATCACGTCATGCTTCAGAAATGTGGAAAATGGTCCGTTTTCAAATGTTTTATTTTTGAACGTCAGTTCACATTTGTAGGTGGATCATCAGTGTTAGAGCTAAAATTAGCATGTTTAAAGTTATTTTCATGCTTCCAGGGGCCCTAAACACAAGATTTATGGAATGGTTAAAAGTGCATGAAAATGGCCAATTTACTCACTCTGAGTTCTCAAAAAGGGTTTCATCACCGCGGGAAGTTAATTAAATACCATTTGGAGGCATTTAATGTTCGAGCCAAAACGGCTGATTTTCGACAAAAGAGATAACACCCCCCCATTACGTCATGCTTCAGAAATGTGGAAAATGGTCCATTTTCAAATGTTTTATTTTTGAACTTCAGTTCACATTTGTAGGTGGATCATCAGTGTTAGAGCTAAAATTAGCATGTTTAAAGTGATTTTCATGCTTCCAGGGGCTCGGGAAGTGAATTAAATACTATTTGGAGGCATTTAATGTTCAAGCAAAAAAAGCTGATTTTTGACAAAAGAGATAACACCCCCCCATTACGTCATGCTTCAGAAATGTGGAAAATGGTCCGTTTTCAAATGTTTTATTTTTGAACGTCAGTTCACATTTGTAGGTGGATCATCAGTGTTAGAGCTAAAATTAGCATGTTTAAAGTGATTTTCATGCTTCCAGGGGCCCTAAACACAAGATTTATGGAATGGTTAAAAGTGCATGACAATGGCCAATTTACTCACTCTGAGTTCTCAAAAAGGGTTTCTTTACCCCGGGAAGTTAATTAAATACCATTTGGAGGCATTTAATGTTCGAGCCAAAATGGCTGATTTTCGACAAAAGAGATAACACCCCCACATTACGTCATGCTTCAGAAATGTGGAAAATGGTCCGTTTTCAAATGTTTTATTTTTGAATGTCAGTTCACGTTTGTAGGTGGATCATCAGTGTTAGAGCTAAAATTAGCATGTTTAAAGTGATTTTCATGCTTTCAGGGGCCCTAAACACAAGATTTATGGAATGGTTAAAAGTGCATGAAAATGGCCAATTTACTCACTCTGAGTTCTCAAAAAAGGTTTCTTCATCCCGGGAAGTTAATTAAATACCATTTGGAGGCATTTAATGTTCGAGCTAAAACGGATGAGTTTCAAAAAAAGAGATAACACCCCCCATTACGTCATGCTTCAGAAATGTGGAAAATGGTCCGTTTTCAAATGTTTTATTTTTGAACGTCAGTTCACATTTGTAGGTGAATCATCAGTGTTAGAGCTAAAATTAGCATGTTTAAAGTGATTTTCATGCTTCCAGGGGCCCTAAACACAAGATTTATGGAATGGTTAAAAGTGCATGAAAATGGCCAATTTACTCACTCTGAGTTCTCAAAAAGGGTTTCTTCACCCCGGGAAGTTAATTAAATACAATTTGGAGGCATTTAATGTTCGAGCAAAAACGGCTGATTTTCGACAAAAGAGATAACACCCCCCCATTACGTCATGCTTCAGAAATGTGGAAAATGGTCCGTTTTCAAATGTTTTATTTTTGAACGTCAGTTCACATTTGTAGGTGAATCATCAGTGTTAGAGCTAAAATTAGCATGTTTAAAGTGATTTTCATGCTTCCAGGGGCCCTAAACACAAGATTTATGGAATGGTTAAAAGTGCATGAAAATGGCCAATTTACTCACTCTGAGTTCTCAAAAAGGGTTTCTTCACCCCGGGAAGTTAATTAAATACAATTTGGAGGCATTTAATGTTCGAGCAAAAACGGCTGATTTTCGACAAAAGAGATAACACCCCCCCATTACGTCATGCTTCAGAAATGTGGAAAATGGTCCGTTTTCAAATGTTTTATTTTTGAACGTCAGTTTACGTTTGTAGGTGGATCATCAGTGTTAGAGCTAAAATTAGCATGTTTAAAGTGATTTTCATGCTTCCAGGGGCTCGGGAAGTTAATTAAATACCATTTGGAGGCATTTAATGTTCGAGCAAAAACGGCTGATTTTCGACAAAAGAGATAACACCCCCCTATCACGTCATGCTTCAGAAATGTGGAAAATGGTCCGTTTTCAAATGTTTTATTTTTGAACGTCAGTTCACATTTGTAGGTGGATCATCAGTGTTAGAGCTAAAATTAGCATGTTTAAAGTTATTTTCATGCTTCCAGGGGCCCTAAACACAAGATTTATGGAATGGTTAAAAGTGCATGAAAATGGCCAATTTACTCACTCTGAGTTCTCAAAAAGGGTTTCATCACAGCGGGAAGTTAATTAAATACCATTTGGAGGCATTTAATGTTCGAGCCAAAACGGCTGATTTTCGACAAAAGAGATAACACCCCCCCATTACGTCATGCTTCAGAAATGTGGAAAATGGTCCATTTTCAAATGTTTTATTTTTGAACTTCAGTTCACATTTGTAGGTGGATCATCAGTGTTAGAGCTAAAATTAGCATGTTTAAAGTGATTTTCATGCTTCCAGGGGCTCGGGAAGTGAATTAAATACTATTTGGAGGCATTTAATGTTCGAGCCAAAATGGCTGATTTTCGACAAAAGAGATAACACCCCCACATTACGTCATGCTTCAGAAATGTGGAAAATGGTCCGTTTTCAAATGTTTTATTTTTGAATGTCAGTTCACGTTTGTAGGTGGATCATCAGTGTTAGAGCTAAAATTAGCATGTTTAAAGTGATTTTCATGCTTTCAGGGGCCCTAAACACAAGATTTATGGAATGGTTAAAAGTGCATGAAAATGGCCAATTTACTCACTCTGAGTTCTCAAAAAAGGTTTCTTCATCCCGGGAAGTTAATTAAATACCATTTGGAGGCATTTAATGTTCGAGCTAAAACGGATGAGTTTCAAAAAAAGAGATAACACCCCCCATTACGTCATGCTTCAGAAATGTGGAAAATGGTCCGTTTTCAAATGTTTTATTTTTGAACGTCAGTTCACATTTGTAGGTGAATCATCAGTGTTAGAGCTAAAATTAGCATGTTTAAAGTGATTTTCATGCTTCCAGGGGCCCTAAACACAAGATTTATGGAATGGTTAAAAGTGCATGAAAATGGCCAATTTACTCACTCTGAGTTCTCAAAAAGGGTTTCTTCACCCCGGGAAGTTAATTAAATACAATTTGGAGGCATTTAATGTTCGAGCAAAAACGGCTGATTTTCGACAAAAGAGATAACACCCCCCCATTACGTCATGCTTCAGAAATGTGGAAAATGGTCCGTTTTCAAATGTTTTATTTTTGAACGTCAGTTCACATTTGTAGGTGAATCATCAGTGTTAGAGCTAAAATTAGCATGTTTAAAGTGATTTTCATGCTTCCAGGGGCCCTAAACACAAGATTTATGGAATGGTTAAAAGTGCATGAAAATGGCCAATTTACTCACTCTGAGTTCTCAAAAAGGGTTTCTTCACCCCGGGAAGTTAATTAAATACAATTTGGAGGCATTTAATGTTCGAGCAAAAACGGCTGATTTTCGACAAAAGAGATAACACCCCCCCATTACGTCATGCTTCAGAAATGTGGAAAATGGTCAGTTTTCAAATGTTTTATTTTTGAACGTCAGTTCACATTTGTAGGTGAATCATCAGTGTTAGAGCTAAAATTAGCATGTTTAAAGTGATTTTCATGCTTCCAGGGGCCCTAAACACAAGATTTATGGAATGGTTAAAAGTGCATGAAAATGGCCAATTTACTCACTCTGAGTTCTCAAAAAGGGTTTCTTCACCCCGGGAAGTTAATTAAATACAATTTGGAGGCATTTAATGTTCGAGCAAAAACGGCTGATTTTCGACAAAAGAGATAACACCCCCCCATTACTTCATGCTTCAGAAATGTGGAAAATGGTCCGTTTTCAAATGTTTTATTTTTGAACGTCAGTTTACGTTTGTAGGTGGATCATCAGTGTTAGAGCTAAAATTAGCATGTTTAAAGTGATTTTCATGCTTCCAGGGGCTCGGGAAGTTAATTAAATACCATTTGGAGGCATTTAATGTTCGAGCAAAAACGGCTGATTTTCGACAAAAGAGATAACACCCCCCTATCACGTCATGCTTCAGAAATGTGGAAAATGGTCCGTTTTCAAATGTTTTATTTTTGAACGTCAGTTCACATTTGTAGGTGGATCATCAGTGTTAGAGCTAAAATTAGCATGTTTAAAGTTATTTTCATGCTTCCAGGGGCCCTAAACACAAGATTTATGGAATGGTTAAAAGTGCATGAAAATGGCCAATTTACTCACTCTGAGTTCTCAAAAAGGGTTTCATCACCGCGGGAAGTTAATTAAATACCATTTGGAGGCATTTAATGTTCGAGCCAAAACGGCTGATTTTCGACAAAAGAGATAACACCCCCCCATTACGTCATGCTTCAGAAATGTGGAAAATGGTCCATTTTCAAATGTTTTATTTTTGAACTTCAGTTCACATTTGTAGGTGGATCATCAGTGTTAGAGCTAAAATTAGCATGTTTAAAGTGATTTTCATGCTTCCAGGGGCTCGGGAAGTGAATTAAATACTATTTGGAGGCATTTAATGTTCAAGCAAAAAAAGCTGATTTTTGACAAAAGAGATAACACCCCCCCATTACGTCATGCTTCAGAAATGTGGAAAATGGTCCGTTTTCAAATGTTTTATTTTTGAACGTCAGTTCACATTTGTAGGTGGATCATCAGTGTTAGAGCTAAAATTAGCATGTTTAAAGTGATTTTCATGCTTCCAGGGGCCCTAAACACAAGATTTATGGAATGGTTAAAAGTGCATGACAATGGCCAATTTACTCACTCTGAGTTCTCAAAAAGGGTTTCTTTACCCCGGGAAGTTAATTAAATACCATTTGGAGGCATTTAATGTTCGAGCCAAAATGGCTGATTTTCGACAAAAGAGATAACACCCCCACATTACGTCATGCTTCAGAAATGTGGAAAATGGTCCGTTTTCAAATGTTTTATTTTTGAATGTCAGTTCACGTTTGTAGGTGGATCATCAGTGTTAGAGCTAAAATTAGCATGTTTAAAGTGATTTTCATGCTTTCAGGGGCCCTAAACACAAGATTTATGGAATGGTTAAAAGTGCATGAAAATGGCCAATTTACTCACTCTGAGTTCTCAAAAAAGGTTTCTTCATCCCGGGAAGTTAATTAAATACCATTTGGAGGCATTTAATGTTCGAGCTAAAACGGATGAGTTTCAAAAAAAGAGATAACACCCCCCATTACGTCATGCTTCAGAAATGTGGAAAATGGTCCGTTTTCAAATGTTTTATTTTTGAACGTCAGTTCACATTTGTAGGTGAATCATCAGTGTTAGAGCTAAAATTAGCATGTTTAAAGTGATTTTCATGCTTCCAGGGGCCCTAAACACAAGATTTATGGAATGGTTAAAAGTGCATGAAAATGGCCAATTTACTCACTCTGAGTTCTCAAAAAGGGTTTCTTAACCCCGGGAAGTTAATTAAATACAATTTGGAGGCATTTAATGTTCGAGCAAAAACGGCTGATTTTCGACAAAAGAGATAACACCCCCCCATTACGTCATGCTTCAGAAATGTGGAAAATGGTCCGTTTTCAAATGTTTTATTTTTGAACGTCAGTTCACATTTGTAGGTGAATCATCAGTGTTAGAGCTAAAATTAGCATGTTTAAAGTGATTTTCATGCTTCCAGGGGCCCTAAACACAAGATTTATGGAATGGTTAAAAGTGCATGAAAATGGCCAATTTACTCACTCTGAGTTCTCAAAAAGGGTTTCTTCACCCCGGGAAGTTAATTAAATACAATTTGGAGGCATTTAATGTTCGAGCAAAAACGGCTGATTTTCGACAAAAGAGATAACACCCCCCCCATTACGTCATGCTTCAGAAATGTGGAAAATGGTCCGTTTTCAAATGTTTTATTTTTGAACGTCAGTTTACGTTTGTAGGTGGATCATCAGTGTTAGAGCTAAAATTAGCATGTTTAAAGTGATTTTCATGCTTCCAGGGGCTCGGGAAGTTAATTAAATACCATTTGGAGGCATTTAATGTTCGAGCAAAAACGGCTGATTTTCGACAAAAGAGATAACACCCCCCTATCACGTCATGCTTCAGAAATGTGGAAAATGGTCCGTTTTCAAATGTTTTATTTTTGAACGTCAGTTCACATTTGTAGGTGGATCATCAGTGTTAGAGCTAAAATTAGCATGTTTAAAGTTATTTTCATGCTTCCAGGGGCCCTAAACACAAGATTTATGGAATGGTTAAAAGTGCATGAAAATGGCCAATTTACTCACTCTGAGTTCTCAAAAAGGGTTTCATCACCGCGGGAAGTTAATTAAATACCATTTGGAGGCATTTAATGTTCGAGCCAAAACGGCTGATTTTCGACAAAAGAGATAACACCCCCCCATTACGTCATGCTTCAGAAATGTGGAAAATGGTCCATTTTCAAATGTTTTATTTTTGAACTTCAGTTCACATTTGTAGGTGGATCATCAGTGTTAGAGCTAAAATTAGCATGTTTAAAGTGATTTTCATGCTTCCAGGGGCTCGGGAAGTGAATTAAATACTATTTGGAGTCATTTAATGTTCAAGCAAAAAAAGCTGATTTTTGACAAAAGAGATAACACCCCCCCATTACGTCATGCTTCAGAAATGTGGAAAATGGTCCGTTTTCAAATGTTTTATTTTTGAACGTCAGTTCACATTTGTAGGTGGATCATCAGTGTTAGAGCTAAAATTAGCATGTTTAAAGTGATTTTCATGCTTCCAGGGGCCCTAAACACAAGATTTATGGAATGGTTAAAAGTGCATGACAATGGCCAATTTACTCACTCTGAGTTCTCAAAAAGGGTTTCTTTACCCCGGGAAGTTAATTAAATACCATTTGGAGGCATTTAATGTTCGAGCCAAAATGGCTGATTTTCGACAAAAGAGATAACACCCCCACATTACGTCATGCTTCAGAAATGTGGAAAATGGTCCGTTTTCAAATGTTTTATTTTTGAATGTCAGTTCACGTTTGTAGGTGGATCATCAGTGTTAGAGCTAAAATTAGCATGTTTAAAGTAATTTTCATGCTTTCAGGGGCCCTAAACACAAGATTTATGGAATGGTTAAAAGTGCATGAAAATGGCCAATTTACTCACTCTGAGTTCTCAAAAAAGGTTTCTTCATCCCGGGAAGTTAATTAAATACCATTTGGAGGCATTTAATGTTCGAGCTAAAACGGATGAGTTTCAAAAAAAGAGATAACACCCCCCATTACGTCATGCTTCAGAAATGTGGAAAATGGTCCGTTTTCAAATGTTTTATTTTTGAACGTCAGTTCACATTTGTAGGTGAATCATCAGTGTTAGAGCTAAAATTAGCATGTTTAAAGTGATTTTCATGCTTCCAGGGGCCCTAAACACAAGATTTATGGAATGGTTAAAAGTGCATGAAAATGGCCAATTTACTCACTCTGAGTTCTCAAAAAGGGTTTCTTCACCCCGGGAAGTTAATTAAATACAATTTGGAGGCATTTAATGTTCGAGCAAAAACGGCTGATTTTCGACAAAAGAGATAACACCCCCCCATTACGTCATGCTTCAGAAATGTGGAAAATGGTCCGTTTTCAAATGTTTTATTTTTGAACGTCAGTTCACATTTGTAGGTGAATCATCAGTGTTAGAGCTAAAATTAGCATGTTTAAAGTGATTTTCATGCTTCCAGGGGCCCTAAACACAAGATTTATGGAATGGTTAAAAGTGCATGAAAATGGCCAATTTACTCACTCTGAGTTCTCAAAAAGGGTTTCTTCACCCCGGGAAGTTAATTAAATACAATTTGGAGGCATTTAATGTTCGAGCAAAAACGGCTGATTTTCGACAAAAGAGATAACACCCCCCCATTACGTCATGCTTCAGAAATGTGGAAAATGGTCCGTTTTCAAATGTTTTATTTTTGAACGTCAGTTTACGTTTGTAGGTGGATCATCAGTGTTAGAGCTAAAATTAGCATGTTTAAAGTGATTTTCATGCTTCCAGGGGCTCGGGAAGTTAATTAAATACCATTTGGAGGCATTTAATGTTCGAGCAAAAACGGCTGATTTTCGACAAAAGAGATAACACCCCCCCATTACGTCATGCTTCAGAAATGTGGAAAATGGTCCGTTTTCAAATGTTTAATTTTTGAACGTCAGTTCACATTTGTAGGTGGATCATCAGTGTTAGAGCTAAAATTAGCATGTTTAAAGTGATTGTCATGCTTTCAGGGGCCCTAAACACAAGATTTATGGAATGGTTAAAAGTGCATGAAAATGGCCAATTTACTCACTCTGAGTTCTCAAAAAAGGTTTCTTCATCCCGGGAAGTTAATTAAATACCATTTGGAGGCATTTAATGTTCGAGCTAAAACGGATGATTTTCGACAAAAGAGTTAACACCCCCCCATTACGTCATGCTTCAGAAATGTTTAAAATGGTCCGTTTTCAAATGTTTTATTTTTGAACGTCAGTTCACATTTGTAGGTGGATCATCAGTGTTAGAGCTAAAATTAGCATGTTTAACCACATGGCTGCTGCGGGGATTTTTGCCCTGTGCTGGAAAATGACTGATGCCATATATTCATGACGAGCTCAGCTCGTCATCAGCACACGACACCCGTGGGTGATGACGAGCTGAGCTCGTCATCAGCAGCGAAAGGGTTAAAGTGATTTTCATGCTTACAGGGGCCCTAAACACAAGATTTATGCAAGGGTTAAAAGTGCATGAAAATGGCCAATTTACTCACTCTGAGTTCTCAAAAAGGGTTTCTTCACCCCGGAAAGTTAATTAAATACCATTTGGAGGCATTTAATGTTCGAGCCAAAACGGCTGATTTTCGACAAAAGAGATAACACCCCCCCATTACGTCATGCTTCAGAAATGTGGAAAATGGTCCGTTTTCAAATGTTTTATTTTTGAACGTCAGTTCACATTTGTAGGTGGATCATCAGTGTTAGAGCTAAACTTAGCATGTTTAAAGTGATTTTCATGCTTCCAGGGGCTCGGGAAGTGAATTAAATACTATTTGGAGGCATTTAATGTTCAAACAAAAACAGCTGATTTTTGACAAAAGAGATAACACCCCCCCCATTACGTCATGCTTCAGAAATGTGGAAAATGGTCCGTTTTCAAATGTTTTATTTTTGAACGTCAGTTCACATTTGTAGGTGGATCATCAGTGTTAGAGCTAAAATTAGCATGTTTAAAGTGATTTTCATGCTGCCAGGGGCTCGGAAAGTGAATTAAATACTATTTGGAGGCATTTAATGTTCAAGCAAAAACAGCTGATTTTTGACAAAAGAGATAACACACCCCCATTACTTCATGTTTCTGAAATGTGGAAAATGGTCCATTTTCAAATGTTTTATTTTTGAACGTCAGTTCACATTTGTAGGTGGATCATCAGTGTTAGAGCTAAAATTAGCATGTTTAAAGTGATTTTCATGCTTCCAGGGGCCCTAAACACAAGATTTATGGAATGGTTAAAAGTGCATGACAATGGCCAATTTACTCACTCTGAGTTCTCAAAAAGGGTTTCTTTACCCCGGGAAGTTAATTAAATACCATTTGGAGGCATTTAATGTTCGAGCCAAAATGGCTGATTTTCGACAAAAGAGATAACACCCCCACATTACGTCATGCTTCAGAAATGTGGAAAATGGTCCGTTTTCAAATGTTTTATTTTTGAACGTCAGTTCACATTTGTAGGTGGATCATCAGTGTTAGAGCTAAAATTAGCATGTTTAAAGTGATTTTCATGCTGCCAGGGGCTCGGAAAGTGAATTAAATACTATTTGGAGGCATTTAATGTTCAAGCAAAAACAGCTGATTTTTGACAAAAGAGATAACACCCCCCCATTACTTCATGTTTCTGAAATGTGGAAAATGGTCCATTTTCAAATGTTTTATTTTTGAACGTCAGTTCACATTTGTAGGTGGATCATCAGTGTTAGAGCTAAAATTAGCATGTTTAAAGTGATTTTCATGATTTCAGGGGCCCTAAACACAAGATTTATGGAATGGTTAAAAGTGCATGAAAATGGCCAATTTACTCACTCTGAGTTCTCAAAAAAGGTTTCTTCATCCCGGGAAGTTAATTAAATACCATTTGGAGGCATTTAATGTTCGAGCAAAAACGGCTGATTTTCGACAAAAGAGATAACACCCCCCCATTACGTCATGCTTCAGAAATGTGGAAAATGGTCCGTTTTCAGATGTTTTATTTTTGAACGTCAGTTCACATTTGTAGGTGGATCATTAGTGTTAGAGCTAAAATTAGCATGTTTAAAGTGATTTTCATGCTTCCAGGGGCCCTAAACACAAGATTTATGGAATGGTTAAAAGTGCATGAAAATGGCCAATTTACTCACTCTGAGTTCTCAAAAAGGGTTTCTTCACCCCGGGAAGTTAATTAAATACAATTTGGAGGCATTTAATGTTCGAGCAAAAACGGCTGATTTTCGACAAAAGAGATAACACCCCCCCATTACGTCATGCTTCAGAAATGTGGAAAATGGTCCGTTTTCAAATGTTTTATTTTTGAACGTCAGTTCACATTTGTAGGTGAATCATCAGTGTTAGAGCTAAAATTAGCATGTTTAAAGTGATTTTCATGCTTCCAGGGGCCCTAAACACAAGATTTATGGAATGGTTAAAAGTGCATGAAAATGGCCAATTTACTCACTCTGAGTTCTCAAAAAGGGTTTCTTCACCCCGGGAAGTTAATTAAATACAATTTGGAGGCATTTAATGTTCGAGCAAAAACGGCTGTTTTTCGACAAAAGAGATAACACCCCCCCATTACGTCATGCTTCAGAAATGTGGAAAATGGTCCGTTTTCAAATGTTTTATTTTTGAACGTCAGTTCACATTTGTAGGTGAATCATCAGTGTTAGAGCTAAAATTAGCATGTTTAAAGTGATTTTCATGCTTCCAGGGGCCCTAAACACAAGATTTATGGAATGGTTAAAAGTGCATGAAAATGGCCAATTTACTCACTCTGAGTTCTCAAAAAGGGTTTCTTCACCCCGGGAAGTTAATTAAATACAATTTGGAGGCATTTAATGTTCGAGCAAAAACGGCTGTTTTTCGACAAAAGAGATAACACCCCCCCATTACGTCATGCTTCAGAAATGTGGAAAATGGTCCGTTTTCAAATGTTTTATTTTTGAACGTCAGTTTACGTTTGTAGGTGGATCATCAGTGTTAGAGCTAAAATTAGCATGTTTAAAGTGATTTTCATGCTTCCAGGGGCTCGGGAAGTTAATTAAATACCATTTGGAGGCATTTAATGTTCGAGCAAAAACGGCTGATTTTCGACAAAAGAGATAACACCCCCCTATCACGTCATGCTTCAGAAATGTGGAAAATGGTCCGTTTTCAAATGTTTTATTTTTGAACGTCAGTTCACATTTGTAGGTGGATCATCAGTGTTAGAGCTAAAATTAGCATGTTTAAAGTTATTTTCATGCTTCCAGGGGCCCTAATCACAAGATTTATGGAATGGTTAAAAGTGCATGAAAATGGCCAATTTACTCACTCTGAGTTCTCAAAAAGGGTTTCATCACCACGGGAAGTTAATTAAATACCATTTGGAGGCATTTAATGTTCGAGCCAAAACGGCTGATTTTCGACAAAAGAGATAACACCCCCCCATTAGGTCATGCTTCAGAAATGTGGAAAATGGTCCATTTTCAAATGTTTTATTTTTGAACTTCAGTTCACATTTGTAGGTGGATCATCAGTGTTAGAGCTAAAATTAGCATGTTTAAAGTGATTTTCATGCTTCCAGGGGCTCGGGAAGTGAATTAAATACTATTTGGAGGCATTTAATGTTCAAGCAAAAAAAGCTGATTTTTGACAAAAGAGATAAAACCCCCCCATTACGTCATGCTTCAGAAATGTGGAAAATGGTCCGTTTTCAAATGTTTTATTTTTGAACGTCAGTTCACATTTGTAGGTGGATCATCAGTGTTAGAGCTAAAATTAGCATGTTTAAAGTGATTTTCATGCTTCCAGGGGCCCTAAACACAAGATTTATGGAATGGTTAAAAGTGCATGACAATGGCCAATTTACTCACTCTGAGTTCTCAAAAAGGGTTTCTTTACCCCGGGAAGTTAATTAAATACCATTTGGAGGCATTTAATGTTTGAGCCAAAACGGCTGATTTTCGACAAAAGAGATAACACCCCCACATTACGTCATGCTTCAGAAATGTGGAAAATGGTCCGTTTTCAAATGTTTTATTTTTGAATGTCAGTTCACGTTTGTAGGTGGATCATCAGTGTTAGAGCTAAAATTAGCATGTTTAAAGTGATTTTCATGCTTTCAGGGGCCCTAAACACAAGATTTATGGAATGGTTAAAAGTGCATGAAAATGGCCAATTTACTCACTCTGAGTTCTCAAAAAAGGTTTCTTCATCCCGGGAAGTTAATTAAATACCATTTGGAGGCATTTAATGTTCGAGCTAAAACGGATGAGTTTCAAAAAAAGAGATAACACCCCCCATTACGTCATGCTTCAGAAATGTGGAAAATGGTCTGTTTTCAAATGTTTTATTTTTGAACGTCAGTTCACATTTGTAGGTGAATCATCAGTGTTAGAGCTAAAATTAGCATGTTTAAAGTGATTTTCATGCTTCCAGGGGCCCTAAACACAAGATTTATGGAATGGTTAAAAGTGCATGAAAATGGCCAATTTACTCACTCTGAGTTCTCAAAAAGGGTTTCTTCACCCCGGGAAGTTAATTAAATACAATTTGGAGGCATTTAATGTTCGAGCAAAAACGGCTGATTTTCGACAAAAGAGATAACACCCCCCCATTACGTCATGCTTCAGAAATGTGGAAAATGGTCCGTTTTCAAATGTTTTATTTTTGAACGTCAGTTCACATTTGTAGGTGAATCATCAGTGTTAGAGCTAAAACTAGCATGTTTAAAGTGATTTTCATGCTTCCAGGGGCCCTAAACACAAGATTTATGGAATGGTTAAAAGTGCATGAAAATGGCCAATTTACTCACTCTGAGTTCTCAAAAAGGGTTTCTTCACCCCGGGAAGTTAATTAAATACAATTTGGAGGCATTTAATGTTCGAGCAAAAACGGCTGATTTTCGACAAAAGAGATAACACCCCCCCATTACGTCATGCTTCAGAAATGTGGAAAATGGTCCGTTTTCAAATGTTTTATTTTTGAACGTCAGTTTACGTTTGTAGGTGGATCATCAGTGTTAGAGCTAAAATTAGCATGTTTAAAGTGATTTTCATGCTTCCAGGGGCTCGGGAAGTTAATTAAATACCATTTGGAGGCATTTAATGTTCGAGCAAAAACGGCTGATTTTCGACAAAAGAGATAACACCCCCCCATTACGTCATGCTTCAGAAATGTGGAAAATGGTCCGTTTTCAAATGTTTAATTTTTGAACGTCAGTTCACATTTGTAGGTGGATCATCAGTGTTAGAGCTAAAATTAGCATGTTTAAAGTGATTGTCATGCTTTCAGGGGCCCTAAACACAAGATTTATGGAATGGTTAAAAGTGCATGAAAATGGCCAATTTACTCACTCTGAGTTCTCAAAAAAGGTTTCTTCATCCCGGGAAGTTAATTAAATACCATTTGGAGGCATTTAATGTTCGAGCTAAAACGGATGATTTTCGACAAAAGAGTTAACACCCCCCCATTACGTCATGCTTCAGAAATGTTTAAAATGGTCCGTTTTCAAATGTTTTATTTTTGAACGTCAGTTCACATTTGTAGGTGGATCATCATTGTTAGAGCTAAAATTAGCATGTTTAACCACATGGCTGCTGCGGGGATTTTTGCCCTGTGCTGGAAAATGACTGATGCCATATATTCATGACGAGCTCAGCTCGTCATCAGCACACGACACCCGTGGGTGATGACGAGCTGAGCTCGTCATCAGCAGCGAAAGGGTTAAAGTGATTTTCATGCTTACAGGGGCCCTAAACACAAGATTTATGCAAGGGTTAAAAGTGCATGAAAATAGCCAATTTACTCACTCTGAGTTCTCAAAAAGGGTTTCTTCACCCCGAAAAAGTTAATTAAATACCATTTGGAGGCATTTAATGTTCAAGCCAAAACTGCTGATTTTCGACAAAAGAGATAACACCCCCCCATTACGTCATGCTTCAGAAATGTGGAAAATGGTCCGTTTTCAAATGTTTTATTTTTGAACGTCAGTTCACATTTGTAGGTGGATCATCAGTGTTAGAGCTAAACTTAGCATGTTTAAAGTGATTTTCATGCTTCCAGGGGCTCGGGAAGTGAATTAAATACTATTTGGAGGCATTTAATGTTCAAACAAAAACAGCTGATTTTTGACAAAAGAGATAACACCCCCCCCATTACGTCATGCTTCAGAAATGTGGAAAATGGTCCGTTTTCAAATGTTTTATTTTTGAACGTCAGTTCACATTTGTAGGTGGATCATCAGTGTTAGAGCTAAAATTAGCATGTTTAAAGTGATTTTCATGCTGCCAGGGGCTCGGAAAGTGAATTAAATACTATTTGGAGGCATTTAATGTTCAAGCAAAAACAGCTGATTTTTGACAAAAGAGATAACACCCCCCCATTACTTCATGTTTCTGAAATGTGGAAAATGGTCCATTTTCAAATGTTTTATTTTTGAACGTCAGTTCACATTTGTAGGTGGATCATCAGTGTTAGAGCTAAAATTAGCATGTTTAAAGTGATTTTCATGATTTCAGGGGCCCTAAACACAAGATTTATGGAATGGTTAAAAGTGCATGAAAATGGCCAATTTACTCACTCTGAGTTCTCAAAAAAGGTTTCTTCATCCCGGGAAGTTAATTAAATACCATTTGGAGGCATTTAATGTTCGAGCAAAAACGGCTGATTTTCGACAAAAGAGATAACACCCCCCCATTACGTCATGCTTCAGAAATGTGGAAAATGGTCCGTTTTCAGATGTTTTATTTTTGAACGTCAGTTCACATTTGTAGGTGGATCATTAGTGTTAGAGCTAAAATTTGCATGTTTAAAGTGATTTTCATGCTTCCAGGGGCCCTAAACACAAGATTTATTGAATGGTTAAAAGTGCATGAAAATGGCCAATTTACTCACTCTGAGTTATCAAAAAGGTTTCTTCATCCCGGGAAGTTAATTAAATACCATTTGGAGGCATTTAATGTTCGAGCTAAAACGGATGATTTTCGACAAAAGAGATAACACCCCCCCATTACGTCATGCTTCAGAAATGTGGAAAATGGTCCGTTTTCAAATGTTTTATTTTTGAACGTCAGTTCACATTTGTAGGTGAATCATCAGTGTTAGAGCTAAAATTAGCATGTTTAAAGTGATTTTCATGCTTCCAGGGGCCCTAAACACAAGATTTATGGAATGGTTAAAAGTGCATGAAAATGGCCAATTTACTCACTCTGAGTTCTCAAAAAGGGTTTCTTCACCCCGGGAAGTTAATTAAATACAATTTGGAGGCATTTAATGTTCGAGCAAAAACGGCTGATTTTCGACAAAAGAGATAACACCCCCCCATTACGTCATGCTTCAGAAATGTGGAAAATGGTCCGTTTTCAAATGTTTTATTTTTGAACGTCAGTTTACGTTTGTAGCTGGATCATCAGTGTTAGAGCTAAAATTAGCATGTTTAAAGTGATTTTCATGCTTCCAGGGGCTCGGGAAGTTAATTAAATACCATTTGGAGGCATTTAATGTTCGAGCAAAAACGGCTGATTTTCGACAAAAGAGATAACACCCCCCCATTACGTCATGCTTCAGAAATGTGGAAAATGGTCCGTTTTCAAATGTTTAATTTTTGAACGTCAGTTCACATTTGTAGGTGGATCATCAGTGTTAGAGCTAAAATTAGCATGTTTAAAGTGATTGTCATGCTTTCAGGGGCCCTAAACACAAGATTTATGGAATGGTTAAAAGTGCATGAAAATGGCCAATTTACTCACTCTGAGTTCTCAAAAAAGGTTTCTTCATCCCGGGAAGTTAATTAAATACCATTTGGAGGCATTTAATGTTCGAGCTAAAACGGATGATTTTCGACAAAAGAGTTAACACCCCCCCATTACGTCATGCTTCAGAAATGTTTAAAATGGTCCGTTTTCAAATGTTTTATTTTTGAACGTCAGTTCACATTTGTAGGTGGATCATCAGTGTTAGAGCTAAAATTAGCATGTTTAACCACATGGCTGCTGCGGGGATTTTTGCCCTGTGCTGGAAAATGACTGATGCCATATATTCATGACGAGCTCAGCTCGTCATCAGCACACGACACCCGTGGGTGATGACGAGCTGAGCTCGTCATCAGCAGCGAAAGGGTTAAAGTGATTTTCATGCTTACAGGGGCCCTAAACACAAGATTTATGCAAGGGTTAAAAGTGCATGAAAATGGCCAATTTACTCACTCTGAGTTCTCAAAAAGGGTTTCTTCACCCCGGAAAGTTAATTAAATACCATTTGGAGGCATTTAATGTTCGAGCCAAAACGGCTGATTTTCGACAAAAGAGATAACACCCCCCCATTACGTCATGCTTCAGAAATGTGGAAAATGGTCCGTTTTCAAATGTTTTATTTTTGAACGTCAGTTCACATTTGTAGGTGGATCATCAGTGTTAGAGCTAAACTTAGCATGTTTAAAGTGATTTTCATGCTTCCAGGGGCTCGGGAAGTGAATTAAATACTATTTGGAGGCATTTAATGTTCAAACAAAAACAGCTGATTTTTGACAAAAGAGATAACCCCCCCCCCCATTACGTCATGCTTCAGAAATGTGGAAAATGGTCCGTTTTCAAATGTTTTATTTTTGAACGTCAGTTCACATTTGTAGGTGGATCATCAGTGTTAGAGCTAAAATTAGCATGTTTAAAGTGATTTTCATGCTGCCAGGGGCTCGGAAAGTGAATTAAATACTATTTGGAGGCATTTAATGTTCAAGCAAAAACAGCTGATTTTTGACAAAAGAGATAACACCCCCCCCATTACTTCATGTTTCTGAAATGTGGAAAATGGTCCATTTTCAAATGTTTTATTTTTGAACGTCAGTTCACATTTGTAGGTGGATCATCAGTGTTAGAGCTAAAATTAGCATGTTTAAAGTGATTTTCATGCTTCCAGGGGCCCTAAACACAAGATTTATGGAATGGTTAAAAGTGCATGACAATGGCCAATTTACTCACTCTGAGTTCTCAAAAAGGGTTTCTTTACCCCGGGAAGTTAATTAAATACCATTTGGAGGCATTTAATGTTCGAGCCAAAATGGCTGATTTTCGACAAAAGAGATAACACCCCCACATTACGTCATGCTTCAGAAATGTGGAAAATGGTCCGTTTTCAAATGTTTTATTTTTGAACGTCAGTTCACATTTGTAGGTGGATCATCAGTGTTAGAGCTAAAATTAGCATGTTTAAAGTGATTGTCATGCTGCCAGGGGCTCGGAAAGTGAATTAAATACTATCTGGAGGCATTTAATGTTCAAGCAAAAACAGCTGATTTTTGACAAAAGAGATAACACCCCCCCATTACTTCATGTTTCTGAAATGTGGAAAATGGTCCATTTTCAAATGTTTTATTTTTGAACGTCAGTTCACATTTGTAGGTGGATCATCAGTGTTAGAGCTAAAATTAGCATGTTTAAAGTGATTGTCATGCTTTCAGGGGCCCTAAACACAAGATTTATGGAATGGTTAAAAGTGCATGAAAATGGCCAATTTACTCACTCTGAGTTCTCAAAAAAGGTTTCTTCATCCCGGGAAGTTAATTAAATACCATTTGGAGGCATTTAATGTTCGAGCTAAAACGGATGATTTTCGACAAAAGAGTTAACACCCCCCCATTACGTCATGCTTCAGAAATGTTTAAAATGGTCCGTTTTCAAATGTTTTATTTTTGAACGTCAGTTCACATTTGTAGGTGGATCATCAGTGTTAGAGCTAAAATTAGCATGTTTAACCACATGGCTGCTGCGGGGATTTTTGCCCTGTGCTGGAAAATGACTGATGCCATATATTCATGACGAGCTCAGCTCGTCATCAGCACACGACACCCGTGGGTGATGACGAGCTGAGCTTGTCATCAGCAGCGAAAGGGTTAAAGTGATTTTCATGCTTACAGGGGCCCTAAACACAAGATTTATGCAAGGGTTAAAAGTGCATGAAAATGGCCAATTTACTCACTCTGAGTTCTCAAAAAGGGTTTCTTCACCCCGGAAAGTTAATTAAATACCATTTGGAGGCATTTAATGTTCGAGCCAAAACGGCTGATTTTCGACAAAAGAGATAACACCCCCCCATTACGTCATGCTTCAGAAATGTGGAAAATGGTCCGTTTTCAAATGTTTTATTTTTGAACGTCAGTTCACATTTGTAGGTGGATCATCAGTGTTAGAGCTAAACTTAGCATGTTTAAAGTGATTTTCATGCTTCCAGGGGCTCGGGAAGTGAATTAAATACTATTTGGAGGCATTTAATGTTCAAACAAAAACAGCTGATTTTTGACAAAAGAGATAACACCCCCCCCATTACGTCATGCTTCAGAAATGTGGAAAATGGTCCGTTTTCAAATGTTTTATTTTTGAACGTCAGTTCACATTTGTAGGTGGATCATCAGTGTTAGAGCTAAAATTAGCATGTTTAAAGTGATTTTCATGCTTCCAGGGGCCCTAAACACAAGATTTATGGAATGGTTAAAAGTGCATGAAAATGGCCAATTTACTCACTCTGAGTTCTCAAAAAGGGTTTCTTCACCCCGGGAAGTTAATTAAATACAATTTGGAGGCATTTAATGTTCGAGCAAAAACGGCTGTTTTTCGACAAAAGAGATAACACCCCCCCATTACGTCATGCTTCAGAAATGTGGAAAATGGTCCGTTTTCAAATGTTTTATTTTTGAACGTCAGTTTACGTTTGTAGGTGGATCATCAGTGTTAGAGCTAAAATTAGCATGTTTAAAGTGATTTTCATGCTTCCAGGGGCTCGGGAAGTTAATTAAATACCATTTGGAGGCATTTAATGTTCGAGCAAAAACGGCTGATTTTCGACAAAAGAGATAACACCCCCCTATCACGTCATGCTTCAGAAATGTGGAAAATGGTCCGTTTTCAAATGTTTTATTTTTGAACGTCAGTTCACATTTGTAGGTGGATCATCAGTGTTAGAGCTAAAATTAGCATGTTTAAAGTTATTTTCATGCTTCCAGGGGCCCTAAACACAAGATTTATGGAATGGTTAAAAGTGCATGAAAATGGCCAATTTACTCACTCTGAGTTCTCAAAAAGGGTTTCATCACCACGGGAACTTAATTAAATACCATTTGGAGGCATTTAATGTTCGAGCCAAAACGGCTGATTTTCGACAAAAGAGATAACACCCCCCCATTAGGTCATGCTTCAGAAATGTGGAAAATGGTCCATTTTCAAATGTTTTATTTTTGAACTTCAGTTCACATTTGTAGGTGGATCATCAGTGTTAGAGCTAAAATTAGCATGTTTAAAGTGATTTTCATGCTTCCAGGGGCTCGGGAAGTGAATTAAATACTATTTGGAGGCATTTAATGTTCAAGCAAAAAAAGCTGATTTTTGACAAAAGAGATAACACCCCCCCATTACGTCATGCTTCAGAAATGTGGAAAATGGTCCGTTTTCAAATGTTTTATTTTTGAACGTCAGTTCACATTTGTAGGTGGATCATCAGTGTTAGAGCTAAAATTAGCATGTTTAAAGTGATTTTCATGCTTCCAGGGGCCCTAAACACAAGATTTATGGAATGGTTAAAAGTGCATGACAATGGCCAATTTACTCACTCTGAGTTCTCAAAAAGGGTTTCTTTACCCCGGGAAGTTAATTAAATACCATTTGGAGGCATTTAATGTTTGAGCCAAAACGGCTGATTTTCGACAAAAGAGATAACACCCCCACATTACGTCATGCTTCAGAAATGTGGAAAATGGTCCGTTTTCAAATGTTTTATTTTTGAATGTCAGTTCACGTTTGTAGGTGGATCATCAGTGTTAGAGCTAAAATTAGCATGTTTAAAGTGATTTTCATGCTTTCAGGGGCCCTAAACACAAGATTTATGGAATGGTTAAAAGTGCATGAAAATGGCCAATTTACTCACTCTGAGTTCTCAAAAAAGGTTTCTTCATCCCGGGAAGTTAATTAAATACCATTTGGAGGCATTTAATGTTCGAGCTAAAACGGATGAGTTTCAAAAAAAGAGATAACACCCCCCATTACGTCATGCTTCAGAAATGTGGAAAATGGTCTGTTTTCAAATGTTTTATTTTTGAACGTCAGTTCACATTTGTAGGTGAATCATCAGTGTTAGAGCTAAAATTAGCATGTTTAAAGTGATTTTCATGCTTCCAGGGGCCCTAAACACAAGATTTATGGAATGGTTAAAAGTGCATGAAAATGGCCAATTTACTCACTCTGAGTTCTCAAAAAGGGTTTCTTCACCCCGGGAAGTTAATTAAATACAATTTGGAGGCATTTAATGTTCGAGCAAAAACGGCTGATTTTCGACAAAAGAGATAACACCCCCCCATTACGTCATGCTTCAGAAATGTGGAAAATGGTCCGTTTTCAAATGTTTTATTTTTGAACGTCAGTTCACATTTGTAGGTGAATCATCAGTGTTAGAGCTAAAATTAGCATGTTTAAAGTGATTTTCATGCTTCCAGGGGCCCTAAACACAAGATTTATGGAATGGTTAAAAGTGCATGAAAATGGCCAATTTACTCACTCTGAGTTCTCAAAAAGGGTTTCTTCACCCCGGGAAGTTAATTAAATACAATTTGGAGGCATTTAATGTTCGAGCAAAAACGGCTGATTTTCGACAAAAGAGATAACACCCCCCCATTACGTCATGCTTCAGAAATGTGGAAAAAGGTCCGTTTTCAAATGTTTTATTTTTGAACGTCAGTTTACGTTTGTAGGTGGATCATCAGTGTTAGAGCTAAAATTAGCATGTTTAAAGTGATTTTCATGCTTCCAGGGGCTCGGGAAGTTAATTAAATACCATTTGGAGGCATTTAATGTTCGAGCAAAAACGGCTGATTTTCGACAAAAGAGATAACACCCCCCCATTACGTCATGCTTCAGAAATGTGGAAAATGGTCCGTTTTCAAATGTTTAATTTTTGAACGTCAGTTCACATTTGTAGGTGGATCATCAGTGTTAGAGCTAAAATTAGCATGTTTAAAGTGATTGTCATGCTTTCAGGGGCCCTAAACACAAGATTTATGGAATGGTTAAAAGTGCATGAAAATGGCCAATTTACTCACTCTGAGTTCTCAAAAAAGGTTTCTTCATCCCGGGAAGTTAATTAAATACCATTTGGAGGCATTTAATGTTCGAGCTAAAACGGATGATTTTCGACAAAAGAGTTAACACCCCCCCATTACGTCATGCTTCAGAAATGTTTAAAATGGTCCGTTTTCAAATGTTTTATTTTTGAACGTCAGTTCACATTTGTAGGTGGATCATCAGTGTTAGAGCTAAAATTAGCATGTTTAACCACATGGCTGCTGCGGGGATTTTTGCCCTGTGCTGGAAAATGACTGATGCCATATATTCATGACGAGCTCAGCTCGTCATCAGCACACGACACCCGTGGGTGATGACGAGCTGAGCTCGTCATCAGCAGCGAAAGGGTTAAAGTGATTTTCATGCTTACAGGGGCCCTAAACACAAGATTTATGCAAGGGTTAAAAGTGCATGAAAATGGCCAATTTACTCACTCTGAGTTCTCAAAAAGGGTTTCTTCACCCCGGAAAGTTAATTAAATACCATTTGGAGGCATTTAATGTTCAAGCCAAAACGGCTGATTTTCGACAAAAGAGATAACACCCCCCCATTACGTCATGCTTCAGAAATGTGGAAAATGGTCCGTTTTCAAATGTTTTATTTTTGAACGTCAGTTCACATTTGTAGGTGGATCATCAGTGTTAGAGCTAAACTTAGCATGTTTAAAGTGATTTTCATGCTTCCAGGGGCTCGGGAAGTGAATTAAATACTATTTGGAGGCATTTAATGTTCAAACAAAAACAGCTGATTTTTGACAAAAGAGATAACACCCCCCCCATTACGTCATGCTTCAGAAATGTGGAAAATGGTCCGTTTTCAAATGTTTTATTTTTGAACGTCAGTTCACATTTGTAGGTGGATCATCAGTGTTAGAGCTAAAATTAGCATGTTTAAAGTGATTTTCATGCTGCCAGGGGCTCGGAAAGTGAATTAAATACTATTTGGAGGCATTTAATGTTCAAGCAAAAACAGCTGATTTTTGACAAAAGAGATAACACACCCCCATTACTTCATGTTTCTGAAATGTGGAAAATGGTCCATTTTCAAATGTTTTATTTTTGAACGTCAGTTCACATTTGTAGGTGGATCATCAGTGTTAGAGCTAAAATTAGCATGTTTAAAGTGATTTTCATGCTTCCAGGGGCCCTAAACACAAGATTTATGGAATGGTTAAAAGTGCATGACAATGGCCAATTTACTCACTCTGAGTTCTCAAAAAGGGTTTCTTTACCCCGGGAAGTTAATTAAATACCATTTGGAGGCATTTAATGTTCGAGCCAAAATGGCTGATTTTCGACAAAAGAGATAACACCCCCACATTACGTCATGCTTCAGAAATGTGGAAAATGGTCCGTTTTCAAATGTTTTATTTTTGAACGTCAGTTCACATTTGTAGGTGGATCATCAGTGTTAGAGCTAAAATTAGCATGTTTAAAGTGATTTTCATGCTGCCAGGGGCTCGGAAAGTGAATTAAATACTATTTGGAGGCATTTAATGTTCAAGCAAAAACAGCTGATTTTTGACAAAAGAGATAACACCCCCCCATTACTTCATGTTTCTGAAATGTGGAAAATGGTCCATTTTCAAATGTTTTATTTTTGAACGTCAGTTCACATTTGTAGGTGGATCATCAGTGTTAGAGCTAAAATTAGCATGTTTAAAGTGATTTTCATGATTTCAGGGGCCCTAAACACAAGATTTATGGAATGGTTAAAAGTGCATGAAAATGGCCAATTTACTCACTCTGAGTTCTCAAAAAAGGTTTCTTCATCCCGGGAAGTTAATTAAATACCATTTGGAGGCATTTAATGTTCGAGCAAAAACGGCTGATTTTCGACAAAAGAGATAACACCCCCCCATTACGTCATGCTTCAGAAATGTGGAAAATGGTCCGTTTTCAGATGTTTTATTTTTGAACGTCAGTTCACATTTGTAGGTGGATCATTAGTGTTAGAGCTAAAATTTGCATGTTTAAAGTGATTTTCATGCTTCCAGGGGCCCTAAACACAAGATTTATTGAATGGTTAAAAGTGCATGAAAATGGCCAATTTACTCACTCTGAGTTATCAAAAAGGTTTCTTCATCCCGGGAAGTTAATTAAATACCATTTGGAGGCATTTAATGTTCGAGCTAAAACGGATGATTTTCGACAAAAGAGATAACACCCCCCCATTACGTCATGCTTCAGAAATGTGGAAAATGGTCCGTTTTCAAATGTTTTATTTTTGAACGTCAGTTCACATTTGTAGGTGAATCATCAGTGTTAGAGCTAAAATTAGCATGTTTAAAGTGATTTTCATGCTTCCAGGGGCCCTAAACACAAGATTTATGGAATGGTTAAAAGTGCATGAAAATGGCCAATTTACTCACTCTGAGTTCTCAAAAAGGGTTTCTTCACCCCGGGAAGTTAATTAAATACAATTTGGAGGCATTTAATGTTCGAGCAAAAACGGCTGATTTTCGACAAAAGAGATAACACCCCCCCATTACGTCATGCTTCAGAAATGTGGAAAATGGTCCGTTTTCAAATGTTTTATTTTTGAACGTCAGTTTACGTTTGTAGCTGGATCATCAGTGTTAGAGCTAAAATTAGCATGTTTAAAGTGATTTTCATGCTTCCAGGGGCTCGGGAAGTTAATTAAATACCATTTGGAGGCATTTAATGTTCGAGCAAAAACGGCTGATTTTCGACAAAAGAGATAACACCCCCCCATTACGTCATGCTTCAGAAATGTGGAAAATGGTCCGTTTTCAAATGTTTAATTTTTGAACGTCAGTTCACATTTGTAGGTGGATCATCAGTGTTAGAGCTAAAATTAGCATGTTTAAAGTGATTGTCATGCTTTCAGGGGCCCTAAACACAAGATTTATGGAATGGTTAAAAGTGCATGAAAATGGCCAATTTACTCACTCTGAGTTCTCAAAAAAGGTTTCTTCATCCCGGGAAGTTAATTAAATACCATTTGGAGGCATTTAATGTTCGAGCTAAAACGGATGATTTTCGACAAAAGAGTTAACACCCCCCCATTACGTCATGCTTCAGAAATGTTTAAAATGGTCCGTTTTCAAATGTTTTATTTTTGAACGTCAGTTCACATTTGTAGGTGGATCATCAGTGTTAGAGCTAAAATTAGCATGTTTAACCACATGGCTGCTGCGGGGATTTTTGCCCTGTGCTGGAAAATGACTGATGCCATATATTCATGACGAGCTCAGCTCGTCATCAGCACACGACACCCGTGGGTGATGACGAGCTGAGCTCGTCATCAGCAGCGAAAGGGTTAAAGTGATTTTCATGCTTACAGGGGCCCTAAACACAAGATTTATGCAAGGGTTAAAAGTGCATGAAAATGGCCAATTTACTCACTCTGAGTTCTCAAAAAGGGTTTCTTCACCCCGGAAAGTTAATTAAATACCATTTGGAGGCATTTAATGTTCGAGCCAAAACGGCTGATTTTCGACAAAAGAGATAACACCCCCCCATTACGTCATGCTTCAGAAATGTGGAAAATGGTCCGTTTTCAAATGTTTTATTTTTGAACGTCAGTTCACATTTGTAGGTGGATCATCAGTGTTAGAGCTAAACTTAGCATGTTTAAAGTGATTTTCATGCTTCCAGGGGCTCGGGAAGTGAATTAAATACTATTTGGAGGCATTTAATGTTTAAACAAAAACAGCTGATTTTTGACAAAAGAGATAACACCCCCCCCCATTACGTCATGCTTCAGAAATGTGGAAAATGGTCCGTTTTCAAATGTTTTATTTTTGAACGTCAGTTCACATTTGTAGGTGGATCATCAGTGTTAGAGCTAAAATTAGCATGTTTAAAGTGATTTTCATGCTGCCAGGGGCTCTGAAAGTGAATTAAATACTATTTGGAGGCATTTAATGTTCAAGCAAAAACAGCTGATTTTTGACAAAAGAGATAACACCCCCCCATTACTTCATGTTTCTGAAATGTGGAAAATGGTCCATTTTCAAATGTTTTATTTTTGAACGTCAGTTCACATTTGTAGGTGGATCATCAGTGTTAGAGCTAAAATTAGCATGTTTAAAGTGATTTTCATGCTTCCATGGGCCCTAAACACAAGATTTATGGAATGGTTAAAAGTGCATGACAATGGCCAATTTACTCACTCTGAGTTCTCAAAAAGGGTTTCTTTACCCCGGGAAGTTAATTAAATACCATTTGGAGGCATTTAATGTTCGAGCCAAAATGGCTGATTTTCGACAAAAGAGATAACACCCCCACATTACGTCATGCTTCAGAAATGTGGAAAATGGTCCGTTTTCAAATGTTTTATTTTTGAACGTCAGTTCACATTTGTAGGTGGATCATCAGTGTTAGAGCTAAAATTAGCATGTTTAAAGTGATTGTCATGCTGCCAGGGGCTCGGAAAGTGAATTAAATACTATCTGGAGGCATTTAATGTTCAAGCAAAAACAGCTGATTTTTGACAAAAGAGATAACACCCCCCCATTACTTCATGTTTCTGAAATGTGGAAAATGGTCCATTTTCAAATGTTTTATTTTTGAACGTCAGTTCACATTTGTAGGTGGATCATCAGTGTTAGAGCTAAAATTAGCATGTTTAAAGTGATTGTCATGCTTTCAGGGGCCCTAAACACAAGATTTATGGAATGGTTAAAAGTGCATGAAAATGGCCAATTTACTCACTCTGAGTTCTCAAAAAAGGTTTCTTCATCCCGGGAAGTTAATTAAATACCATTTGGAGGCATTTAATGTTCGAGCTAAAACGGATGATTTTCGACAAAAGAGTTAACACCCCCCCATTACGTCATGCTTCAGAAATGTTTAAAATGGTCCGTTTTCAAATGTTTTATTTTTGAACGTCAGTTCACATTTGTAGGTGGATCATCAGTGTTAGAGCTAAAATTAGCATGTTTAACCACATGGCTGCTGCGGGGATTTTTGCCCTGTGCTGGAAAATGACTGATGCCATATATTCATGACGAGCTCAGCTCGTCATCAGCACACGACACCCGTGGGTGATGACGAGCTGAGCTTGTCATCAGCAGCGAAAGGGTTAAAGTGATTTTCATGCTTACAGGGGCCCTAAACACAAGATTTATGCAAGGGTTAAAAGTGCATGAAAATGGCCAATTTACTCACTCTGAGTTCTCAAAAAGGGTTTCTTCACCCCGGAAAGTTAATTAAATACCATTTGGAGCCATTTAATGTTCGAGCCAAAACGGCTGATTTTCGACAAAAGAGATAACACCCCCCCATTACGTCATGCTTCAGAAATGTGGAAAATGGTCCGTTTTCAAATGTTTTATTTTTGAACGTCAGTTCACATTTGTAGGTGGATCATCAGTGTTAGAGCTAAACTTAGCATGTTTAAAGTGATTTTCATGCTTCCAGGGGCTCGGGAAGTGAATTAAATACTATTTGGAGGCATTTAATGTTCAAACAAAAACAGCTGATTTTTGACAAAAGAGATAACACCCCCCCCATTACGTCATGCTTCAGAAATGTGGAAAATGGTCCGTTTTCAAATGTTTTATTTTTGAACGTCAGTTCACATTTGTAGGTGGATCATCAGTGTTAGAGCTAAAATTAGCATGTTTAAAGTGATTTTCATGCTGCCAGGGGCTCGGAAAGTGAATTAAATACTATTTGGAGGCATTTAATGTTCAAGCAAAAACAGCTGATTTTTGACAAAAGAGATAACACCCCCCCATTACTTCATGTTTCTGAAATGTGGAAAATGGTCCATTTTCAAATGTTTTATTTTTGAACGTCAGTTCACATTTGTAGGTGGATCATCAGTGTTAAAGCTAAAATTAGCATGTTTAAAGTGATTTTCATGCTTCCAGGGGCCCTAAACACAAGATTTATGGAATGGTTAAAAGTGCATGACAATGGCCAATTTACTCACTCTGAGTTCTCAAAAAGGGTTTCTTTACCCCGGGAAGTTAATTAAATACCATTTGGAGGCATTTAATGTTCGAGCCAAAATGGCTGATTTTCGACAAAAGAGATAACACCCCCACATTACGTCATGCTTCAGAAATGTGGAAAATGGTCCGTTTTCAAATGTTTTATTTTTGAACGTCAGTTCACATTTGTAGGTGGATCATCAGTGTTAGAGCTAAAATTAGCATGTTTAAAGTGATTTTCATGCTGCCAGGGGCTCGGAAAGTGAATTAAATACTATTTGGAGGCATTTAATGTTCAAGCAAAAACAGCTGATTTTTGACAAAAGAGATAACACCCCCCCATTACTTCATGTTTCTGAAATGTGGAAAATGGTCCATTTTCAAATGTTTTATTTTTGAACGTCAGTTCACATTTGTAGGTGGATCATCAGTGTTAGAGCTAAAATTAGCATGTTTAAAGTGATTTTCATGATTTCAGGGGCCCTAAACACAAGATTTATGGAATAGTTAAAAGTGCATGAAAATGGCCAATTTACTCACTCTGAGTTCTCAAAAAAGGTTTCTTCATCCCGGGAAGTTAATTAAATACCATTTGGAGGCATTTAATGTTCGAGCAAAAACGGCTGATTTTCGACAAAAGAGATAACACCCCCCCATTACGTCATGCTTCAGAAATGTGGAAAATGGTCCGTTTTCAGATGTTTTATTTTTGAACGTCAGTTCACATTTGTAGGTGGATCATTAGTGTTAGAGCTAAAATTTGCATGTTTAAAGTGATTTTCATGCTTCCAGGGGCCCTAAACACAAGATTTATTGAATGGTTAAAAGTGCATGAAAATGGCCAATTTACTCACTCTGAGTTATCAAAAAGGTTTCTTCATCCCGGGAAGTTAATTAAATACCATTTGGAGGCATTTAATGTTCGAGCTAAAACGGATGATTTTCGACAAAAGAGATAACACCCCCCTATCACGTCATGCTTCAGAAATGTGGAAAATGGTCCGTTTTCAAATGTTTTATTTTTGAACGTCAGTTCACATTTGTAGGTGGATCATCAGTGTTAGAGCTAAAATTAGCATGTTTAAAGTTATTTTCATGCTTCCAGGGGCGCTAAACACAAGATTTATGGAATGGTTAAAAGTGCATGAAAATGGCCAATTTACTCACTCTGAGTTCTCAAAAAGGGTTTCATCACCGCGGGAAGTTAATTAAATACCATTTGGAGGCATTTAATGTTCGAGCCAAAACGGCTGATTTTCGACAAAAGAGATAACACCCCCCCATTACGTCATGCTTCAGAAATGTGGAAAATGGTCCATTTTCAAATGTTTTATTTTTGAACTTCAGTTCACATTTGTAGGTGGATCATCAGTGTTAGAGCTAAAATTAGCATGTTTAAAGTGATTTTCATGCTTCCAGGGGCTCGGGAAGTGAATTAAATACTATTTGGAGGCATTTAATGTTCAAGCAAAAAAAGCTGATTTTTGACAAAAGAGATAACACCCCCCCATTACGTCATGCTTCAGAAATGTGGAAAATGGTCCGTTTTCAAATGTTTTATTTTTGAACGTCAGTTCACATTTGTAGGTGGATCATCAGTGTTAGAGCTAAAATTAGCATGTTTAAAGTGATTTTCATGCTGCCAGGGGCTCGGAAAGTGAATTAAATACTATTTGGAGGCATTTAATGTTCAAGCAAAAACAGCTGATTTTTGACAAAAGAGATAACACCCCCCCATTACTTCATGTTTCTGAAATGTGGAAAATGGTCCATTTTCAAATGTTTTATTTTTGAACGTCAGTTCACATTTGTAGGTGGATCATCAGTGTTAGAGCTAAAATTAGCATGTTTAAAGTGATTTTCATGATTTCAGGGGCCCTAAACACAAGATTTATGGAATGGTTAAAAGTGCATGAAAATGGCCAATTTACTCACTCTGAGTTCTCAAAAAAGGTTTCTTCATCCCGGGAAGTTAATTAAATACCATTTGGAGGCATTTAATGTTCGAGCAAAACCGGCTGATTTTCGACAAAAGAGATAACACCCCCCCATTACGTCATGCTTCAGAAATGTGGAAAAAGGTCCGTTTTCAGATGTTTTATTTTTGAACGTCAGTTCACATTTGTAGGTGGATCATTAGTGTTAGAGCTAAAATTTGCATGTTTAAAGTGATTTTCATGCTTCCAGGGGCCCTAAACACAAGATTTATTGAATGGTTAAAAGTGCATGAAAATGGCCAATTTACTCACTCTGAGTTATCAAAAAGGTTTCTTCATCCCGGGAAGTTAATTAAATACCATTTGGAGGCATTTAATGTTCGAGCTAAAACGGATGATTTTCGACAAAAGAGATAACACCCCCCTATCACGTCATGCTTCAGAAATGTGGAAAATGGTCCGTTTTCAAATGTTTTATTTTTGAACGTCAGTTCACATTTGTAGGTGGATCATCAGTGTTAGAGCTAAAATTAGCATGTTTAAAGTTATTTTCATGCTTCCAGGGGCCCTAAACACAAGATTTATGGAATGGTTAAAAGTGCATGAAAATGGCCAATTTACTCACTCTGAGTTCTCAAAAAGGGTTTCATCACCGCGGGAAGTTAATTAAATACCATTTGGAGGCATTTAATGTTCGAGCCAAAACGGCTGATTTTCGACAAAAGAGATAACACCCCCCCATTACGTCATGCTTCAGAAATGTGGAAAATGGTCCATTTTCAAATGTTTTATTTTTGAACTTCAGTTCACATTTGTAGGTGGATCATCAGTGTTAGAGCTAAAATTAGCATGTTTAAAGTGATTTTCATGCTTCCAGGGGCTCGGGAAGTGAATTAAATACTATTTGGAGGCATTTAATGTTCAAGCAAAAAAAGCTGATTTTTGACAAAAGAGATAACACCCCCCCATTACGTCATGCTTCAGAAATGTGGAAAATGGTCCGTTTTCAAATGTTTTATTTTTGAACGTCAGTTCACATTTGTAGGTGGATCATCAGTGTTAGAGCTAAAATTAGCATGTTTAAAGTGATTTTCATGCTTCCAGGGGCCCTAAACACAAGATTTATGGAATGGTTAAAAGTGCATGACAATGGCCAATTTACTCACTCTGAGTTCTCAAAAAGGGTTTCTTTACCCCGGGAAGTTAATTAAATACCATTTGGAGGCATTTAATGTTCGAGCCAAAATGGCTGATTTTCGACAAAAGAGATAACACCCCCACATTACGTCATGCTTCAGAAATGTGGAAAATGGTCCGTTTTCAAATGTTTTATTTTTGAATGTCAGTTCACGTTTGTAGGTGGATCATCAGTGTTAGAGCTAAAATTAGCAATTTTAAAGTGATTTTCATGCTTTCAGGGGCCCTAAACACAAGATTTATGGAATGGTTAAAAGTGCATGAAAATGGCCAATTTACTCACTCTGAGTTCTCAAAAAAGGTTTCTTCATCCCGGGAAGTTAATTAAATACCATTTGGAGGCATTTAATGTTCGAGCTAAAACGGATGAGTTTCAAAAAAAGAGATAACACCCCCCATTACCTCATGCTTCAGAAATGTGGAAAATGGTCCGTTTTCAAATGTTTTATTTTTGAACGTCAGTTCACATTTGTAGGTGAATCATCAGTGTTAGAGCTAAAATTAGCATGTTTAAAGTGATTTTCATGCTTCCAGGGGCCCTAAACACAAGATTTATGGAATGGTTAAAAGTGCATGAAAATGGCCAATTTACTCACTCTGAGTTCTCAAAAAGGGTTTCTTCACCCCGGGAAGTTAATTAAATACAATTTGGAGGCATTTAATGTTCGAGCAAAAACGGCTGATTTTCGACAAAAGAGATAACACCCCCCCATTACGTCATGCTTCAGAAATGTGGAAAATGGTCCGTTTTCAAATGTTTTATTTTTGAACGTCAGTTCACATTTGTAGGTGAATCATCAGTGTTAGAGCTAAAATTAGCATGTTTAAAGTGATTTTCATGCTTCCAGGGGCCCTAAACACAAGATTTATGGAATGGTTAAAAGTGCATGAAAATGGCCAATTTACTCACTCTGAGTTCTCAAAAAGGGTTTCTTCACCCCGGGAAGTTAATTAAATACAATTTGGAGGCATTTAATGTTCGAGCAAAAACGGCTGATTTTCGACAAAAGAGATAACACCCCCCCATTACGTCATGCTTCAGAAATGTGGAAAATGGTCCGTTTTCAAATGTTTTATTTTTGAACGTCAGTTTACGTTTGTAGGTGGATCATCAGTGTTAGAGCTAAAATTAGCATGTTTAAAGTGATTTTCATGCTTCCAGGGGCTCGGGAAGTTAATTAAATACCATTTGGAGGCATTTAATGTTCGAGCAAAAACGGCTGATTTTCGACAAAAGAGATAACACCCCCCTATCACGTCATGCTTCAGAAATGTGGAAAATGGTCCGTTTTCAAATGTTTTATTTTTGAACGTCAGTTCACATTTGTAGGTGGATCATCAGTGTTAGAGCTAAAATTAGCATGTTTAAAGTTATTTTCATGCTTCCAGGGGCCCTAAACACAAGATTTATGGAATGGTTAAAAGTGCATGACAATGGCCAATTTACTCACTCTGAGTTCTCAAAAAGGGTTTCATCACCGCGGGAAGTTAATTAAATACCATTTGGAGGCATTTAATGTTCGAGCCAAAACGGCTGATTTTCGACAAAAGAGATAACACCCCCCCATTACGTCATGCTTCAGAAATGTGGAAAATGGTCCATTTTCAAATGTTTTATTTTTGAACTTCAGTTCACATTTGTAGGTGGATCATCAGTGTTAGAGCTAAAATTAGCATGTTTAAAGTGATTTTCATGCTTCCAGGGGCTCGGGAAGTGAATTAAATACTATTTGGAGGCATTTAATGTTCAAGCAAAAAAAGCTGATTTTTGACAAAAGAGATAACACCCCCCCATTACGTCATGCTTCAGAAATGTGGAAAATGGTCCATTTTCAAATGTTTTATTTTTGAACTTCAGTTCACATTTGTAGGTGGATCATCAGTGTTAGAGCTAAAATTAGCATGTTTAAAGTGATTTTCATGCTTCCAGGGGCCCTAAACACAAGATTTATGGAATGGTTAAAAGTGCATGACAATGGCCAATTTACTCACTCTGAGTTCTCAAAAAGGGTTTCTTTACCCCGGGAAGTTAATTAAATACCATTTGGAGGCATTTAATGTTCGAGCCAAAATGGCTGATTTTCGACAAAAGAGATAACACCCCCACATTACGTCATGCTTCAGAAATGTGGAAAATGGTCCGTTTTCAAATGTTTTATTTTTGAATGTCAGTTCACGTTTGTAGGTGGATCATCAGTGTTAGAGCTAAAATTAGCATGTTTAAAGTGATTTTCATGCTTTCAGGGGCCCTAAACACAAGATTTATGGAATGGTTAAAAGTGCATGAAAATGGCCAATTTACTCACTCTGAGTTCTCAAAAAAGGTTTCTTCATCCCGGGAAGTTAATTAAATACCATTTGGAGGCATTTAATGTTCGAGCTAAAACGGATGAGTTTCAAAAAAAGAGATAACACCCCCCATTACGTCATGCTTCAGAAATGTGGAAAATGGTCCGTTTTCAAATGTTTTATTTTTGAACGTCAGTTCACATTTGTAGGTGAATCATCAGTGTTAGAGCTAAAATTAGCATGTTTAAAGTGATTTTCATGCTTCCAGGGGCCCTAAACACAAGATTTATGGAATGGTTAAAAGTGCATGAAAATGGCCAATTTACTCACTCTGAGTTCTCAAAAAGGGTTTCTTCACCCCAGGAAGTTAATTAAATACAATTTGGAGGCATTTAATGTTCGAGCAAAAACGGCTGATTTTCGACAAAAGAGATAACACCCCCCCATTACGTCATGCTTCAGAAATGTGGAAAATGGTCCGTTTTCAAATGTTTTATTTTTGAACGTCAGTTCACATTTGTAGGTGGATCATCAGTGTTAGAGCTAAACTTAGCATGTTTAAAGTGATTTTCATGCTTCCAGGGGCTCGGGAAGTGAATTAAATACTATTTGGAGGCATTTAATGTTCAAACAAAAACAGCTGATTTTTGACAAAAGAGATAACACCCCCCCCCATTACGTCATGCTTCAGAAATGTGGAAAATGGTCCGTTTTCAAATGTTTTATTTTTGAACGTCAGTTCACATTTGTAGGTGGATCATCAGTGTTAGAGCTAAAATTAGCATGTTTAAAGTGATTTTCATGCTGCCAGGGGCTCGGAAAGTGAATTAAATACTATTTGGAGGCATTTAATGTTCAAGCAAAAACAGCTGATTTTTGACAAAAGAGATAACACCCCCCCATTACTTCATGTTTCTGAAATGTGGAAAATGGTCCATTTTCAAATGTTTTATTTTTGAACGTCAGTTCACATTTGTAGGTGGATCATCAGTGTTAGAGCTAAAATTAGCATGTTTAAAGTGATTTTCATGATTTCAGGGGCCCTAAACACAAGATTTATGGAATAGTTAAAAGTGCATGAAAATGGCCAATTTACTCACTCTGAGTTCTCAAAAAAGGTTTCTTCATCCCGGGAAGTTAATTAAATACCATTTGGAGGCATTTAATGTTCGAGCAAAAACGGCTGATTTTCGACAAAAGAGATAACACCCCCCCATTACGTCATGCTTCAGAAATGTGGAAAATGGTCCGTTTTCAGATGTTTTATTTTTGAACGTCAGTTCACATTTGTAGGTGGATCATTAGTGTTAGAGCTAAAATTTGCATGTTTAAAGTGATTTTCATGCTTCCAGGGGCCCTAAACACAAGATTTATTGAATGGTTAAAAGTGCATGAAAATGGCCAATTTACTCACTCTGAGTTATCAAAAAGGTTTCTTCATCCCGGGAAGTTAATTAAATACCATTTGGAGGCATTTAATGTTCGAGCTAAAACGGATGATTTTCGACAAAAGAGATAACACCCCCCTATCACGTCATGCTTCAGAAATGTGGAAAATGGTCCGTTTTCAAATGTTTTATTTTTGAACGTCAGTTCACATTTGTAGGTGGATCATCAGTGTTAGAGCTAAAATTAGCATGTTTAAAGTTATTTTCATGCTTCCAGGGGCGCTAAACACAAGATTTATGGAATGGTTAAAAGTGCATGAAAATGGCCAATTTACTCACTCTGAGTTCTCAAAAAGGGTTTCATCACCGCGGGAAGTTAATTAAATACCATTTGGAGGCATTTAATGTTCGAGCCAAAACGGCTGATTTTCGACAAAAGAGATAACACCCCCCCATTACGTCATGCTTCAGAAATGTGGAAAATGGTCCATTTTCAAATGTTTTATTTTTGAACTTCAGTTCACATTTGTAGGTGGATCATCAGTGTTAGAGCTAAAATTAGCATGTTTAAAGTGATTTTCATGCTTCCAGGGGCTCGGGAAGTGAATTAAATACTATTTGGAGGCATTTAATGTTCAAGCAAAAAAAGCTGATTTTTGACAAAAGAGATAACACCCCCCCATTACGTCATGCTTCAGAAATGTGGAAAATGGTCCGTTTTCAAATGTTTTATTTTTGAACGTCAGTTCACATTTGTAGGTGGATCATCAGTGTTAGAGCTAAAATTAGCATGTTTAAAGTGATTTTCATGCTGCCAGGGGCTCGGAAAGTGAATTAAATACTATTTGGAGGCATTTAATGTTCAAGCAAAAACAGCTGATTTTTGACAAAAGAGATAACACCCCCCCATTACTTCATGTTTCTGAAATGTGGAAAATGGTCCATTTTCAAATGTTTTATTTTTGAACGTCAGTTCACATTTGTAGGTGGATCATCAGTGTTAGAGCTAAAATTAGCATGTTTAAAGTGATTTTCATGATTTCAGGGGCCCTAAACACAAGATTTATGGAATGGTTAAAAGTGCATGAAAATGGCCAATTTACTCACTCTGAGTTCTCAAAAAAGGTTTCTTCATCCCGGGAAGTTAATTAAATACCATTTGGAGGCATTTAATGTTCGAGCAAAAACGGCTGATTTTCGACAAAAGAGATAACACCCCCCCATTACGTCATGCTTCAGAAATGTGGAAAAAGGTCCGTTTTCAGATGTTTTATTTTTGAACGTCAGTTCACATTTGTAGGTGGATCATTAGTGTTAGAGCTAAAATTTGCATGTTTAAAGTGATTTTCATGCTTCCAGGGGCCCTAAACACAAGATTTATTGAATGGTTAAAAGTGCATGAAAATGGCCAATTTACTCACTCTGAGTTATCAAAAAGGTTTCTTCATCCCGGGAAGTTAATTAAATACCATTTGGAGGCATTTAATGTTCGAGCTAAAACGGATGATTTTCGACAAAAGAGATAACACCCCCCTATCACGTCATGCTTCAGAAATGTGGAAAATGGTCCGTTTTCAAATGTTTTATTTTTGAACGTCAGTTCACATTTGTAGGTGGATCATCAGTGTTAGAGCTAAAATTAGCATGTTTAAAGTTATTTTCATGCTTCCAGGGGCCCTAAACACAAGATTTATGGAATGGTTAAAAGTGCATGAAAATGGCCAATTTACTCACTCTGAGTTCTCAAAAAGGGTTTCATCACCGCGGGAAGTTAATTAAATACCATTTGGAGGCATTTAATGTTCGAGCCAAAACGGCTGATTTTCGACAAAAGAGATAACACCCCCCCATTACGTCATGCTTCAGAAATGTGGAAAATGGTCCATTTTCAAATGTTTTATTTTTGAACTTCAGTTCACATTTGTAGGTGGATCATCAGTGTTAGAGCTAAAATTAGCATGTTTAAAGTGATTTTCATGCTTCCAGGGGCTCGGGAAGTGAATTAAATACTATTTGGAGGCATTTAATGTTCAAGCAAAAAAAGCTGATTTTTGACAAAAGAGATAACACCCCCCCATTACGTCATGCTTCAGAAATGTGGAAAATGGTCCGTTTTCAAATGTTTTATTTTTGAACGTCAGTTCACATTTGTAGGTGGATCATCAGTGTTAGAGCTAAAATTAGCATGTTTAAAGTGATTTTCATGCTTCCAGGGGCCCTAAACACAAGATTTATGGAATGGTTAAAAGTGCATGACAATGGCCAATTTACTCACTCTGAGTTCTCAAAAAGGGTTTCTTTACCCCGGGAAGTTAATTAAATACCATTTGGAGGCATTTAATGTTCGAGCCAAAATGGCTGATTTTCGACAAAAGAGATAACACCCCCACATTACGTCATGCTTCAGAAATGTGGAAAATGGTCCGTTTTCAAATGTTTTATTTTTGAATGTCAGTTCACGTTTGTAGGTGGATCATCAGTGTTAGAGCTAAAATTAGCAATTTTAAAGTGATTTTCATGCTTTCAGGGGCCCTAAACACAAGATTTATGGAATGGTTAAAAGTGCATGAAAATGGCCAATTTACTCACTCTGAGTTCTCAAAAAAGGTTTCTTCATCCCGGGAAGTTAATTAAATACCATTTGGAGGCATTTAATGTTCGAGCTAAAACGGATGAGTTTCAAAAAAAGAGATAACAGCCCCCATTACCTCATGCTTCAGAAATGTGGAAAATGGTCCGTTTTCAAATGTTTTATTTTTGAACGTCAGTTCACATTTGTAGGTGAATCATCAGTGTTAGAGCTAAAATTAGCATGTTTAAAGTGATTTTCATGCTTCCAGGGGCCCTAAACACAAGATTTATGGAATGGTTAAAAGTGCATGAAAATGGCCAATTTACTCACTCTGAGTTCTCAAAAAGGGTTTCTTCACCCCGGGAAGTTAATTAAATACAATTTGGAGGCATTTAATGTTCGAGCAAAAACGGCTGATTTTCGACAAAAGAGATAACACCCCCCCATTACGTCATGCTTCAGAAATGTGGAAAATGGTCCGTTTTCAAATGTTTTATTTTTGAACGTCAGTTCACATTTGTAGGTGAATCATCAGTGTTAGAGCTAAAATTAGCATGTTTAAAGTGATTTTCATGCTTCCAGGGGCCCTAAACACAAGATTTATGGAATGGTTAAAAGTGCATGAAAATGGCCAATTTACTCACTCTGAGTTCTCAAAAAGGGTTTCTTCACCCCGGGAAGTTAATTAAATACAATTTGGAGGCATTTAATGTTCGAGCAAAAACGGCTGATTTTCGACAAAAGAGATAACACCCCCCCATTACGTCATGCTTCAGAAATGTGGAAAATGGTCCGTTTTCAAATGTTTTATTTTTGAACGTCAGTTTACGTTTGTAGGTGGATCATCAGTGTTAGAGCTAAAATTAGCATGTTTAAAGTGATTTTCATGCTTCCAGGGGCTCGGGAAGTTAATTAAATACCATTTGGAGGCATTTAATGTTCGAGCAAAAACGGCTGATTTTCGACAAAAGAGATAACACCCCCCTATCACGTCATGCTTCAGAAATGTGGAAAATGGTCCGTTTTCAAATGTTTTATTTTTGAACGTCAGTTCACATTTGTAGGTGGATCATCAGTGTTAGAGCTAAAATTAGCATGTTTAAAGTTATTTTCATGCTTCCAGGGGCCCTAAACACAAGATTTATGGAATGGTTAAAAGTGCATGACAATGGCCAATTTACTCACTCTGAGTTCTCAAAAAGGGTTTCATCACCGCGGGAAGTTAATTAAATACCATTTGGAGGCATTTAATGTTCGAGCCAAAACGGCTGATTTTCGACAAAAGAGATAACACCCCCCCATTACGTCATGCTTCAGAAATGTGGAAAATGGTCCATTTTCAAATGTTTTATTTTTGAACTTCAGTTCACATTTGTAGGTGGATCATCAGTGTTAGAGCTAAAATTAGCATGTTTAAAGTGATTTTCATGCTTCCAGGGGCTCGGGAAGTGAATTAAATACTATTTGGAGGCATTTAATGTTCAAGCAAAAAAAGCTGATTTTTGACAAAAGAGATAACACCCCCCCATTACGTCATGCTTCAGAAATGTGGAAAATGGTCCATTTTCAAATGTTTTATTTTTGAACTTCAGTTCACATTTGTAGGTGGATCATCAGTGTTAGAGCTAAAATTAGCATGTTTAAAGTGATTTTCATGCTTCCAGGGGCCCTAAACACAAGATTTATGGAATGGTTAAAAGTGCATGACAATGGCCAATTTACTCACTCTGAGTTCTCAAAAAGGGTTTCTTTACCCCGGGAAGTTAATTAAATACCATTTGGAGGCATTTAATGTTCGAGCCAAAATGGCTGATTTTCGACAAAAGAGATAACACCCCCACATTACGTCATGCTTCAGAAATGTGGAAAATGGTCCGTTTTCAAATGTTTTATTTTTGAATGTCAGTTCACGTTTGTAGGTGGATCATCAGTGTTAGAGCTAAAATTAGCATGTTTAAAGTGATTTTCATGCTTTCAGGGGCCCTAAACACAAGATTTATGGAATGGTTAAAAGTGCATGAAAATGGCCAATTTACTCACTCTGAGTTCTCAAAAAAGGTTTCTTCATCCCGGGAAGTTAATTAAATACCATTTGGAGGCATTTAATGTTCGAGCTAAAACGGATGAGTTTCAAAAAAAGAGATAACACCCCCCATTACGTCATGCTTCAGAAATGTGGAAAATGGTCCGTTTTCAAATGTTTTATTTTTGAACGTCAGTTCACATTTGTAGGTGAATCATCAGTGTTAGAGCTAAAATTAGCATGTTTAAAGTGATTTTCATGCTTCCAGGGGCCCTAAACACAAGATTTATGGAATGGTTAAAAGTGCATGAAAATGGCCAATTTACTCACTCTGAGTTCTCAAAAAGGGTTTCTTCACCCCAGGAAGTTAATTAAATACAATTTGGAGGCATTTAATGTTCGAGCAAAAACGGCTGATTTTCGACAAAAGAGATAACACCCCCCCATTACGTCATGCTTCAGAAATGTGGAAAATGGTCCGTTTTCAAATGTTTTATTTTTGAACGTCAGTTCACATTTGTAGGTGAATCATCAGTGTTAGAGCTAAAATTAGCATGTTTAAAGTGATTTTCATGCTTCCAGGGGCCCTAAACACAAGATTTATGGAATGGTTAAAAGTGCATGAAAATGGCCAATTTACTCACTCTGAGTTCTCAAAAAGGGTTTCTTCACCCCGGGAAGTTAATTAAATACAATTTGGAGGCATTTAATGTTCGAGCAAAAACGGCTGATTTTCGACAAAAGAGATAACACCCCCCCATTACGTCATGCTTCAGAAATGTGGAAAATGGTCCGTTTTCAAATGTTTTATTTTTGAACGTCAGTTTACGTTTGTAGGTGGATCATCAGTGTTAGAGCTAAAATTAGCATGTTTAAAGTGATTTTCATGCTTCCAGGGGCTCGGGAAGTTAATTAAATACCATTTGGAGGCATTTAATGTTCGAGCAAAAACGGCTGATTTTCGACAAAAGAGATAACACCCCCCCCATTACGTCATGCTTCAGAAATGTGGAAAATGGTCCGTTTTCAAATGTTTAATTTTTGAACGTCAGTTCACATTTGTAGGTGGATCATCAGTGTTAGAGCTAAAATTAGCATGTTTAAAGTGATTGTCATGCTTTCAGGGGCCCTAAACACAAGATTTATGGAATGGTTAAAAGTGCATGAAAATGGCCAATTTACTCACTCTGAGTTCTCAAAAAAGGTTTCTTCATCCCGGGAAGTTAATTAAATACCATTTGGAGGCATTTAATGTTCGAGCTAAAACGGATGATTTTCGACAAAAGAGTTAACACCCCCCCATTACGTCATGCTTCAGAAATGTTTAAAATGGTCCGTTTTCAAATGTTTTATTTTTGAACGTCAGTTCACATTTGTAGGTGGATCATCAGTGTTAGAGCTAAAATTAGCATGTTTAACCACATGGCTGCTGCGGGGATTTTTGCCCTGTGCTGGAAAATGACTGATGCCATATATTCATGACGAGCTCAGCTCGTCATCAGCACACGACACCCGTGGGTGATGACGAGCTGAGCTCGTCATCAGCAGCGAAAGGGTTAAAGTGATTTTCATGCTTACAGGGGCCCTAAACACAAGATTTATGCAAGGGTTAAAAGTGCATGAAAATGGCCAATTTACTCACTCTGAGTTCTCAAAAAGGGTTTCTTCACCCCGGAAAGTTAATTAAATACCATTTGGAGGCATTTAATGTTCGAGCCAAAACGGCTGATTTTCGACAAAAGAGATAACACCCCCCCATTACGTCATGCTTCAGAAATGTGGAAAATGGTCCATTTTCAAATGTTTTATTTTTGAACTTCAGTTCACATTTGTAGGTGGATCATCAGTGTTAGAGCTAAAATTAGCATGTTTAAAGTGATTTTCATGCTTCCAGGGGCTCGGGAAGTGAATTAAATACTATTTGGAGGCATTTAATGTTCAAGCAAAAAAAGCTGATTTTTGACAAAAGAGATAACACCCCCCCATTACGTCATGCTTCAGAAATGTGGAAAATGGTCCGTTTTCAGATGTTTTATTTTTGAACGTCAGTTCACATTTGTAGGTGGATCATTAGTGTTAGAGCTAAATTTGCATGTTTAAAGTGATTTTCATGCTTCCAGGGGCCCTAAACACAAGATTTATTGAATGGTTAAAAGTGCATGAAAATGGCCAATTTACTCACTCTGAGTTATCAAAAAGGTTTCTTCATCCCGGGAAGTTAATTAAATACCATTTGGAGGCATTTAATGTTCGAGCTAAAACGGATGATTTTCGACAAAAGAGATAACACCCCCCTATCACGTCATGCTTCAGAAATGTGGAAAATGGTCTGTTTTCAAATGTTTTATTTTTGAACGTCAGTTCACATTTGTAGGTGGATCATCAGTGTTAGAGCTAAAATTAGCATGTTTAAAGTTATTTTCATGCTTCCAGGGGCCCTAAACACAAGATTTATGGAATGGTTAAAAGTGCATGAAAATGGCCAATTTACTCACTCTGAGTTCTCAAAAAGGGTTTCATCACCGCGGGAAGTTAATTAAATACCATTTGGAGGCATTTAATGTTCGAGCCAAAACGGCTGATTTTCGACAAAAGAGATAACACCCCCCCATTACGTCATGCTTCAGAAATGTGGAAAATGGTCCATTTTCAAATGTTTTATTTTTGAACTTCAGTTCACATTTGTAGGTGGATCATCAGTGTTAGAGCTAAAATTAGCATGTTTAAAGTGATTTTCATGCTTCCAGGGGCTCGGGAAGTGAATTAAATACTATTTGGAGGCATTTAATGTTCAAGCAAAAAAAGCTGATTTTTGACAAAAGAGATAACACCCCCCCATTACGTCATGCTTCAGAAATGTGGAAAATGGTCCGTTTTCAAATGTTTTATTTTTGAACGTCAGTTCACATTTGTAGGTGGATCATCAGTGTTAGAGCTAAAATTAGCATGTTTAAAGTGATTTTCATGCTTCCAGGGGCCCTAAACACAAGATTTATGGAATGGTTAAAAGTGCATGACAATGGCCAATTTACTCACTCTGAGTTCTCAAAAAGGGTTTCTTTACCCCATGAAGTTAATTAAATACCATTTGGAGGCATTTAATGTTCGAGCCAAAATGGCTGATTTTCGACAAAAGAGATAACACCCCCACATTACGTCATGCTTCAGAAATGTGGAAAATGGTCCGTTTTCAAATGTTTTATTTTTGAATGTCAGTTCACGTTTGTAGGTGGATCATCAGTGTTAGAGCTAAAATTAGCATGTTTAAAGTGATTTTCATGCTTTCAGGGGCCCTAAACACAAGATTTATGGAATGGTTAAAAGTGCATGAAAATGGCCAATTTACTCACTCTGAGTTCTCAAAAAAGGTTTCTTCATCCCGGGAAGTTAATTAAATACCATTTGGAGGCATTTAATGTTCGAGCTAAAACGGATGAGTTTCAAAAAAAGAGATAACACCCCCCAATACGTCATGCTTCAGAAATGTGGAAAATGGTCCGTTTTCAAATGTTTTATTTTTGAACGTCAGTTCACATTTGTAGGTGAATCATCAGTGTTAGAGCTAAAATTAGCATGTTTAAAGTGATTTTCATGCTTCCAGGGGCCCTAAACACAAGATTTATGGAATGGTTAAAAGTGCATGAAAATGGCCAATTTACTCACTCTGAGTTCTCAAAAAGGGTTTCTTCACCCCGGGAAGTTAATTAAATACAATTTGGAGGCATTTAATGTTCGAGCAAAAACGGCTGATTTTCGACAAAAGAGATAACACCCCCCCATTACGTCATGCTTCAGGAATGTGGAAAATGGTCCGTTTTCAAATGTTTTATTTTTGAACGTCAGTTCACATTTGTAGGTGAATCATCAGTGTTAGAGCTAAAATTAGCATGTTTAAAGTGATTTTCATGCTTCCAGGGGCCCTAAACACAAGATTTATGGAATGGTTAAAAGTGCATGAAAAGGGCCAATTTACTCACTCTGAGTTCTCAAAAAGGGTTTCTTCACCCCGGGAAGTTAATTAAATACAATTTGGAGGCATTTAATGTTCGAGCAAAAACGGCTGATTTTCGACAAAAGAGATAACACCCCCCATTACGTCATGCTTCAGAAATGTGGAAAATGGTCCGTTTTCAAATGTTTTATTTTTGAACGTCAGTTTACGTTTGTAGGTGGATCATCAGTGTTAGAGCTAAAATTAGCATGTTTAAAGTGATTTTCATGCTTCCAGGGGCTCGGGAAGTTAATTAAATACCATTTGGAGGCATTTAATGTTCGAGCAAAAACGGCTGATTTTCGACAAAAGAGATAACACCCCCCTATCACGTCATGCTTCAGAAATGTGGAAAATGGTCCGTTTTCAAATGTTTTATTTTTGAACGTCAGTTCACATTTGTAGGTGGATCATCAGTGTTAGAGCTAAAATTAGCATGTTTAAAGTTATTTTAATGCTTCCAGGGGCCCTAAACACAAGATTTATGGAATGGTTAAAAGTGCATGAAAATGGCCAATTTACTCACTCTGAGTTCTCAAAAAGGGTTTCATCACCGCGGGAAGTTAATTAAATACCATTTGGAGGCATTTAATGTTCGAGCCAAAACGGCTGATTTTCGACAAAAGAGATAACACCCCCCCATTACGTCATGCTTCAGAAATGTGGAAAATGGTCCATTTTCAAATGTTTTATTTTTGAACTTCAGTTCACATTTGTAGGTGGATCATCAGTGTTAGAGCTAAAATTAGCATGTTTAAAGTGATTTTCATGCTTCCAGGGGCTCGGGAAGTGAATTAAATACTATTTGGAGGCATTTAATGTTCAAGCAAAAAAAGCTGATTTTTGACAAAAGAGATAACACCCCCCCATTACGTCATGCTTCAGAAATGTGGAAAATGGTCCGTTTTCAAATGTTTTATTTTTGAACGTCAGTTCACATTTGTAGGTGGATCATCAGTGTTAGAGCTAAAATTAGCATGTTTAAAGTGATTTACTATTTGGAGGCATTTAATGTTCAAGCAAAAACAGCAGATTTTTGACAAAAGAGATAACACCCCCCCATTACTTCATGCTTCAGAAATGTGGATAAATGGTCCGTTTTCAAATGTTTTATTTTTGAACGTCAGTTCACATTTGTAGGTGGATCATCAGTGTTAGAGCAAAAATTAGCATGTTTAAAGTGATTTTCATGCTTCCAGGGGCTCGGGAAGTGAATTAATTACTATTTGGAGGCATTTAATGTTCAAGCAAAAACAGCTGATTTTTGACAAAAGAGATAACACCCCCCATTACGTCATGCTTCGGAAATGTGGAAAATGGTCCGTTTTCAAATGTTTTATTTTTGAACGTCAGTTCACATTTGTAGGTGGATCATCAGTGTTAGAGCTAAAATTAGCATGTTTAAAGTGATGTTCATGCTTCCAGGGGCCCTAAACACAAGATTTATGGAATGGTTGAAAGTGCATGAAAATGGCCAATTTACTCACTCTGAGTTCTCAAAAAAGGTTTCTTCATCCCGGGAAGTTAATTAAATACCATTTGGAGGTATTTAATGTTCGAGCTAAAACGGATGATTTTCAAAAAAAGAGATAACACCCCCCATTACGTCATGCTTCAGAAATGTGGAAAATGGTCCGTTTTCAAATGTTTTATTTTGAACGTCAGTTCACATTTGTAGGTGGATCATCAGTGTTAGAGCTAAAATTAGCATGTTTAAAGTGATTTTCATGCTTCCAGGGGCTTGGGAAGTGAATTAAATACTATTTGGAGGCATTTAATGTTCAAGCAAAAACAGCTGATTTTTGACAAAAGAGATAACACCCCCCCATTACGTCATGCTTCAGAAATGTGGAAAATGGTCCGTTTTCAAATGTTTTATTTTTGAACGTCAGTTCACATTTGTAGGTGGATCATCAGTGTTAGAGCTAAAATTAGCATGTTTAAAGTGATTTTCATGCTTCCAGCGGCCCTAAACACAAGATTTATGGAATGGTTAAAAGTGCATGAAAATGGCCAATTTACTCACTCTGAGTTCTCAAAAAGGGTTTCTTCACCCCGGGAAGTTAATTAAATACCATTTGGAGGCATTTAATGTTTGAGCTAAAACGGATGATTTTCGACAAAAGAGATAACACCCCCCTATTACGTCATGCTTCAGAAATGTGGAAAATGGTCCGTTTTCAAATGTTTTATTTTTGAACGTCAGTTCACATTTGTAGGTGGATCATCAGTGTTAGAGCTAAAATTAGCATGTTTAAGGTGATTTTCATGCTTCCAGGGGCCCTAAACACAAGATTTATGGAATGGTTAAAAGTGCATGAAAATGGCCAATTTACTCACTCTGAGTTCTCAAAAAGGGTTTCTTCACCCCGGGAAGTTAATTAAATACCATTTGGAGGCATTTAATGTTCGAGCCAAAACGGCTGATTTTCGACAAAAGAGATAACACCCCCCCATTACGTCATGCTTCAGAAATGTGGAAAATGGTCCGTTTTCAAATGTTTTATTTTTGAACGTCCGTTCACATTTGTAGGTGGATCATCAGTGTTAGAGCTAAAATTAGCATGTTTAAAGTGATTTTCATGCTTCCAGGGGCTCGGGAAGTGAATTAAATACTATTTGGAGGCATTTAATGTTCAAGCAAAAACAGCAGATTTTTGACAAAAGAGATAACACCCCCCCATTACGTCATGCTTCAGAAATGTGGAAAATGGTCCGTTTTCAAATGTTTTATTTTTGAACGTCAGTTCACATTTGTAGGTGGATCATCAGTGTTAGAGCTAAAATTAGCATGTTTAAAGTGATTTTCATGCTTCCAGGGGCCCTTAACACAAGATTTATGGAATGGTTAAAAGTGCTTGAAAATGGCCAATTTACTCACTCTGAGTTCTCAAAAAGGGTTTCTTTACCCCGGTAAGTTAATTAAATACCATTTGGAGGCATTTAATGTTCGAGCCAAAACGGCTGATTTTCGACAAAAGAGATAACACCCCCCCATTACGTCATGCTTCAGAAATGTGGAAAATGGTCCGTTTTCAAATGTTTTATTTTTGAACGTCAGTTCACATTTGTAGGTGGATCATCAGTGTTAGAGCTAAAATTAGCATGTTTAAAGTGATTTTCATGCTTCCAGGGGCTCGGAAAGTGAATTAAATACTATTTGGAGGCATTTAATGTTCAAGCAAAAAAAGCAGATTTTTGACAAAAGAGATAACACCCCCCCATTACGTCAGGCTTCAGAAATGTGGAAAACGGTCCGTTTTCAAATGTTTTATTTTTGAACGTCAGTTCACATTTGTAGGTGGATCATCAGTGTTAGAGCGAAAATTAGCATGTTTAAAGTGATTTTCATGCTTCCAGGGGCTCGGGAAGTGAATTAATTACTATTTGGAGGCATTTAATGTTCAAGCAAAAACAGCTGATTTTTGACAAAAGAGATAACACCCCCCATTGCGTCATGCTTCAGAAATGTGGAAAATGGTCCGTTTTCAAATGTTTTATTTTTGAACGTCAGTTCACATTTGTAGGTGGATCATCAGTGTTAGAGCTAAAATTAGCATGTTTAAAGTGATTTTCATGCTTCCAGGGGCCCTAAACACAAGATTTATGGAATGGTTGAAAGTGCATGAAAATGGCCAATTTACTCACTCTGAGTTCTCAAAAAGGGTTTCTTCACCCCGGGAAGTTAATTAAATACCATTTGGAGGCATTTAATGTTCGAGCCAAAACGGCTGATTTTCGACAAAAGAGATAACACCCCCCCATTACGTCATGCTTCAGAAATGTGGAAAAGGGTCCGTATTCAAATGTTTTATTTTTGAACATCAGTTCACATTTGTAGGTGGATCATCAGTGTTAGAGCGAAAATTAGCATGTTTAAAGTGATTTTCATGCTTCCAGGGGCTCGGGAAGTGAATTAATTACTATTTGGAGGCATTTAATGTTCAAGCAAAAACAGCTGATTTTTGACAAAAGAGATAACACCCCCCATTGCGTCATGCTTCAGAAATGTGGAAAATGGTCCGTTTTCAAATGTTTTATTTTTGAACGTCAGTTCACATTTGTAGGTGGATCATCAGTGTTAGAGCTAAAATTAGCATGTTTAAAGTGATTTTCATGCTTCCAGGGGCCCTAAACACAAGATTTATGGAATGGTTGAAAGTGCATGAAAATGGCCAATTTACTCACTCTGAGTTCTCAAAAAGGGTTTCTTTACCCCGGGAAGTTAATTAAATACCATTTGGAGGCATTTAATGTTCGAGCCAAAACGGCTGATTTTCGACAAAAGAGATAACACCCCCCATTACGTCATGCTTCAGAAATGTGGAAAATGGTCCGTTTTCAAATGTTTTATTTTTGAACGTCAGTTCACATTTGTAGGTGGATCATCAGTGTTAGAGCTAAAATTAGCATGTTTAAAGTGATTTTCATGCTTCCAGGGGCTCGGAAAGTGAATTAAATACTATTTGGAGGCATTTAATGTTCAAGCAAAAAAAGCAGATTTTTATTTATTTATTTATTTATTTTTACCATTTATTAAGCGCACTGTTACCGGGCAGGTGTCCTGGCGCTGAAATGATATACTTTCTCCATACGATGTTAGTCCCTATAGATTAAAAAGCCATGTTTTAATGTTCTTCCTGAATGTCATTAGGTTAGTGCTTTGTTTTAGGGGGAGGGGCATTTTATTCCAGATATCGGCTGCTCCGGAAATAAAGCTGCGACCTCCCCATCGAGCTTTCCTAATACGATCAGTCTTGACAAGCCATTTATTGGATGATCTTAACTGTCGGCCTGGTTGATACAGCTGGAAGTGTTGTTGAAGGAAAGACGGACCTTGTCCATTCACTGCCTTGAACACTATGCACAGTGCTTTGAACATCATACGTTTCCGTACTGGGAGCCAGTGCAATTTGCTCAGTTCCCCAGAAACGGATGCAAACTTGGGTAGACCCGTAATTAAGCGGACAGCAGCATTTTGCAGCATCTGTAGCTTGTTCAGGATCCCTTGCTGTGCTTGCAAATACAGACTATTGCAGTAATCAAGGCGTGACAGCACTAATGCTGTCATGACAGTTTTCCTGCTGCTAGTGGAGAGAAAGGGGAGAATTTTCCTGATTGTTTTTATTATCCAGTGAACAGAGGATGAGAGGGCATTGACTTGTGCTTTGAAAGAAAGTTGTCTGTCAATGAGTACCCCCAGATTTTTTACTGTCGTGGCAGGTATGGGAGATTCTCCCGTTTCTTGGGGCCACCAATTGGGGGTCCATAAGTTGGTCTCATTGCCAAAGAGAAGAACCTCTGTTTTCGAGGAGTTCAATTTAAGGCAATTCCTAGCCATCCATGAACTTACTGCAATCATACAGTCCTGAAATCTTGCTGCTGTTCCTTCCTCTCTACCCGGGAGCAGAGATACCACAATTTGTGTATCATCTGCATATGATGTCAATTCAAAGCCAAATGACCGAATCACCGGGGCGAGGGAGGAAATGTATATATTAAAAAGGGTAGGGCTCAGGGAGGAGCCCTGAGGAACCCCTCCTGGGAGTCTAAAAGGAGTGGATTCGAAATCTCCCAGGGCTACCACCTGGACCCTGTCCGAGAGGAAAGATCTCAAC